>NC_138154.1:13427081-13844581 GCF_964199315.1 Orbicella franksi
AATGCACTTATTTGCAAACATATTACTTACAATGAATAACAAAAGAACAAACAAAAGAACACGCACATGAACCGCCTAACCACTCACGAACAAACAAAAAATAGACGAAAGAACGAAACGAACGAACAAACGAAACCAACTAACCAGCCAAGTACGACTAACCAACCAACAAACAGAAGAATGAATTACTGTACCTTGAGAAATTCCTTGATTAAGAAGGAGTTGATTAAGCTGCAGTTGCTGTTGGAATAGTTGATCTTCGTGTTTTTTCAAGCGAGTTTGCGTTTCTTGTAGCTGGTTGATCAGTTTAGCTTTCTCCTCTTCGAGACCGCGCACGTTTTCCTTCAGTGATTCGATCTCCTTTGTTTTCTCCGCGAAGATTTCTTCATCGCTGGACAAATCTTCCTTGTACTGAAAAAGTGATAATAAGTAGACAGACAAATAATAATTATAACTTTGCAAACACGCAGTCAAGAGATTTAAGGTTCAATATCGCTCAAACTCGTCTAAAGAGAACAAAATTTATATTGACTGCATAATATTACGAACAATTCTGCTAGACTTTATTAAAAATAGCAGTTTAGGTTAATAAACGACTCAGGCTGTAAGGTCGTTTAGCTTACGTTTGTACAGCGAATGCAGATTTTCAACATTTTAGCTCAATTGTTCAAGATCACATTTTCCGCTACAACCTGATTTTTCCGTTAAGTATCTTCTTTTTTTACTTAAAAAAAATAACAAGAACAACAACAAATCATTACAAATACTTTGTTCAGTTCTTTTTTAAGGTGTTCCACCAGATCGGCTTGCTGCTGTCGAGCAGTGTTTGGGGTCCATATTGGTCTTGACTTCACCTGTTCTACGGCTTTGACCAACCGGTCAAACTGGTTAGCCTGGTTGTTTGACATCACGCCAGCCTTGTGTAAAGCTTTTAATTGGTTTAAGGCGTCGACGAGAAGCTGTTTGTATGTGTCACACGCGCCACGAGACCTGATGATGATAACAAAAATAAACACAGAAGGTAAGGAGGCTAACAAGAAAACGGGCGAGACCATATTCACTGAATAGTCTCTGTCCACACTACGCCGGAGAAATTTGAAAGCGAAACGATCACTGGTCATTTTGGATTTGTGTTTGAGGAAAACTCGGTCAGAGAAATCACATGATTATGGTGACCCCATCGTTTTCGAAAAGCTTCGTTTTCAAAATTGATACTTTCCGTCCACGCTAAAACGCAAAGCCGGCGTTTTCAAATTCCTTCGATTTAAAGAGCGTTCTCGAAAAGCTCCGTTTTCAGTTTTTAAATGCTTCCCGTCCACACTTAAACGCACAGCCGGCATTTTTTGGAGGAGCGTTTTCGAAAAGCTCCGTTTTCAAAATGCTTTCCATCCACACTGAAACGCAAAGCCGGCGTTTTCAATTTTTTTTTCTGGCTTAAAGAGCGTTTTCGAAAAGTTCCGTTTTCGGTCCGGATTAGTGTGGACGGTAGGCCTAACCGTGCAAATAAAGCTGCGTTTTCAAATTTCTCCGGGTAACGTGGATGGGGCGTTAGGTAATGGGCGTCCTCTAAACCTACGGAAAACTTTGTACGAGTTTGAAATTCAACCGAGGACAAAGAAAAACATCTGAGTCCCCGACGGGAGTAGAAGCCATGTCCTCGCGCCAGCAATCGCTCAGACAAACCACCCAAAGGACATAGAGAGATGTGGGAAGGCTGGAGTGTATGAAATCTGATTGGAGCAAACTCGCCTCTCCAACTCGTCCTCCAGAGACTTGATTCGCTCGGCATCTTCCACTGTCCCACCCGACCCTACAGACGAGCCACGTCGCCTTTGCAGTTCCTCACGGAGTGCCTGTGGATTCATACAAAACAAGTCCGTTATGCATGTGTGTACAATGTGAGGTCATCCCAGTTTCCGTAACATGAAGCGACTAGGAGTATTGGTAAGCTCCCCCACCCGGATGGGAAGCTAATGGTCATTTTCGTGTTCTCGGTATTGGACTGGAACTAGCTTGAAATGGAGGCTTGTGCGGGGAAATATCATTAAAAAGAGATTAATGTCATTTGCATTTGAAAAAACTCCCTGCATTAGCCTCGGTTACAAGCTAGTTCCAGCATACGACAATGATCTGTTCTTGCGGGTTAGTCATGACATGTTTAGACTTCCTTAACAGGCCACACAAATCTATTTACAGTACACCTAAGAAAACAGAGGCACTGTAAGAGTTGCGTCTTTTCCAAGAACACAACACACCGACCCTGGCCAGGGCTAGAAACTGGTACACTCGACCCGGTAGAACATGCTAAACAAAAGGTACCCGCTTCTCCCACAACTGAGAAGTCCAGATACAGCGTTAAATTTAAGTTAATTACCTGTATTTCATTCTGCATCTCAGCCAGTCTTGTGTTCTGCGGATCTCGATTCACTATTGGCTTATTCTGGATGTTTCTGGCCTGAAAAAAAAGAAAAAAAAAAAAGAGACAAAGCCACTATCAGCACTTTTGTTCAACAGGCCGTGAGAATCCTTCCCCTAGATAGATGACGTCCTCATTTATCCTCGCAGTATTTAGCACAGAAATGACGCAAATCGTAGCAAACTCGAGCTGTAAAAAACAAACAAACAAAACAACAAGAAATTACAAGCGTTAAGAGCGTTCGATTTCTTGTGATGGCTTCATAAAAGGGTATAAATATTTCACACGTTATTCCAGCATTTCTTTCAGCGATTGATGCAGTTCTTCGGGACATCTGGAATCATTGCTGCATGCATGTTCCCCAACGGCACTGTTTAGCGCCAACCATATTGAGCGAAATGAGGTGCCTAAAGCACTATTTTAAAACGAAAACTTCGGCTTTATTCCTTCTATTACTCTCAGAACACGCTAACAAATAGCAAATACAATGTGATCTAATGTAATCTTCCAAGGATTTCTATTTTTACTGGCAACATTTATGTTCTGTACTCACCCTTGTGGCGTACTTCAGAGAGTTTAAATTTTCAGCAAAGTCTGCGGCACAAGGACTCAGGCATGTTATCATCAGAGTCCTAGAATTACCGCCCAAAGAGTCTTTTAAAAGCCGTGTTACTTTACTGTCCCTGTAAGGCACGTGAATCACCTGAAATAAGTTATAACCACTTCAGTTAGAGTAAATCACACGTCTTCGTGGAGCAAAGTTTCGAAATAAGCAATAAGACTAATTTTTCACTGGCTGAGTGAAACGAAATATGTGAAAAGATGTTTTTTCTCACACACCGCTGGAGCCTGGGTATAGGTCACCTGACCTGTGGGGCGGGCAGTCGTTTCTGTTGCGTCCGCCATTGCCGACTTTCCCACCCACCCACCCATCCGAAGATTTTTTAAAAGTTTTCTTACAATACCAGTCTAATATACCAGCCTTAACTGTTTTCCATATTTCCATCTTTTAGAGTAACGCTATTTGTATTAACTTTGATTTTGCAATAAAGGTCAGAAGGCGGCGGTCAGCTTGATATGGCTACCAGTAGTGTGTGAGAAAACCATTTTGCCATGCACATTTAACGAATGCTAAAGTAACTCAAAGCTTACAAACTCGCGATACATCTGGTTAAAAAACACCTTTTTATGTTGCCGCCAACTATCAGCTGTTAGCGTAACCCACTCCGGCACCGACTGAAACCATAAGATCACAGCACCTACAGACCCTCCAGAAGTTTACACTACACCGGAGAGAAATGTCAGTGAAGTTCTCCATAACGAAACGCATAACTAACTTAATACCATACCAGCGCCGGCAAAACTAGTTCTATAATGTCCTTCAACGGTGAAAGGTATGAATGAATGAACGAATAGAAAGGAAAGATATACGCCCGGGGGAGGGGGGGTACTCCCAGAAAAAAATTGAGTGGGAGTGTGCAGCCCGCTTCCCAAACCCCTTACCCTATTTATGACCAAAATCTGCGATTTTCCCTACCCTATTTATGACCTGGCCAAAAATTTGATATCCTATTTATGACCACCGCAGCTGGCACAGTTGCCCTTAACATAGCTTATGAAGGGCTTTTGTTGATGGTCTTACCAATGATAACGAAAAAATAGCTTCTTCTAAAAAAACATACCCAATTCAAGACATGAGTGCCAAAACCATACCCTATTTATGACCAAAATGGCCAAAATCGATACTCTATTTATGACCAAAACGGCTGAAAAACCATACCTTTTGGGGCCGCACATACCTGTATAGCCCATATAAGGGAATACCCCCCACCAGGGATATACGCAACAGTGTAACGTCGCTGTCCGTTCAGATTTCATTTTTACCTTCTTTTTGGAGTCTGCAAGGGTACTAATGACATTACCCAGGGATAACAATCCACTGTTGATGAAGACAGACTCTTTAAACCTCTCTCCCACATTCCCTGTTCGATGTGCTCTCTCTGAACCAGCAAGATCAACAAAGTGAAATTTGGCGTACTTGTAGTCTGTAAAATCTAAACGATTAAACAAAAAGGAAAAGCAAATGTAAAACCATGCACAGTCCTAAACATTCGCTGGAATTACAAAAAATCTAGTCTAAACAAGTCAAACAGCTTTCACGAAGCACTGGTAAAAAAAAAAAAAGGTTGTGAGTAAAGAAACAAGGAGGTGGAATAAGGGCATCAAACAAGCTGTTCTATTTAAGCAATAGACTGTCACTCTTTCTATGGGACCGGCGCGATAAACCCACACGGGATTTTAGGAGAACACGAGAAAAGCTTGTAAATCACAAGCCGTTGGGCGGGTGATTTACAAGCTTTTCGAGTGTACAAAAGTGACTAAACCTGACCCAAGTCAGATGTAATGCTGGCTTTTTTCTCACCGTCAACTTGTTCTTCTTCAATCAAAGGCTTTTGCTCTGTTAATGATAAACAACATGGAATTACTTGTTAATTAACTCGATTAAGTTTGAAAAGACCTTAAAAACACATTTCAACACGGTATAACATGTAGATGTTGCAGTTAAAAAAATTGTTAGATTTTACCAACTAAGATCATTCATCTGATTCTAATAGCATATTTGGGAGCACTTGCCAACACACTCTTAAAATTAAAAAGTTTGGGTAAAAATAATTTAAAACTGTAGTGTGATTTGTATTTTTATTTGTCTCAGGGTTATGGCCCACAGTAACTCAGGAACTAGTTTGAAACCTGACATTTTGACAAAACGCCCTTCAAACTACGACATGTACCCATAGGGATGCAAACGTACAGAGAGTGAGATGCATTGACTGGGGTTGGTGGGGGGGGGGAGAGGATACTCTACAGAGTTCTATACGGGGAAGCTCCACCCCGAGATCCAGCCCCTTGCCGTTTTGCATACCATTTTGACAGAAAAGGTATCCCCTATGTATACCTTTAATTGAAGAAAGGGTAACCCTTTCACATACATGTACTTTCACAACTGGCCTGTATTATGAATAAATCGCCAAAAAGGAAATTTTCTTGTCATTTTCATGTACTGCCTAATAAATGAAATGATACAGCCGTAAAGTGCGTCTGTTCAAACTATTTTAATTAACAGCCCTTTAAAATGGCTAAACAACAGATTCCCCTTACCTTTTCATATACCTCAACTTGTGAAATCCCTACGATTTCATACAAAGGTCCCCTTTTCGGAGCCTTCCCATATTGGTTATTATAGGGAGTATCCCCACACCCACCCCCGACATGTAATATTCAAACTTCCCTGTGCCCCTCAAATTTCTCGGGGCTTCTACCTGATTGGTTAATTTAAGCTACGGGACAACCTGTGCGCCCAGCCGCAACGGTAGAGAGGATTGCGGGCGCAACAAAACACCCATGGCTGGAGACTGAACCTACATTGAAAGGGGAACTAATGAAGCATCTTAACCAAGTATTAATACAATGCACATGTACTGCTACAAGTGTTCATATTATACTCTCTTACCAATGTAAAGAGTGAATATTGTATGTGATCGGCTGGAGTGTTCATTCATGTTTGTTGTGCCAACCTGTCGTCCAGCCGATCCTGAGTCAAGACAGCTCATCACTTCATCTGCTGTGTGAACGGGCTGCTCAGTGGCACCTACAATTACTGTTTAAGGAGAAAAAATACTTCAGTGCATGCAAGGTTATGGCTATCAGTGTACCTAGCACTTTGACATTATCATCAACACCAGTTCTTGCCACACCTTAGTACCACTGGCTTTTAGCCAGATGGGAGTCCAGGCGTCCTGTGGATGGCCACTAATCAAAGAAAATCATTTTATTTTTCATATGTTGCATTATAAATTGTTTATTTGAGCAGGCCCCATAGAACATTTTGGACGGCCACTTTTCAAATCATGGCTAAAAGCCAGCTTGGTACGTGTAGGGCCTATTGGTTTCTGTAAGCCAGATATTAAGCCAGAAGAGGATAACCGCCCCTCTCCAGAATTGTTATAATTCCTCTTTTTGCCAGCTTGGTTGGCTTACTTCCAGGCCTGGACCAGCTACAGTATGTACATCATACTGTAGTGGCTCTGGGATCTATGTCTACTTTACTTTATCCTGTAAAGCACGGAACCCGCAATCTTCCACCATCTCTCAACTCTCATCAGTGACAATGCTGGAGGTTGTGTTTTTGGGAGGTGAGGTCCGGAACATAAATGTAGACATGCAATGGGTGCTAAGGGTCATACTAACTTGTAGAGCTCTGCATGCAAGTGTGTTGGTGCCAAAATTGGAGTAGAGAAGTGAATTAAGAGATCAAATACACTTTAAGGCAGCTATAGGCAGGCCACTTGAACCGCTGAAGAAAGACAGACTGACAGACAGGCACACACACACACATCATACCTGTATTTCCCTTATCATCTTCTCTCACGTAGATATCTTTGCTTGACGTGTCCACATCAAGCAAGTCTCTCAGCTCCTCCATGTAAATTTCAATATAGGACACCGTCACCACAAATGCTGTTTTATGCTTGTTTTCCTGGTAAATGGGAGCTTTGTGTCAGTCAAGAGAGGACTACATTCAAACATTTCCCTACATAAAATTCTTCAGATGTAAACACTTATTATACAAGTATTGTGCATTTCCATATCAGAGATTGAAGTAAGTAACATTTGGCAGTTTATTGATCATGTGCACTGTCTGGTCAAACATAATTTATTAATTATAATTTTTGCTCAAATATGAGCCTAATTTTTTGCCACTTCAAACAGAGGTTGTGTTCTTAAAAAATGTTACTTGGTAGAGAAGTAAATAAAATGCTTCGAAAACAATCGTTCAGAGTGGGCAATAGTACTAGTACAGCTGTAGATAATATTGCTTATGCTGTAAGCATGCTTAATGAAGCACAAGTGCAGTCATTTTGGAATGAAAAAATTATTTGACCTTCAACTTTTCACTTTATTTGTTTTCTCTCAAATTGTAAATTCAAAGCAAACTACATAGTACATACATGTACCTCCATAATCTGAAACAGCTGCTTAACAGCCCTGAGAATAATGCCGTACTCCTCCTTAATAAAGCACAAGTGTAGTCGTTTTGGAATGAAAAAATTATTTGAACCTTAACTTTTCAATTTATTTGCTTTCCCTCAAATTGTAAATTCAAAGCAAACTACATTACATACATTTACCTCCATAATCTGAAACAGCTGCTTAACAGCCCTGAGAATAATGCCGTACTCCTCCTCCAAAAGACCAGCACTGTTAGTTCCACCTATTGTGTAAGTCTTCCCCGAACTCTACAGTGATAATAACATTTTACAACAAAAACCATGTTACATTTTATACAACAATATCATTAGTTGTAGCTTGAGCAAGATACTTTTTTGGGACTTGTCAGTGACAAACAGATCAATTATTTGCCTAAGATAAGGGTCAGCCAAATTCTTGTAAACAGTGAGACAGTGTCAAATTCTGATGCAAAGTAATTGATAACCACATTCAATTTGGAAGCAGTTTCCAAAGTTATCACTCTGGTCAATCTAACATTAATGAAAGGCGTAGAAGAATGATGTCTCACGACCCACAAGCACAGACATATAGTTATGTTTAGTTATTATAATAATATGAAATGTTACTGAAAGGCACTGTAAGAATAATGCCTCAGGCCAGGCTGAAATCAGTGATTTAAATTCACATGTTTGTAATAAACAACACTCACTGTTTGACCATATGCAAAGACTGTGGCATTATATCCCTCCATACAGCTCTTAACAAGAGGCTCCACACACTTGTCATAAACATTTGCCTGTATAAAAGTAATCTACAGTAAATATCAATGCTTTCAACCGTACCACTGATGGTCGTTCATGAGCATGATAGTTTAACACGCATTTATACACTTAATATGTACCATGTACATTCAAGCATTTGATAACTTTTATTAATAGGTGAAACATTGGGATTTGTGGGCCAAAAAGTTTTAATTGACAAGCACTAATTGGTCAATTTCCCACCATTATTTTCATGGAAATAAAGTTTCTCCCAAAAGTTGTCCTTGGAGTAAATTATGGTTCTATACACTGTATGTTAATCATTAATTAGTCTAGCACTTTTGCAGAAATCAATTTTTAATGTGGCTAAATATCATTTAGGCAAGGTTAAACTCGAGCTAATGCAGCTTGCTAGTGTGCCCATCCAGCTAATATCATTTAGGCAAGTTAAATATGAGCTTATGCAGCCAGCGGTTTCCGCGTTTGGGAGTACGTGACCTGTGGG
This sequence comes from Orbicella franksi, assembly GCF_964199315.1. NCBI lineage: Eukaryota > Metazoa > Cnidaria > Anthozoa > Scleractinia > Merulinidae > Orbicella > Orbicella franksi. The sequence goes on from NC_138154.1 coordinate 13,435,774, forward strand.
GCGGCCTTCAGGGGTTTTGCAGGGGTTTATGGTTCATTGCATAATATTGTTGTAGCGTATTCTGCTGATTGTTGCGGATCAGTTGCAGCGGCTTATGGCTTTGGCACCCCGCTAACCTTTAAGGCACCAGTTCCCAAGCTCATCTATTTGCGATGAGTTTAACATGCTTGAATATGCTTGGTTCATCTACAATGTAACTACATACAAGTAGTTTGTTAGCTGCTCTGAAGTTATTTTATATGACTGCAGCAGTCACCATTTTTCTATTGGAGGAGAGGGAAGGGGAGCGAAGGGGAGTGAAGGGGAGGGGTCGGGAGGGGAGGGGAGGGGAGGGGAGAGGGTTTTTAAGATAACCGTGAATAACACCTACACTACTTTTTTTTTCCAATAAACTGCAAAATTGCTTCTTTTTTGTTCATAAGCTGCAGTTATTATAATAATATTTGCAGCTGCTAGTGTCATTGATTGTAGATTTGCTTAACTTGAGAGAATTTTGGATCCATATTAATTATTATAATATCATGGAAGCCTGAAATTGTTCAGCAGCTAGCAATAATTCTTCATCAGGTAAGCACCAGAAGTCAGACCATGAGATTTTATAACAATGTCCAAGTTAATCATGATAGGTTTATGAGCTGATGGGTTTTAACACAAATCTGCAGCTTTAATGAAACTTTATGCTGTTTGGAACTGTTCATAAGTTACATTCCATTAAGGTTTCTAGTACAGTGGAACCCCGTTAATAGTCACCAATGGGCCATGAAAATTGGGCCATATTAACTGGGTGGTCGTATTAACTGGGTGGCCGTATTAATGGGTATAGTACATGTAGTACAAATTTCATGACTGGTCGTAATCAAGTGAAGTCTTCTCAGATATAATCACAGTTGCACTTCTGAACAACTCTTGTTTATTGAGCATCAGGAATACAGATCATTATATATATATATAATTTTAAAAATATTTGAAACTTCAATCAGGAAATGTATACAATATTAACAATGGAAATAGGAACATAACTGGATTGAGTGGCTGACTACGAACGGAGCAAAAATAACAAAGGATTATACAGGCTGGGATTTCAGAATGTGGCCATTGGCCATATTCATAGGGTGGTGAGCTTGAAGAGGGTTTCCTTATAAGAAAATGTATGGGCGTTTTGCCGGGACAAAAAGAGTCGCCGTAATAACGAGGTGACCCTGTTAACGAGGTACTAACATTCAGATAATTTTCTCACCTGAGTTGTTTTTGGAGGAAATACATAATCAAATGTGAAGCCTCTATCTTTACCCAAGATTAACTGAGGTTTATCTGGAATGAAGTGCACACACTGAGGAACATTATGAACCTTTTCCTGACCAACCAAGGGACGAACCTGTGGATAGAAACAGTTCTTAAGTACATTAGTGCAAAATTTTCCAGTCAATAGATTTTTTAAAATGATCTTTTTTACTGCAGTCAGATAATGCATTACTTGCGTCAGAAATGAAAAAAAAAAATGGGGGTCACAAACTTCATTTCAGAGATAAAGCATGTGGAAAAATTGGCACACGTAATTTAGCATGGTCTACAGGGGTTTATAGCTAAAAATATTGAAGGTGAGTCAACGGAGGCAAACGATCTTAGTCATAATTATTTTGTAGAAGTGGGTCTGTTGCTAAAATAATTCCAAATGTTATCAACGTTTTCACAAAACTTAACCCTTCAAAAGGCATTAATTTTGAAACTGTCACACAGATAAACGAAGAGCTAAACAGAACGGCCAGAATCCAATGGTGCATAATTTTGCAAAAAAATCAAACTTCTAGTCGATAGATTTTCTTCATTTTTTCGCTAAACGTAGAAAATCGGTACAGAAAATGATCCATCCAAAGAAAAATAGGGGTCGCCGAATGTCCAAGATCGTTAAATCCCAGCAAAGCTATTAGCAATGGCCATCTGCCCTATCATTGCTCATTTTATTACTTAGCGAGCACTCTCATACATGACGTGGCATGTGAATTTGTGTGTGCAGTAAGGATGCACAGAAGCAATAAGTGCGAACGTCCTTAAATCTTATCCACTCTGGGTTGTCACAAGTCAAAATCACTGTCTATTTCATCACCTTGGCTAGCTAGTCTTAATACCACATTGTAGGCTATTCTTTGGACTCTTCTTTGACTAACGATGGAAAACTCAGTCACCTGATTCAAACAACAAAGCTGCCTACATCAAAACTTTGTGACATCTCTGCCCCTTGCAAACTGCAAACTACATAGAATGTAATGTACATGTATGTATCTGCATGCTTGGGCATATGATGTGTAGATGTGTATTAGCTTACACATAGTTTGAATCAACAATTTAATCCTATTTAATAAAAGTGTTGTTTACAGAAACTGAGTTATTAAAACCTGCCAATCACAAATTTCTATAAGTGGCAGATGATCAACCTATGAGCAATCTTGTTTGGATAATTGATTAAGGCCTAATGATTAATGTACATACGGGGGGGGGGGGGGGTACTCCCCTCCCTTATATGGGCTATATAGGTATGTGCGGCTCCAAAGGGTAGGGGTTTTCAGCTGTTCAGGTCATAAATAGGGTGTGGATTTTGGCCATTGTGGTCTTAAATAGGGTATGGTTTTTGCACTCTAGTCTTGAACAAAGTACGTTTTTAAGAAGAAGCTACTTTTTCATCACTGTTGATAAGACCATCAAGAAGCAACAAGAAAAAGCCCTTCACAAATTATGTTTACAGCAATTTAACATTGGTTTGCACTAGGGAACTAATTATAAGGCAGAGTGTTGATTTAAGGGTCAGGGCATAAATAGAGTATTAAATTTGTGGTCAGGTCATAAATAGGGTAGGAAAAATCGTAGATTTTGGTCATAAATAGGGTAAGGGTTTTGGGAAGCGGGCCGCACACCCGCACCCAATTTTTCTGGGAGTACCCCCCCCCTCCCTGGGGGGACTTATTAAACGTACATGTATCATTCATTCCAGAAAATATCCATATGCCAAAGAGCCTGGGTGTCAGAAGTCATTTTTAAGGTGGCTCCCTATAGTATTATGATCACATGCGCACTGAGCATGAAAGCTCAAGTAACCTGTGCACGCTCAAAGGAAAACGTAAGTGTTTTTGATACTTTATGACATCAACATGTGCACAAGACACAAAACCGACAGTGAATTTTCTTGCGTTTCCTTTGGTGAATTTTTTTAAAAATTTGGCTCACTTGTAACTACACACAATTCCTATAAAATACTCTATTTCTGCTAAAATCTATCAGAGCTAATCCACTATATTTAGAAGAATGACAAATTACAGAATATTGGCAAAACCGTCTGAACAACCTTGACTTTTTACCAATTCAAAATTACAGGCACTATTATTTCCATGATGAGGCAAAGTATGAAAAAATTTCATCACAGGAAAGTATAAATATTAAGGAGTTTATGTCAAAATGAGGAATATATCTGCCTGTTATTTGATGAGATATTGCCATGGTAACAGCCTTAATCCAAAATTTGACAACCAAAAAATAAGCCTTATTTTATCAGTACCCATACCGGTAAATCTCTACAGGGAAAACTTTAAGAGATATTAACTAAGTCTCCTTCTCTAACTCGCGCTCTATAGGGAGGGTGTTCGTAAATACTCTAGAGAGCCACCTTAAAAGAAAGTAAACTAGAATATCTAGAGAACAAGGCTGCTTCAATCTAAATTTCTCATGTAAACATGTAGGACGATCCAGAGATGAAATCACGAGGAGCGACTGATTTAAGACACTTACATGAATCTAAGGCAATGAAGATGTTCTAGGTATACAGCTATAACAAATTAACAGTAAGTTTGTACAACCTTGGTCTGAATTGATAGCAATTCCACAGGAAAGTCTTCAGATTAGTACCGAGAAATTCACTTACCCTGACGGCAACTTTCACAGGAACCTCCCCCATTTTAACAACTTAAAGATATTTCAGCAATTTCCATTTCCAACGTGATGCTATCAAAAAAACTATCTCCATAGTAATTTGGCAGTCATTTCGCGGTCAATCTTTTGACAGCCATGTTTGTTTTCCTCGCTGGCTCAGGTGCTCAGCGGTAGTCTACATGGCATATATACGGATTATGGGTAACAAACAAGCATGGCGGATGTACAGACCAGATTGTTTTAGGGTTTACTGTGTTTTTCGTGGTCCATTTTCGTGTCAGGAAAGCATCCCAAATTGCAATTGATGCCCTAGCAAGTGTAGTGCTATTTAATCTGGTCAGTAAAAAAGGGACTGCACTGGGGAAAAGAGTTAAATTAATCTCGTCGGCATCCGTCCAACCAGGGATCTCGTCGGCTGGCCGGGGAACACGAGCGGAAAACCTCAATGTGGGAGGTCAGCCACGTGTAGCATTCTGCCTACCCAGAGGCAGCTAGCTGAAATCGCCGGTATGTCGATGGAAAATGACGGTAGGTATAAGGAAACCAGGAAAAAAGCGCGTTGCGTTACAGGCTTGAGTGACAGCGAGCGTTATGCGTTACGCTACAACTTACCATGAAACTGAAAGGCTTCCGGGGGAATTTGTTAATAATTTATCACGTGTAAGCAATTTCGCTTTCGAACTCGCCACATGTTCGCTTCGACGGGGGTTTGTGAAACTGCTAAGGAAGCAGTTCGGGAGGGTTTGCCATGGCTCTTCAAAGCCCTGAGAGTTTGCCGGTTGTGTTAGAATGTTTCTCTCGTCTGACGTTTGCTAAAAAGAGAAACTGTGAGTATATCCGTAACTTATACGGAAGTAAACTCGTTTTAGAGATTACTATAAACTGGCCCATTTCTAACGAGGGGATGACTTTCCAACCGTTCAAGGAGATGCAGCAAATAGTTGTGCATGTGTTTGATTGTTTTTCACTCTTTTCATTTGCTCATAAGTCCATTAAAAGTAAAACTGCAACATTATATGTTTGCCACCGCTTCTACGAACAAGATGTTAAATTAGTATATAACGAAGTCTACAGTTTTCTATATTGGCCACACATGCGAAAAGCTACATGTGTTTCACATAGGTTTGCAGTCTCAGAAATGACTTCTACAGAGATGAAGAAAATCTGGGCAAAGGGAAATTACTCCCAGGTGCCCTCTTAAAAATTTCAATTGGGAGCTACTGTATCTTTTCTCACAAATCAATCGTCGCAAAAGGGTTCTAAATTTTCTTTGGCACCGGGTTTAGAGTAATGTTTTGTCATTTGGGTCGATGACGTTTTTCTTCACAGGAAAATTTGTGTAGAATTGTTTTTGTCAACAAAATTTGAAATGAGATTTGGGAAGCCAAGCAAAATGTATATCTGTTCCATTTGCCAACAATTATGCTTCCGTAGGAGGACTGGACCAAATGTTACAAGGAGACTCGAATTCTTTTGTTTCATGCTTTAATTGGTTGAAATATAATACGTTATTTTCTGCAGTCATTTTGGAGTGTGATATGGTCATGTCTCTCTCATCTGTCAGTCAACATCTGATATCAAAAACAATGGATTATTTTTCAACTACACTTGTTTTATTCCAAAAAGGAGAAGTCACACTTGAAGCACTTTCTCAGATCCGAGCTTCTGTAAAACAACGTAGTTAGGATTGTTGCTACTTTTCTCTTGAGTGGCATGTTATTCTAATATTTTGCTTCAAAGTTCACCGGTACCCAGTTATACTCCATGGTAGGGAGACTCTGTGAGAGCAAAGAGCTCTCTCCTCGAACATCAGACTGGCCCTGGCCAACACTGGAACATGAGTGGTTAATTGAGATTCCACAACACTGATCATTGGGCCATTGCATCTCCCGTATTAATTTTGGTTTACATGTATTAAGAGTTGTGAACTTTTGTTTTTTTTTGATTGATGCAAGACCACCCTAAGAAATTTATAAAGTACTCATTATTCCTGATGGAAGACTTGCTCACAAGTCAAGCTGCAAAAGCAGAACTCAGAAAGTGCAAAATGTCTGCTATGCTCAAACCTTGGGTTCAAGGAGGTCAAAGTAGAGGAGCCCAAGCTCAACTTGTTACACTTGCAAGAAACTGCATCAAGTGATATCCTAAGGCTTATGGTGCAGATTTTTCTAGCTACCCTGTTTCAGCGGGAGATGTTAATTTATTGTTTAGTATTTAGGTTTTGTCGATTTTCACCAAGTAGAATGGTGGATGGAGGTCTTTTTTTAACTCTATGTGAACCAAACCGGCAGTGTTTAATTTGCTGTTGTGTGCAGGGTTTAGCACAACTAACAAGCCTTGTGTTATTTCAAGTGAACAGCAAGTGTTGCACTAGTCTAAAATCCCCACTGGTTAATGTTTGAAAAAATTATATTCCTCGATCGTCTGATTTACAAGTACCAAATCAGAACCTAGTGAATTGAATAAAGTAACCAAATTCTTTGAGCTGTTTACAACCACATTCTTTCACTTCTCCGACCAGATGTTGCCGAAGTTTGGCATTTGGGCTTCAAAAACTAAGGAATATTTGCCTTGTCCAATTTCTTTTACTTGGTTGTTCCTACAGTCTGCTTGTTTTTATTTACATTGTATTTTTATTTTTTTTTAATTTTTTTTCCTTATCTTTTCCCCCCACAATAATGAGAGAGGTTGGATGAAAACCAGGGTATGAAGCTAGTAAAAGGCAGACCTGGCTAACATACTGTAATTTATTTGTGCCTGCATGTTTACTTGTCTTGGTTGATTGATTGTAATTTAATTTGAAATTCATGCTTCCGATTGGCTAAATGGTACAGGAGGAAAATTCCTCCAGTATGTTTGGCACATTGCAGAAGATAAAACTGGACAGAGACCATGTCAACTTTAACAGACTTCAGAAAAGTCTAGCCTAATGGTTACACAGTACACTGTGTGGATGTTCAACTAAAAACTGAAAATAGCTGAAACAGGTACATTTCATTACACTAACAACCAGGCAAAAAGGAGACAAAAGCTGATAATTGGTGAATGGTCCAATCATGGCATTGCTGTTTTTATTTTTATTTCTGCTAACACGTAACTCTCCACCCAAACAGCCCATTTATAGAGCCCTGACACTGAGTTGTTTTAAGAGTTTTACTGTAAAATGGGTTCCGCACATGAGAAGAGATTGATCATTATGATAAGATTAGTAAGGATGCTATATGTAAATTAATCTAGGATATGGGTGGGAAAATGTTACCATCTTCCAAGTCTTGCCAAGGAATGTTGAATAATTATGTTTATTGATTAGATTACATGAAATTAAACCTAGTAGATTCTGTAATCTAATTAAACTAATTTAGTAAATGTTTGCAGACTTGATTTTCACCTTAGTTTTTTTGACAGAAACCCACAAAATTTGTGAAAATTAGGTCTTGAGAACATGGGTACATGCCATGTGGCATGAGCTGATGCAACTCACTGTCTATTAATGCATATCTCAGAGTGACAATAATTACTATTTTTGGCCCAAAAATGAAAAGATTACCGCAAAAAAGAAAATCTGTGTTTTTGTTTGAACAGAATTGAATGGCTAAGTTCTAATATTTTCCTGTTTCCCCCTCATTTTTTTCAGGTGCCTCAACAATGGAAGATGATGTTAAAGAATACAACAACGCAGGAAGGTCTGCTGAAACAAGGGAGGAAGACCAAAAACCATGCTCTGTTAAAATGCAATCTAGCCAAGAGGAGACCCAGTCAAGGCCACACTCAAGTACCCAAGATGACAGAATTATAATGCATTCACTGTTGAATGAAACTCTTGAAACCCAAATTCTTAACACTGTGAGAGATATGCCACACCCTTGCACATTGAGCGATATTTTCCATAATGTCACCAATACCAATGAAAAAAGTGTAATTGAGTGTATCAACGAACTCGAGCGGGCAAGAAAGATCACCAGAATTCTTGACATGCCTCCAATGTGGGGAATTGCCAACGCAACTGGAGAACTTCAGGATAAAGTTGCTGGCGGGGAGACTGAGCAGACTCTGGTAGCAGACTATGAATCAGATAAAGATGAAGAGGAATCACAAGAAGAGTTCACTGATGGAAATGAGAGTTTGCTTCGCCAAGATAAAGACAAACGTCCAGATGAGAGAATAGATGAAGTTGATGGACATAGAAAGCAAGATCTAGCAGTACCAAACACAGAAAGCACCAAGTCATCAGAAGAACCCTTGACGCTAGCAAATCAGGCAATGTCACCCAGTGATCCTGGCGGTTGTGAACACACCTCTGGTCCATCAAGCTTGCCTAATTTGGCTGGTGAGGAGCCTGGCTCTATAGGCTCGCATAGACCGCCTGCATCTTCTGTTCGTCAGATTAAATCCCTTCCATCTACTACTCATGGCAGGCTGGTCCAACCTAATCCAGCTTCACATGCACCACCTCCAATCCCTGGGGGATCTGTACGATCATCAGGAGGCCCACCTCCACCTCCCTCAGCTCACCTGTTCAGCGCCTTGATGTCCCAGTGCACTAGAAAACCTTCCCCTGTGGTCATGTCAGCGAGGCCTACCTTCTCACCTTCTTTCAGTTTAAACCAGCAGTCTCCAAGGATTGCATCACCTCGTCCACTGATGCAGTCATTTGGTCCTCGACCGACCCGACCTCAGATGTCAGCTCCAAGATTGACCTCAGCTTCCTTGATAGATCGTGAAACATTAGATTGCGATCCAACCAAGATGATGCCACCATTGCTTGGTTCTGTTCGCCAAAATGATGTTCGACAAAACCAGATTTCTAAAGCGGGGAATCCTAAAGAAATACCTGCAGCACCTTCAAAGAAGGATGAAGCCGCATTTGTCTCCAGCCAGTCAAGCAGGGCAAACTTTGAAGGACACATGCAACTACAAACGAATCATTCTCGTCATAATACATATGGACCAACTCCAGCAGATACAACCCAATTGCCACAGGCAAGAGCTCCTTTCGTTGGTCAAGGTTCATCTGGCAATTCCTCCAAGCCGGGAAATTCCAGGCTTCCACCCCCTCCTTCCGCACATCTTTTCCAAAACCTGGTTAATCGAGGTCCCCAAGCAGTGCCCACTTCCAGCAAGAGTCCTATGGCCGTTATACCTCAAAGAGCTTCAAGACTGAGTGATCTTGAAACAAAAGTACTGGACTTTATGAAGCGGGAAAGGAAATCGTGTGAAACACTACGTCTGGCCCAACAGTTTGGTTTCCATAGAAAGAAGGACATCAATCCAACTCTCTACAAACTGCAGACATTAGGCTTGATTTACAAAATGCACGATCATCCTCCGACCTGGAAAGTGCGACAAGAAGTAAGCTCGCTGACTTTTCAAGGTTCAAAAGCAGCTGAATCTGGTTGTAGTGAATCTGCTCAGAAGAGACATCACCCTGATGCCGATGAACAAGGACAAATACACCTAGGCGTGAAGAGGCATGCTGAACAGAGACAGTCTTCCACATCGCCTCCTAGAGCAGAGTCGAGTTTCTTTGAACCACCACGGCCTGCTCCTGCGAGCTACATGTCCAGCCCACAGTTACCACCTGCAGCCCTAACTATTTCCCCCATGTCCAGCAACAACCTTCCAGATGTACTCTCCAGTGTTGCTTATGCCGCCATCAACAAGAATCCCGTCAGTGCTCTCAACGAGTATGTGCAGAAAAACAAGATGGAGCTGACATTTCAGACCGTCAGCCAAGGCCGTGCCTTCGCGATTGCCGCTAAGATCAATGGAAAGCTATTCCCTGCAGCAGAAGCACGAAACATGAAAGATGCCAGACGCGAGGCAGCGGATGTCGCACTGAGGACATTGCTTGGCGGGAGTGCAAATTTGGGTGCTGAGGAGGGGTCGCCCTTGAACATTACTGACCCCCCTGCAAGCGTTTTGAGCAAAGTCCGCACACACTTCGATCTCATAGCTGCACTTTCACATCACACATTTCTGCAAATCGCGGCGTCAATTTCCGATAAGTTCGCTGGGAGGAAGGTCGTGGCGTGTATCATCATGAAAACAGGCGCTGACCACTCTGGTCGAGTGGTTGCTGTGGGGACTGGTAACCGATGCGTGACAGGTGAGCGTTTGAGCATGGAAGGAAAGGCAGTAAATGACTCTCACGCCGAAATAGTGGCTCGGAGATCTCTTTTGAGATTCTTCTACGGACAACTAAGCAGTTATTACGATGGGAAAGAATCCATTTTCGCACTGAGCAAAGGCTCTCGGAGGCTCGTTGTCCGTGAGGATGTGTCATTTCATCTGTACATCAGTACAGCTCCTTGCGGAGATGGTGCTTTGTTTACGCCCCGTGAGGAACCCAACACGGACATGTCAGAGCAGTCAACAGAGCACAATCCTACATTCACTACCAAGCAACAGGGCATCTTACGAACAAAGATTGAAGATGGTGAGGGCACTATTCCAATTGACCCCTCCGACAGAATTCAAACATGGGACGGGCTCTTACGTGGAAACAGATTGCGCACCATGTCGTGCAGTGATAAAATATGCCGCTGGAATGCCCTTGGACTTCAAGGCGCTCTCCTGAGTCACTTTATTGATCCCGTTTACTTGGCATCGCTCACTCTGGGCTACTTGTATGATCACGGTCATCTTTCACGTGCAGTTTGCTGTCGCCTTCAGCACAACAATAACCTCGACACCCAGCTGCCAGCCCCATATCACGTGAACCACCCGTGGCTTGGTCGTGTTACGGCATACGAGCCTCCACGCGAGACAGAAAAGACCAACAACCTCAGCGTCAATTGGTCCATTGGAGACACGTGCACTGAAGTGACTGATGGGCGTACGGGAGCGTGTATGACGCGAACACAGAACAGTCCCACGCCCTCGCGTATCTGCAAGGCCGCGCTTTATGCGTCGTTCAAGGAGATTGGTGCCAAAGCTGGCCGTCCAGAACTCGTGGATGTTGAAACTTACCGCGACGCTAAGAAGATGGCCACCGATTTCCAAGAAGCCAAACAGAAACTGTACGATCATTTTAGATCCTCGAGGTACGGTCCGTGGGTTAGTAAACCGATGGAACAGGAAATGTTCTAACTGATTAAAAAAATGTCCTCTCACAAAACATTTTCTCGATGAGAAGTACAGAACGCCAATAATGTCGGCAACCAATTTGTTTTTAAGTGATAAAAACCTTACCCGAGCACACAGATAATCGAGTTCGTCAGAGAACTGACTGGGATTTAATTTATCGTGAAAACACTACTCTATAAACAATACTACGTTTGCTCAAGTTAATAAGCTGTAAAACCAGCTGTACAGTGTATATTTCCGTTTATCATAACCAAGAGTAGTACAGCACAAGTTTCAGACGTTTTAAAGTTGCAATAAGAATTTTTTTTGTACGTGTTAAAATGGTACTTTCTTTCGTTCGCGTTTAGCTCCAAAATACGCGGAACTTGGTCAGTTCACGTTTTTGTTTTGTACTTCCTGGAGGACGTGAATATCAATATATTCGATTTGTAACTGAACGCCGTCTTTGACATCTTTAAATGTTTTCCCGAGGATAGAACAAAAGCGCGTAAGCTCCCCATTTAAAACATGGTTAGTTTCGCGCACGCATGGTGTCAACTAAAGGATGGTTTTCGCATACGCAGTCGCAGTAAGGTGCTGCTAGATAGCGCTTTTTGTTAGAGGGAAATTTTCATAACAAAAGGCTCTATCACCATGTTATGTCGGCTTGTGCTCATGCGCTGGTGATAATCAGCCTAAACTGGCGTTTTGCTGTTGAGATTTGTTGTGTTTGTGGCTTCGTGGGATGCCTGCAGATATTTAAAAAAAGTTTATTTTATATGTAAAGGTTGAAAGAAGAATTACATGAAAATACAAGACTATATAAATAAGATTCCAGTGCTACTCTATACTAATTTTAGACTGATATTCACATTAAATAGAAAGGTTTTAGTAAAAAAAGGCACTATTTACGAATTTTAAAGAGGATAAGTGCTCTTCACTCGTCGCGAATGGAAGAACGTTAATATTTTCCGGAATTTTCCAGTAAAGTGGACAACTTGACGAGCTATATCCAAATTTTCGAAGATTTCTACCGGGAATATCCGTTAATTTTCCTCCCGAAATTTTCGAAGGTTGGGTTGAATGGTTCGCATATCGGGAATTCAACAATTTAGTTATTTTCTGGATATTGTCCAAGGAAATTTTCGTGCGATTTGCCCTATTTCGAAAGTTACGAAATTTTGTATCAAGAGGATTCCAAATTGGAGAGTGATATCGATTGTAACTGATGCCAAAACCCAAATGCATAAAATATTATTCCTATAAAACAATGCACAGTTAGTATTATTATTTGGCATATTATTTTCTAGAAAACATGGCATTTCAAAAGTTTAAAGTTTTGTCACCATCCCGTTTAGTTCAGAGTTCTTAGTTCTGCCATTCGTGTGTTCATGTTTCTTTTTAACTGCGACTCCATTCATTGTAACATCGCCGTTTCCATGTGACCTATGATGAATTGTCCCGTTGCGGTTTGTATCTGCCAGAGTCATTGCTTGTTCCTGGGGAAAGGAATATCGGTTGTTATGGAAACCAAGCTCTTCTAAGTCTGTGGATGCCACGTGACTGGCAGCGACGTTCCATTTTGCATTTTGATGACGTCTCAGTAGAAATGAATACTGCGTGTTGAGTTGGTCTTCTTCTCCTTTTTTGACATTGAAAACGAACCTTTTGGTGAACTTTCCAAGCGTTCCGAGCTTATCGCCGAATTTTATCATAACGATTATAACGCAAACCTCCACGAAAACAGCAAACACGCAGAACGCTATTACGATGACTACTGCCATGAACAAACCACTGAAATTTATGATCCCGAGCCGGTTAAATGGCTTCAAATCGCAGCTCTTTTTATTGAACCATCGACTCTCTATGGCATGAATCGAGCCGTTCTCTTGATGCTTTAACACCGCTTGGTTGACGTCTTGTAACCATGGCGACCCTTTTTGTAGCGCGAGTCCCAGTCCAAAGTTAAAGAAGTTTGGCCCGGCAAGACTATATGAGCAGTTTTCGTCGTTGTTAGCCACTTGGCTGAGTGAGAGATAATCTCCGACTAGGCCATTAATTTCCCTGCAAAAGACGGTAATAGTTACAAATAAATGTCTAGCAAATTACTTTACAGAATGGCCCATTTCCCCCTATTAGGAATCGTGATAGTTGTACCATGATTCCCTGCGTGCGCAACTCATAGAGGGGATGAGTTATGAGGAAACAATAACCAATGTTTTGGGCCGAACGTATAACTGTACAAGGCGTTTTCTTCTAAGAGCACATGGGGCCCAGACAAACCGTTTGTGTGCTGTGCACATTTACAAATATTTTGTTAGCAAATGTATGGGATTTACAGAACACTTCGCAGAATTGCATAAAATCACGAGAATATGAACAAATAGTTGCTCAATAAAAGTAAAGGTATCTTTTTTATGGGGTACTGTCGTTCTCTTGGCTCAAAATTGCCAATTTCTGCAGGCTTGAAGGATTCAGTTTACATTCGCTGTTTACTATTCATATGATAATAATAGGGTGGAAAGTTCAACGGCTCGAAACTGCAACAGCTCCAGCGCCGAGGCGGTTTTCCACCGTAAAAATCCCATCGCTCGGCTTCCAAACTAATTAAAACAGCAGAAAAGAGGAAAGTTCCGCGAATCTTCTTGTATCATTCAATCGGAAATTCATCCAAACGGCCAATTACTAGCCTTCGAACAAAACTCAGGACCGAAAATTTCCAAGCCGTCAGAATGCGTAGTTACAAAGAGTTGTGCCGGAGGGAAATCGCTATTCCCTGGCATCTATCTGATTGGATGCAGTTAAACAATGGCCGTTAAAATATAAGAGAACCATAAACAAACTTTACTCAGATAGGTCGCCGGATGCGAGATTCGAACCCGGGCGCCACTGGTTAGAATTAAGGCGAGTGCTCTCAATGAAAACGAGCGCTACCCCTGTGCCATCTAAATAAAACCCAATAATATGTACTGAGAAACTTAGAACAATGTAAGTGGTGCCGAGAGAAACAAAAAACTTCCTTATTGACAATCCTCGCAAGGGACGTATAGCATAGTACTTGAATCCAGTCCAGCGCAGACGGCATCTTGGAGAAACATTTGACACAGCCTCGTTTCCAGGGTCTCTCGTCTTCCCGCCGTGAAACGGAAACAAGAAAAAATTCTCTCAGCTACGGTTCATGTTCTCTAGGGTTAGCAGAAGTTGGGGATTTAATATTGATGAAATCTTTAACAGCGGACATCCTAGATTTCTTAGAAATGTACCAGAATTAGGGGAAAAAAAGCTTGGAGACTCATAGCATTTTGTTATCCCTGCCTCGGGGCCGGGTTGTTCAAAGCCTGATTAAGCTAACCCAGGATAAGTGAGAAATTTCATTTCAGTTTTTCAACTTTTAGGTGAGGTTTTCTGTTGATGTTGTTTGTCGTTCAGTTTTGAGCTTGAGTAATCTCAAACTTCTCAAAACATAGGAAGTGAAAAATATTTTTAAACAGGAACATTTAAAACTTCGGTCAACGTTTAATCCTGGGTTAGAGTTAACTGGCTTACAAACACCCGGCCCAGTTGCTAAAACTCCCTGATATGTATTCCTGACCTGTTTTTGAGCTTCTCAAGGCCATCTGCAAAATTCTTTATGAAGTTGACCTTCAGGTTTACATGGTAGATCTCTCGAAATATTTTCTCGCTGTGAAATTTGAAGTAGCTTGCCTCTTGAGAATCCTTCTGAATTCCAAGCCTAAAACCCTTGGGTGGAGCAAGGGACGGGTGTCGGATCTTCGGAAAAGAAAGAACAGAAAGCCATAAATTATCTTGGGGATAGATACGTTAAAAATATCTCGCCTTGCTCTTTTTTTGGGGGAGGGGGGTGGGAAGGGGGGGCGGTGGGGGCGGTGGGGGCGGTGGCCTCATGGTTAACCGCACTCGATTCCGGGTCGAGCAGTCTAGGTTCGAGTCCTGGCAGGAGACATTGTGTTATGTTCTTAGGCAAGACACTTTACTCTCACAGTGCCTCTCTCCACCCAGGTGTATAAATGGGTACCGGCAAATTTAATGCAGGGGGTAACCCTGCGATGGACTGGCATCCCATCTAGAGGGTAGTAGAAATACTCCTAGTCGCTTCATGCCACACACATAGTGATAAGCTCCGGCCTGATGGGTCACTTGGTGTTAAAGACCATCTGACATTTTTCAAACGGTAAGCTAACTTCAAAGAACAGCTTTATTCCCAACGATCAAATTACCTTCGCGTCCCTAATTCCACTGATGGGAAGCTCAAATTTTTCTTGAACTAAGAAAGCCATTAAGTTGGCACAATACGTATTGACAACAATCAAGGCGAAAAAAGCGAAAAAAGCGGAGACACATCTTGCACTGCCGCTATGAGGGGTCTTCTCAGCTCCGATGTCCTTTCCAAATGCCACGCCCCATACATAGGTCATGGAATCTATTGAGCGACAGAAAAAACGCATTGTTATTGAACTTAGAGCTTGTTTAATTTATCACGGAAACAAATGTTTTAGTTATCCTCATAACAGGGATCTGTAAATGTTCAGTTATTGCATTGGAATAATACCAAAACATTTAGGAGCCAAGTGAGCAGGTGGCGAAATTATTGCTTTTATTTCACTTTCAGAATTTTTTAAAGTTTTTCAAAGGAACTGGAGTTGATTTTCCTAAGTGAGATAAGAAAAGTTGCAAACTGACATACCGGCATCTGTAGAGCTAAAGGAACCTCAAGAAAACAGTTAAGGGTAGAAGAAAACATCATCAGACTTTTAGTTTCTTTGTTTCTTACAATTGTATTTTTGTTACGCCAGGGACAAACCAAGCGACATTTATTTTGCGAAACGTGTCCCTCGAATCCAGTTTTATAGGATTTTAGGGCATAACTTTAATAATAACTCTTTTAACGTTGAAAGTTTCAATGACTTAATTCTCGATCTCAGTCAAGTTTGTAAAGTTACGCATTCATGTTCAAGCCAAACTAGCTCCCATTCTCTATCATGTAATGAGTGTGATATCCAACATAACGTAAAGACCCTGGAAAAGAAGTAATGCAATGAAAAAGAAAAAAAAAAAACGAAATGAGATGCGATTCATACCCAATAGCGTGAAGCCATCATCTTCGCTGTCCATTTTCATTCTGTGCCCCATGGGACTTTTCCTGTCAATCCACCAGATCACGACTAAAATAAAATTAATGAATCCAAGGATGGAGAACCACAGTTGATACTGAAACGGCTCCAGCCATGAGTTCCACTGAATATCTGCACAACAAAATTAATCTGCTTTAGCTACTGACGTGTTCGGTTCTTTTCAGAACTACCCTCACCCCGGACGATCACACTATACGAACTACTGACAACTTCTTTTTTTGTACTTAACCAGCTGAGCTCTAGCAGTGTTCATGATCATAAAGCGTTAATTTTTCCCCCGTCTATTTTTTAATAAGTGTTGCGTAACATCTCTCGTTGTTTGTGGTAATGTTGAATCAGTTGCTTTTCCCTGGAATAGGTTTTCAAATGACAGATGTCAGGTGAGGTGTCAGATGAAGGGCTCTAATGCAAACGATTGCGTTCGCAGAGTAGTCCGAGACGACAAATTGCGATTCCCCAATACCAAAGATGGAAAGTGATTTACTTAAATGTTTGGGCCCATATTGAGTTTACATTCTCGGAATGGTTTCCGAACGTCACTCTGTGTGTTTATAATCTACTGCAGGTCGGGTTTTTAGGTGCTTTACAAGAGCCGAGGGGAAGAAAAGTGAGGGAGTTAATCCTCTTTATAGGCCTTATTCCTGATGTATTCACTCATCAATTCTTATTTAAACTCACTTCTGTGGTGTGGGAAATCCCAAAAGGGTCTAGAAACAGTCAATCTTGTGACGCGACCCTCAGTCTTAATAAATAAGTTCAATGTTTTTCCTCCTTTTTGTCTCCGTATTTTCCCTATGTCGATAATTTGGAGTATTTTAGTAAGAAAGGAGTATTTTTTCAAACTAGGCTCCAAGGTTAAACCGCACCTTAACAACAAACAGTAATCAAAATTCTCCACATTTTTTTTTAAGAAAGATGTGAGCTCTAAGAGTCAGACGAGATAGGTTTGGAGATAGGCAATCGTTCTAACCTTCATTAGCTTCTAGATCCTTTAAAACCAATATGTTTAAAGCCAGGTGAATAAACGGATGTGCAAAGTCAAGATACTCTTGTCTAATAGCATTCATTGATATGTCGATGGCAAGATCCGCCTGTCCAGATAACACTTCTTGAACAATTCCATTCCACGCTTGTTTCTCCTTGTCAAAGTCGCCGTAATTCCCATCTGGCGTGAAGTAGATTTCGCTGTGAAATCCCAGTTCTTTCTGCATCATGACAAGCAAATCAATGGAGACGCCAAAACAGCAAAGCGTAGTCTTGTTGATCCGACTTGAGTTATGAAACTTGTAGCAAAGTTGGCTCCTTCCAGTGCAATAATGCATTCCACGACCGTCCAACCGAGGGTCCTCAATCTGGACCCAAGGGCGGTACTCATTTATGGGCACGCGTAAAGTGTGGGTCACTGGTACAGTTGGTGCTGTGATGGCACTTCCATAAGGGCCCATGAAGGTGTCCAGAGCAAGACCTGTCCGTGTGCTTAGTCCGATGAGGGTCCAGTGTTTGGCCCCATTCACATCGAGTCGAAGGTTCCATATTTCAAAGGTTGTCTCTGATTTCTCATACAGAGCAGGTTTCACAAACATAGAGCTTCTTCCTTCGATGAATGTCTCTCGTAGGTGTCTTTCGTGCAAGAATAATAATAGCACAAAGTCATTAGCAAGGTTTGCAACATTTATCTAGAATACTGTCGGTTGTGGTTCAGTAATTTTACGTTTTGTGAGATTAGCGATGCATACCAATTCACTTTAATTTGAGAATATTAGGTATGGAAAGATATTTGGTGGTTGAAGGTTTGGATGGGGTTCATAATTAAGTGAGAGCTGATATATGATTATCCAAATTTTTACCTGCTGTGGAAGCTATGTTTTTTAACATGAGGTTTGAGATTCGCAGAATTTCGCGATAGCTGAGAACTGAGAAATTAAGCATCTACCATTTATTATATAATAAGTCAGATTATACTCGCTACTGGAGGACAGATGTATAGAAGACGTCATTGACTTTTTGGTTTTCTTTTTTTTCTAATGTAAAACAGATAGAATTCACGTTGCCGTGCGTCTGTTCTGTAATAGATCACAGAAGACGTCAAAATGTGGTAAGAACATCAGTGACACACTCGGCTATCGCGCTTTGTGTGCTACTTTTACTATTACTGAAAAGTCGCACGGCAACATGGAATCTATTTGTTAAACTGACACCCACATCATTGCAGATCCTCTAGGTTGTTTAGCGACGTAGACGCCTCGCAAGTCTTCGAAGAGCTATATGGAAGATTAATGGCGTAAACTTTACTTTTTAAGCATTCGATCGAAATCATTGAATGATTTCGATCGAATGCTTGACAGCAATTCGCAAAGACTGAGCTCAGCACTTCTGAGGAATTATATCATTTTTACACCGAAAATGTTGCGAAAGCTGGCCATAAAACTAACGGTTAAGATCCGCAGTCTCTCTTGGCTTCAACATTCATTCGACTTCAAAACTTAAAGGGCTCTTAATAAATATAAATTAAGCACACAAAAGTTTGTTCCCGCATTACATCACAACTGATTTTTAGCACTGATCTAACCCGTCTCTGGTGGGTGATAGCTGATGGCCGGTGATAGAAGTTGTCGACAACGTTTTCCTTCGTCTGTTGAGTCCTAAGTTGCATGAATTGCAATCGAACGATTACACAGTTCAACTGTTGCCTTCGAAACACCCACGTGCCAAAAATCGGTTGAGCGATTCATGCTAAAGATAGATGTTAAATGGATAAAATTAGTCGTTCAAGGCTTACATCTTGAATAGATCCTGTATTTCCCTTGAGCTTGTATTTGCCTCAAAACATGCATCTTCTTCTTCGATCTGATATGGAGTTTTTCTTTGCGCCCTCTCAAATGCAGTTTGAAACAGAAGAAAGGCGTCGTAAATGGCATCCGAATACAAGGTATCATCGAGGTTCACTTCTCTCTTTCTTGCGTTTATTTTAATCAAGCCAGCGGGAAGAACATCAAGATGTGATATTCCGTATTCTGTTATGTGAGTTAAAATCCATATTGTGCCAGTCGCATTGAACTTTTTCATTGCTCGAAACAAAGGCTCATTGTCTTTATCCCTGCTGTGTACGACGACAACATCGCTTTGTTGTGAAATAATAGACTTTATCTCGGTTTCTATTGAGAGCGAGCTACTTCCAGCAAGCCAGAATATCTCTTTAATCAACCATTTCTCGTCTTTTGCCATTCGTGCCATCGAGTCAGCAAGCGCTTCTCCGTCGGAGTCAGCGGATAATACCAAGCAGAGACTGCTCCTCTCTATCTTTTTCATGAATTCCCAAATGACTTGTGCGTAATAATTTATCGAGGGTACGGCGACTCTTGTAAAATCAGCAGGGCTCTCCTGGAAAATGATGGAGGAGAAATTTAAATTAAAAAAAATAATTATAACAAGCTAGATATCAGATTTTCAATGTGTGAGGTTCTTACCTGCTCACACAAAAATTCATGAAAGTCTTTAAGTTCATCTTGTCATACGAGTTGACAAGGCCCCTTCTTTTAATTAAGCTGAAATATTCCAAGTGTCCATAATGAGATACAGTTCACCAGTTGCACGAGTTGTTTCAGTATTGTACGAGTTGACATCGTCCCTACCTTAAACTTGGGCTGATATATTTTGAGTGTCTTTAAGGAGGTGCAAAGTACTATGCAATACCTTATCTTATCTCACTGAAAAGTACCATATCCACCACTTGAACCAATCGTGGAAACGGTGAGCCTAATTTTACGACTCGTCCGAGTCTTACCACTTGAACGACTTGAATCATGGCCTTCAGGACTTGATCAAGTGGTCATGACTGGTGGGTATTGGACAACCCACTGTCCAATAAGGCTTTCCTGACAGTCGCTTGCGCACTGAAGTGATAGCGAAGTCGAGTTATTCGAGAGTTAGAAGGTGAAACGAATTCCTCATTCAGTGATTCGTTTTTCATCATCAATATTTGTCATTTGTTCTTTTAGTTTCTGAGGCAAGTACGCAACACCTGACCGAAGAAATCATCCAAATGAGGCGATATTTGCACGAACGTCTCCATATTAAGTGTTTATGACTACGGACATTTTATACAGAAGCTAATTATAACAGAGCATTTCACGAAGGAGTTCGTTTAAACAGGCACTGACGAAAAAGAAGACATTGCGAATCGCAAAAGTTGATAAGCCATATGAGTTTTGAAATGATAAAAACGTTGCCGGAATAACGAGGAAACTTAACTCAGCTCAATTCAGTATATTTAGTCAGACACTAATTATTTAAGTATTTGCCACACGTTAGTCTTTTGAAATTTTGTGAGACTTCTATCAGAGCTAAATTTTAATTTCCCCCCTATTTTTATTGTTTGTTTCGCATTATATTTATTCGTTCAAAACACACTTTTTTCAGCATAAGCTCAAACCTTCACATTTTGTCGGACACTTGATAGCGGACAGTGATGTTTTGTCGATATTTAGGCATTGTTTGCTGTTTTCGCTTGTTTTGATATTGACGAGAAAGCAGTGTTTATCCCGATAATCAATTGAATGGTTTGTTTTTAAGCATGAATGGTCGCGTGATGAGCAGTGGCACAACGACATCCTGACATGATATTTCCGGAAATCAAAATGGCTTAAGAACAACTATTCAGTTTACCCTAGTTTAAAGGAGCTTCACATTTAAATTCATTTGTATAATCCAACGTGGGCAAAAAATGATTAGGTTTTTATACATGGCTTATCAATGGCTAGCAATTAATGGAACAGTGCGTAACAAGGTAGGACATAACAGTGCATAATTAGCGCCATATTGTAATTGATTCAGTTGATTTTGTTCATGAAAAACATTATATTTTCTTTGTCATATAATTCTTACAGGTTTAGAGTTTAGATCATAGACCTCCCTAAAATAATGAAATAAATAGGTTATTTCAAAAAAACCCGGCTGGATTTCTGAAATGAGACATGTTATAATTTTACAGTTGATTATTTTATGGACATTCTAAGCTTGCGGTAACCAGTTTGCGGTCGAGGTCGATCTTACTGTTAACCTTTTTGGCACAAAAAAAATGGCCAAACGAAAATGAGAGGTGACAAAAATGGTTTCTGGTGCAAGAACGTTCCTTTTTCGCGAAGCAGAATTGTTGTATTAAAAGCGTAACCATCGAAATTAAAAAAAATATGTTTATATTGAATATGGACATGTTTCTGCTTTGCACAGTGTTTTACGCACGTCAGTAATCCAGAAACCTTGAAATCAACCACATTAAAAACATGTGCTACTCACACCCCGAAAAAACATCTGCGAAGGAATAGTAACTGAATTAGACTGTCCAGCAGATCTAAAAAATATATCTAATACAAAAAAAGTGTATTTTACTCAAGGCCGCTGGCTCGATAGTGTTGTTCTTCTTGATATTAAGCATATTTTTAATTCATTTATTTTCACCTTAACGTACCTGTGTTCTGAGTTGTTCGCTTCTCTGGAAGACACCAATAGTTGGAATCCCCGATCGTTCCAAAAGAGACGAGAGAAATGTAGAATCACTGTTGATATCCACAAAAATTGCACCTTGAATTTTCGATGAGATATTCCAGACAACGGAAAGCGAGTCATTTAAACCAATCTGACTACGTCCTGAGTTGGTCATATCTTGCCACCATGGATTATCGTAAAACGTTAAATTTTCGTTCAGCAAATTATTTTCCCGTTGGTTGACAAGAAAGTTTTCTTTTGAGTTTTGTACAATGCTGTGTAGGAAGCGATCAGAAGCGTTGAAAAAAATTGCAATGTTTATACTAATTTCCCCATCTGCACGATCTGTTACAGCAATACTGATTTTTCGCTGAATTCCCAGCAAGAAGAAAACAAGAATACTGCCACAAAAAGCCATTGCAAAACCGCGTCCAAAAAAAACCCAGTGAATTGCCTCAAAGGTATTTCGTGTCTCGTCAATAACTGTGAATTAAAACTCTTCTCCCCGGTAAAGTCACAGACTTCATCTCATTTCCGATGCAATATATATAATTACGTTTTCACGAAAAAACATTATGACATGAATTTTAATGTAAATAAAGGAAAACCTGCCCGTTGCCTGGCTGGTAAAGATAGAAGGTTTGAAACAATGACTTCAATGGGAACGCAAACAATACAAACTTTTATTGAAATGGTAGGAAAAGCGTTTTTTAATACCTCTGGAATTCTCCACTAGAATTACAAAAAAGAAGAAGAGCCTCTTGCTGTCTTACTGACATACAAATGTATGCAAAATATGCACGATGTACATGTCATAAAATTCTTTGACATAATGACACTTGATTAAAATAAGAATCGCAAAAATACAGTTTTGCGGCACCAGTTCACGACTGTCAGATTCATTTTCCTGGGTGACAGAAGAAAAAATAAAAAACAGACAAAAAAAATTGAGAAAAAAAAGGGATATATACCGCGGGCATATGCCCTTGGCATTAAACCTCACTGAATAATTTCATTGCGTTTCTCGCAAAGTACTCTCGTTGCCATGCAGATTGATTCCCACGCCAAATTCGATCGGGAAGAAAGTTTTCGTTACCTGATGAAAGCATCATAATATAACTTCCTACGGCTTCAAAATTTAACAATTTCAAGTTATAGTTTCGTACATAATGCATTATCAAGGCTTTTTGTTTACAGACAAGCAGATCGTTTTTATGGTGCATTCAAATTCAAATTTGACTAGCTGTAACTTCCATTGAAAATAACAAACTCAGTTGCCATAGAGCGTGTTAATGTTTGTGACATCAACAAGCACGTGAACAAATTAAAAACAGTAGCCTCACAGTAGCATTTGAGACATTTGGAATATTCGATCTTCATTCGGTTCCGAGGACTGAAAAATTCTTCGTTAGCATATTAACATGTGTATTAAAGAAATAAATATGTGTGTGCAAAATAATTGTTTTGAATAATAAATGTTGATTTATTTTTTCTGCAAAGATCGTTACATGCAACGTTTTTGCATTCACTTCGCTATAGCTAAAGAATTCTATATCTCCGAAGGAACATTGTCAATACTTAAGGACGCCTGAGCCTTTCGGCACAATATTATATTGTTTCACCTCTCGCAAACATCTATGTGATTCTGGGTTAACATAGAATTATCACATAATTACATGTCACAACGTCACATACTATCAAATTCGTTCCAAACATGTGGAAAGTTGTCGCAAGCACGTGATTTTCTACGCGCTTGAAATTGTAAAATCTCCTTTACATGCTTTCTTTGCAAATAAAATTATTTTCTTGTTGTAAATCGTATTAATTTAGGAATCATGAAAAGGACATTTGCAGCTTTAAAATACCTTCATGTGTTTAGACAATTTAATCGGTTTTCATGCGCAAGAAAAACTATTTTCTCTGAATTTGATTTCCTTGATGAAATCAAAATAAGAAATGGTAGCTGATATTTACGTCTGCTTTCTTGGAGATATATGAATTAACAGTTTTAAGGCCTTATGTCAGTCTGAAATTGACGTTTTTGTATAAATTATACCAGAAAAAGAGACGAATTAACGTCTTTTAAGAAGGTCTATTATTTTGAAGTCAATTTTCTCAACAAAAACTATTATCAGAAAATTCAAAGTACATTTGCAGCTATCTAGCTGTGACTAAACGATCGCGAGTTAATTAACGGCTTTCAAGGAAGCCTATTTATTTGAGATTGATTCTGTTTTCGTAAATTACAGTGAAAAGGACTCAAACTATAGTTGCCACTCGCGAGCTTCTTATGGTTGGACGAATTAGCAGTCTTTAACAATCCAAGGCCTTTTACTCTGTGATTTTGTTCGTCTGATTGCATGAAATGAACTTGTTTTATTAATGACGTTATTATGTTATTACTTGTCTCCACCCCATCTCTTACTTAATCTGCAAAAACGTTAACTTTCTAATGAGTCTCTCTAATTGTTTACAGCTTTTATGTTTGAAAGACCAAAGTAAATAAACGAACTTTGCTAGTCTTTAGTCAACGGCATCAGTAACAGGAGGCTTCATCTAACCCTCCTCTCCCATTGTCATGATACCACCTGCCGAATGAGCCTGGGAGCTAACCGGCGTAGCGGGCGTGAAACAGCGAGGAGGGGGAGAGAGAGCGGTGGTTAAACAAGGGGGGGTTCACTTCCGAAAGCATGTGAAGGGATTGAAACTGCGAGCGAGTGCGAAAAGGAACAAGGGGAAGGGGTGGGGCAAAAAAATGAATCCTTTCCTCCCCACCCTCTCACACTTCTCCTCCTTTTTTTGCTCACCCCTACCCCTTCTCTCATTTTTTTGCTCACCCAAGGCGTGTTGGTTTGCTCGCTTTGCTTGCTCGATTTCCCCGCACGGAAAATAGGATGGGAACGTCTGTAATGCAGGCTAGAGGGGGCGTTTTCGCCGACTCCCCCAGCCCTTCCTCGTAAGTCTAACAGTTGGAACGCATTATTTCTGCGGCGAATATAGAATCTTATGAAACAGACGTACTCGGAGAAATGAGATAGAAAAATCCTTGTTATGGATCTTCCATTTAATAGTGATTTAACTTCGCATTTTACCACTACAATTTACAAGGCTACTTCGGTCATCACTATAATTTATAGGCCTACTTCGTTTTTTTTTTTGTTTTTTTTGTTTTTTTTTTAAAAAAACAACAACAACAACAACAACAAAAACAATGCAAACTGTAGAAACAATGAACCGAAACATACATATATATTATATTCCCAATAAATTAGCTTATTAAAAAGAAGACCGTGCATGGGAAAGTGATATGGTAGGGGGGGGGGGGCATCCACTACCCTCCTATCTTCTTGTACATTCGAGTGTTAATTCCAGAAACTTTATATATTGTGTTATAACGAGTTTATCAATAAAATACATTTTCCTGAAAAATTGTTATTGTCATGTTACATCACTTGTAGTTTCAGAACTGTGGAATCATTCCTTTTATTCAAAACTTGATCACTGGAAAACGCAATTCAAGAGTTTTCATTGGGTTAGCCATCATTACATATGAGCAATTAAACCATGTTCTAGCTACGAGTATGGTAAGCTTTACGCGTAATTCTTGGGGGCGTTTTTATCATTATTTTACTTTAGTTTTCTATGTGGGCGCGTTTTTACTGAAACTATAGGGACCTTAAGCAAACCACGACGGCAACGGCAACGAGAACGCCACCAAACAACAGGCTTAATGAGTAGAACAACGGCTGCGCACGTGCGTTATAAATCTTTGTACATTTCTTAGTCGTCCTCTGCAAAGCTACAACGTGAAATGACCAGATTCTGCGTATTTTGGAGAACGCGAACGGCAGCGGCTAATTTTTCGTATTTTAATTTGGAATTGAACGCTGACATTACACATTTAGCTTCAGTAAGTTAAGATAGTAAGACAGATAGGTGCACTGATCAAATCTGTACAGCTGCGAAATTCGAAGGTAAAAAATAAAACTGTTACTGGACGTCGTCCCTGGCGTCGTCGTCGTCATAGCTTATTCAGCTTCCGCTTGCTAGATATGAAATGATTAAAGTCAACTCGGCGCTACGCGCCTCGTTGGCTATCTACCATCTCATATCCAATGCGCGCTTGTGGAATAATTGTTAACTAGGTGGTGTTAAATGGCGGTTTTATGATTCACGTCTTCAGTCCTACGCCTGCTGGTCTTACGGTTAAATGGAGTTACAAAGCCTCGAAGCATTCTTAGCAGAGCACCCTTAAATTCTGAAATTCTGAAAGGATAAATGATTACATTTACGAGCGAATTGCTGAATTGTAAGAGCTTGATAATATACATCATCCCAAATGGATTAATTCTACTGAACAGAGAACACCCCGATATAGTTATTATTTGGAATGGAAGCCAAGTTAACAAAGAAGCTCCCATAATCAAAAACAAAGTCTTTGCCAGTTTTGTTTCTCTTTGTATCTGTTGATTATGGCTGTTCATCCGTTTCTTTCCCTTCCACCAAATAACACAATACGCGGAACAAATCACTAATGAAGGGACGGCAGGTGACGCAGAAATGACGACGTGGAAGCCCGTGAGTCCTATTAAGCGGTTGTCACGCAATACCCGCATTGACGTGACGGTTGCCGCCAAGATCCACGGTGTGACAATGGCAAACTTGTAAGTACGCAGGCGGAGAGTTCTGTGGCGAAGAGGCCAGCCGACAGCGTACATCCTCTCCAAGGAAACAACAGCAAGCGTAAAGATGGAAGTGAGACCGGTGCAAATGTCAACATAGACGCTGGTATGGAAACGCTCCCGTGCAGATGTATCTAAGTTGACTACCATGTAAAGAGGAACAGTTAGCAGTCCAACCAACAGATCAGCAACAGCCAAACTTATCAACAGAAAATGAGCGCGTCTGCGAATTTTCTGTTTGAGAAATATCCAGATAGTGAGAGAATTACCGACGACAATCAGTACAGCTAATAATCCAAAACAGAACTCCCACAAGATATTCCAGCTGTTAAAATCCATAACGAAAGACGATAAAGAGTTGGTGAAGGTCTTCTGACCCTGAAGACAAAAAATGCGAATAAAAATTTATGACCGGTTTTAACTAAGTTTAATGAATTTTAAACTTGTGAACTAAAAACTAAAAATAAACCAAAACAAAACAAAATTAATAAAGCTGACAACTTGTTACATAGTTGAAGACATTTGCAAGTTTAAAATATGTTGATCTGCCACTGTCATGTCGCTTCCTTGAGCGTGTGTATTCAATAGACTCACTCGATATTGGGGAGAAGGAAGGTTCCAGGTTCGCCAAGCTTCCTAAGCCTGTCCCAACGTAGTCCGGACACTGTGCAATTTCAATCTCAATCCGTCTTCTCAAGAGCGTTTTCTATATTCAGTACGCGTTCATCAGTGTGAAATTTTAGGCTAAACCGAGAAATCAGAGTTGTGTCCTTCCAAAATTAATGCGTTTTTTCCTCTAAGTCTTATGAACTCGCTGTAGCGGGAAGAGAAAGAATCTCAATCTGTCTCGTGGGATATTTTGGCGTTATGTCATTTAGCTTCTTACAACAGACCCTAACTTACATGAGCTTTGATTTGACTGACTCGGTGATCTCCACAGACCTCTATATACTTGGTTTAAATAAAATCGGCAAATATCGGAACTAAACGTGCCTACATCCTAACTTGACTGCTTGATTTAAACAAGTAAAGTCTATAAATAGACGGACTTTATTGTTAATCATGTTCAGAGGAAGTCGAATTTAGTCGTTTAAGCGAGAAAAAAAAAAACGCAAAGGTGTAAGGTCTCTGAGAAGTATGACGTGTGTTATGAACAATACCAGGATTTCTAACATGATAATTGATCCATGTCCCCCTGAATACACCCAAACTGAGTCAATTCGTCTTAGGTACTTAGCGATTCGAGTCGATCCGAACCACCGGAAGTCAAGCCCTGTGAACAATAATGATACAGGAATCTTACTAGTTCTTAAAACGTGACAACAAACTTGAGACGATTAGTCTGAGGTACTTGACGATTCGACTCGATTCGCGCGGAGTAGATACGCACCACGTGACACTAAGACCCGTGAAATAATGATACACGAACCAATAAATTCAATTAAACTAACTGAAGGATGTTGTGTTGTGTTTGGAGGCCTACCAGAATCTTCGTTTTTATATTTCAATGTTTTGTTTGCTACATGTAGCTACATGTAGTTTATTAGGTTTTTTTTTGGGGGGGGGGGGGGGGGTTGAGCGAAATACGGCCCCGTCCACACTACACCAAAGAAATTTGAAAACGGAAGTTTCGCTCCGAAAACGCATCAAATGCTTTCCGTCCACAGTACTCGGGAGGAATTTAAAAACGCAACAATATATAACCGGTCATTTCGAATTTGTGTTTGAGGAAAACTCGATCAGAGAATTCCCATGATTATCTAAACGCCACCGTTTTCGAAAAGCTCCGTTTTCAAAACGTTTTCAGTCCACACGAAGACGAATAGCTGACAGTTTTAAGAGCCAATTCCTGTAAATATCGAGAATGAGATGACAGTCGCGAAATTTCGGATTTCTTCATATTTTGCCCAAATAACCTCTATGAGTTGTTTTCGAAAATACCATTCAAAGCTCCTGAAGCGTTTTAGTTTTTTCGAAATCGAGGAAAGTTTGAAAATCGCCATTTTAGCTGCCTGACGCCCGCCGAAAATGGCCAAAAATTGTGCGTTTTCTTTTCGCTCGTACAGATCAACGCGACGATATCTATCAGTATACTTAAGGTAGCTCATAGTGCATGTCTTGCTGTTTCTAAAGCATTAATTTGATTAGCAAAAGCTCCAAGTGTAGTAATATTTTAGGCCGATACAAGTACCTTCATCGAAGTTCGTGAGCGAAAGGGCTAATTTTAGCTAATTTCAATACCATCAAAAGCCCACTGGTACATTGAGTTTGAAGTCGAAACTAAAATTTTCTGAAAGCCCATACTCTATATTATGTTGTGTAAAAGTCTCTCCCGGGGCCCGAAAAAACTAACCCGTCGAGAGACATAAACGTCTGGTACATTTTTGTAAATTCAGTACGCGTTCATCAGTGTGAAATTTTAGACTAAACCGAGAAATCAGAATTGTGTCCTTCCAAAATTATAAATTTTAATTGCCACCAAATAAAAGCGTTTATGGCTTCTACCCACGCTCCTGGCGTTACTTTAAACATAGTGTTAATTTTCAACCAGGAGATTAAGATAATGAGGAAAGGCTGGAAGTACTGAAGGGTCGACCTAAATGGGGACGGGGTCACCAAGTACAAACTTGATTGAGCGATAATCACAAGACCATCGCAAGATTATTTTAAGATTATTTTAACTTGTGACTTCAATAGTGAATTCATTGGTAATAGCCACGAGTTTCACTGAAAATAACCCCGAACCTCTCTTTCAGCGATAGGTATAAGACGTGGCATGTTTCTCGAGTTCGTCCTCTGTCTCCAGACCTGACACACTCAACGAGTTCCACCCTCCTCCTCCCTTCCTCCACCTCATTTATATTATGTATTTGTGATATGTGCACTCCTCCTTTTTGTCGTGCCCTCACCTTTGCAAGAGCTTAACAAATAAGAATTCGTTAATATTGTATTTCATATTAGTTTTAATCAATAAATCGGCCATTCTGCGTGGCCAAAATTTATCCCAACAACGACTTGTCTGGTTTCGATTTCTTTAAGCGTTATAGCAAACAAAGCTCGACTGTTGACCTAGAAAAGTTCACATAGGTACAGCTTCATAGTTATAATTTTGGAAACAAGGGAAGAAGACATAAAATGCGTTTTTTCCTCTTATGAACTCACTGTAGCGGGAAGAGTAAGAATCTCAATCTGTCTCGTAGGATATTTTGGCGTTACGTCGTAAAAACATTTAGCTTCTTACAACAAACCCTACTGGACTTACACGAGCTTTGATTTGATTGACTCGGTGATCTCCATAGACCTCTATATACTTGGTTTAAATGAAATCGGCAAATATCGGAGCTAACCGTGCCTACATCCTAACTTGACTGCTTGATTTAAACAAGCAAAGTCTAGAAATAGACGGACTTTATTATTAATCCTGTTAAGAGGAAGTCGAATTTAGTCGTTTAAGCGAGGAAAAATAACCGCAAAGGTGTAAGGTCTCTGAGAAGTACGACTTGTGTTATGAAAAATGCCAGGACTTCTAACGTCTAAAGAACCGGATAATTTTAAACGTCCATGGCCAATACAGCCAAACTGAGTCGATTCGTCTGAGGTACTTTGCGATTCGAGTCCATCCGCACCATCGGAAGTCAAGAATCGTGAACAATAATGATACATGAACCTTCGGCCTCGTTCTTAAAACGTGACAACAACTTGAGTCGATTCATCTAAAGTACTTAACGATTCGACTCGATTCGCGCGGAGTAGATACGTACCACGTGACACTAAGACCCGTGAAAAAATGATACATGAACTTTCCTCATTCTTAAAACGTGACAACAAACTTGAGTCGATTACCTTCCTTGTTCTTAAGATGTAACAACAAAACTTGAGTCGATTCGTTTGTGACACTTCACGATTCGACTCGATTCGCGCTGAATAGATACCTACGTACGTACCACGTGACACTAAGACCCGCGAACTGTCATGATACATGAACCTTCCTCGTTCTTAAAACGTGGCAACAAATTTGAGTGGATTCTTTTCAGGTACTTCACGATTCGACTCGATAGAGACGCACCAACGTGGCACTAAGATTCGTGAAATAATGATACATGAACCAATTACTCTAGTTAAACTAACTGAAGGATGTTGTGTTGTGTCTGGAGGCCTACCAGAGTCTTCGTTTTTTATTTAAATGTTTTGTTTGCCACATGTGGTTTATTAGTTTGTTTGTTTTTTTTTTTTGCGGGGGGGGAGGGGGGGAGGAGGGAGGGGTTGAGCGATATACGACCGCGTCCACACTACGGCGAAGGAATTTAATAACGCAACAGTCATTTTGGATTTGTGTTCGAGGAAAATTCGCCATCGTTTTCGGAAAGCTCCGTTTTCCCTTGAAATGTTTCAGTCCACGCGAAACCGAAAAGCCGGCATTTTTAAATTCCTCCGGTTTTCAGAGCGTTTTCGAATAGCTCCGTTTTCGTAACGGATCAGTGTGGACGGTAGGCCTAACCGTAGAAATGAAGTTGCGTATTTAAATTTCTCCGGTGTAGCGTACTGCATACACCTTTCATGTGTGACAGTTGGAACTGAGCCCTTACAAAGTTAATGCACTTTTTTTTCTCTGATCTACTCGCTGTAGAACAGAGGAGAATCTCTATCTGTCTCGCAGGATATTTTGACATTACGTCGTAAAATAACAGTCAAGATCCTACCTTACGTGGGCCTTGATTCGATTGGAACAGCGATCTCCAAATACTTAGTTAAAATGAAATCGGAAAATATCATAGCTTACTTATCTTACGTGCATCCTTACTTGCCTGCATGATTTAAACAAGCAAAGTCTATAAATAGAGGGAGAGACTTAATCATCAATGATCGAGGGAAGTCGAATTTAGTCATTAGACCGAGGCAAGGCCCACGTACGTACAAGAGGTGAGGTAAAGGACTGTGAAATAACAAAGCACAAGTTT
Source organism: Orbicella franksi (assembly GCF_964199315.1). Classification (NCBI taxonomy): domain Eukaryota; kingdom Metazoa; phylum Cnidaria; class Anthozoa; order Scleractinia; family Merulinidae; genus Orbicella; species Orbicella franksi. Next base: position 13,467,034 of record NC_138154.1, read on the forward strand.
GTAAGGTCAGAGGTATGACGTGCGTTATAAACAATTCAAGGATTTCTAACAGTCTAAATAAAGAACTGGATAACTAATTTTAATGAATTTTAAACTTGTAAACTAAAAACTAAAAATAAACCAAAACAAAACAAAATTAATAAAGCTGACAACTTGTTACATAGTTGAAGACATTTGCAAGTTTTAAAATATGTTGATCTGTCACTGTCATGTCGCTTCCTTGAGCGTGTATTCAATAGACTCACTCGATATTAGGGAGAAGGAAGGTTCCAGGTTCGCCAAGCTTCCTAAGCCTGTCCCAACGTAGTCCGGACACTGTGCAATTTCAATCTCAATCCGTCTTCTCAAGAGCGTTTTCTATATTCAGTACGCGTTCATCAGTGTGAAATGTTAGGCTAAACCGAGAAATCAGAGCTGTGTCCTTCCAAAATTAATGCGTTTTTTCCCTCTTAGTCTTATGAACTCGCTGTAGCGGAAAGAGAAAGAATCTCAATCTGTCTCGTGGGATATTTTGGCGTTATGTCATTTAGCTTCTTACAACAGACCCTAACTTACATGAGCTTTGATTTGACTGACTCGGTGATCTCCACAGACCTCTATATACTTGGTTTGAATAAAATCGGCAAATATCGGAGCTAAACGTGCCTACATCCTAACTTGACTGCTTGATTTAAACAAGCAAAGTCTATAAATAGACGGACTTTATTGTTAATCATGTTCAGAGGAAGTCGAATTTAGTCGTTTAAGCGAGAAAAAAAAAAAACGCAAAGGTGTAAGGTCTCTGAGAAGTATGACGTGTGTTATGAACAATACCAGGATTTCTAACATGATAATTGATCCATGTCCCCCTGAATACACCCAGACTGAGTCAATTCGTCTTAGGTACTTAGCGATTCGAGTCGATCCGAACCACCGGAAGTCAAGCCCTGTGAACAATAATGATACAGGAATCTTACTAGTTCTTAAAACGTGACAACAAACTTGAGACGATTAGTCTGAGGTACTTGACGATTCGACTCGATTCGCGCGGAGTAGATACGCACCACGTGACACTAAGACCCGTGAAATAATGATACACGAACCAATAAATTCAATTAAACTAACTGAAGGATGTTGTGTTGTGTTTGGAGGCCTACCAGAATCTTCGTTTTTATATTTCAATGTTTTGTTTGCTACATGTAGCTACATGTAGTTTATTAGGTTTTTTTTTTGGGGGGGGGGGGGGGGCGGGTTGAGCGAAATACGGCCCCGTCCACACTACACCAAAGAAATTTGAAAACGGAAGTTTCGCTCCGAAAACGCATCAAATGCTTTCCGTCCACAGTACTCGGGAGGAATTTAAAAACGCAACAATATATAACCGGTCATTTCGAATTTGTGTTTGAGGAAAACTCGATCAGAGAATTCCCATGATTATCTAAACGCCACCGTTTTCGAAAAGCTCCGTTTTCAAAACGTTTTCAGTCCACACGAAGACGAATAGCTGATAGTTTTAAGAGCCAATTCCTGTAAATGCCGAGAATGAGATGACAGTCGCGAAATTTCGGATTTCTTCATATTTTGCCCAAATAACCTCTATTGTGAGTTGTTTTCTAAAATACCATTCAAAGCTCCTGAAGCGTTTTAGTTTTTTCGAAATCGAGGAAAGTTTGAAAATCGCCATTTTAGCTGCCTGACGCCGCCGAAAATGGCCAAAAATTGTGCGTTTTCTTTTCGCTCGTACAGATCAACGCGACGATATCTATCAGTATACTTAAGGTAGCTCATAGTGCATGTCTTGCTGTTTCTAAAGCATTAATTTGATTAGCAAAAGCTCCAAGTGTAGTAATATTTTAGGCCGATACAAGTACCTTCATCGAAGTTCGTGAGCGAAAGGGCTAATTTTAGCTAATTTCAATACCATCAAAAGCCCACTGGTACATTGAGTTTGAAGTCGAAACTAAAATTTTCTGAAAGCCCATACTCTATATTATGTTGTGTAAAAGTCTCTCCCGGGGCCCGAAAAAACTAACCCGTCGAGAGACATAAACGTCTGGTACATTTTTGTAAATTCAGTACGCGTTCATCAGTGTGAAATTTTAGACTAAACCGAGAAATCAGAACTGTGTTCTCCAAAATTATAAATTTTAATTGCCACCAAATAAAAGCGTTTATGACTTCTACCCACGCTCCTGGCGCTACTTTAAACACAGTGTTAATTTTCAACCAGGAGTTTCAGATAATGAGGGACGGCTGGGAGTACTGAAGGGTCGACCTAAATGGGAACGGGGTCACCAAGTACAAACTTGATTGAGCGATAATCACAAGACCATCGCAAGATTATTTTAAGATTATTTTAACTTGTGACTTCAATAGTGAATTCATTGGTAATAGTCACGAGTTTCATTGAAAGTAACCCCGAACCTCTCTTTCAGCGATAGGTATAAGACGTGGCATGTTTCTCAAGTTCGTCCTCTGTCTCCAGACCTGACACACTCAACGAGTTCCACCCTCCTCCTCCCTTCCTCCACCTCATTTATATTATGTATTTGTGATATGGGCACTTCTCCTTTTTGTCGTGCCCTCACCTTTGCAAGAGCTTAGCAAATAATAATTCGTTAATATTGTATTTCATATTAGTTTTAATCAATAAATCGGCCATTCTGCGTGGCCAAAATTTATCCCAACAGCGACTTGTCTGGTTTCGATTTCTTTAAGCGCTCTAGCAAACAAAGCTCGACTGTTGACCTAGAAAAGTTCACATAGGTACAGCTTCATAGTTATAATTTTGGAAACAAGGGAAGAAGACATCAAATGCGTTTTTTCCTCTTATGAACTCACTGTAGCGGGAAGAGTAAGAATCTCAATCTGTCTCGTAGGATATTTTGGCGTTACGTCGTAAAAACATTTAGCTTCTTACAACAAACCCTACTGAACTTACATGAGCTTTGATTTGATTGACTCGGTGATCTCCATAGACCTCTATATACTTGGTTTACATGAAATCGGCAAATATCGGAGCTTAACGTGCCTACATCCTAACTTGACTGCTTGCTTTAAACGAGCAAAGTCTAGAAATAGACGGACTTTATTATTAATCCTGTTAAGAGGAAGTCGAATTTAGTCGTTTAAGCGAGGAAAAATAACCGCAAAGGTGTAAGGTCTCTGAGAAGTACGACGTGTGTTATGAAAAATGCCAGGACTTCTAACGTCTAAAGAACCAGATAATTTTAAACGTCCATGTCCAATACAGCCAAACTGAGTCGATTCGTCTGAGGTACTTTGCGATTCGAGTCCATCCGCACCATCGGAAGTCAAGAATCGTGAACAATAATGATACATGAACCTTCGGCCTCGCTCTTAAAACGTGACAACAACTTGAGTCGATTCATCTAAGGTACTTAACGATTCGACTCGATTCGCGCGGAGTAGATACGTACCACGTGACACTAAGACCCGTGAAAAAATGATACATGAACCTTTCTCATTCTTAAAACGTGACAACAAACTTGAGTCGATTACCTTCCTCGTTCTTAAGATGTGACAACAAAACTTGAGTCGATTCGTTTGTGACACTTGACGATTCGACTCGATTCGCGCTGAATAGATACGTACGTACCACGTGATACTAAGACCCGCGAACTGTCATGATACATGAACCTTCCTCGTTCTTAAAACGTGGCAACAAATTTGAGTGGATTCTTTTGAGGTACTTCACGATTCGACTCGATAGAGACGCACCAACGTGGCACTAAGATTCGTGAAATAATGATACATGAACCAATTACTCTAGTTAAACTAACTGAAGGATGTTGTGTTGTGTCTGGAGGCCTACCAGAGTCTTCGTTTTTTATTTAAATGTTTTGTTTGCCACATGTGGTTTATTAGTTTGTTTGTTTGTTTTTTTTGCGGGGGGGGGGGGGGGAGGAGGGAGGGGTTGAGCGATATACGACCGCGTCCACACTACGGCGAAGGAATTTAATAACGCAACAGTCATTTTGGATTTGTGTTCGAGGAAAATTCGCCATCGTTTTCGGAAAGCTCCGTTTTCCCTTGAAATGTTTCAGTCCACGCGAAACCGAAAAGCCGGCATTTTTAAATTCCTCCGGTTTTCAGAGCGTTTTCGAATAGCTCCGTTTTCGTAACGGATCAGTGTGGACGGTAGGCCTAACCGTAGAAATGAAGTTGCGTATTTAAATTTCTCCGGTGTAGCGTACTGCATACACCTTTCATGTGTGACAGTTGGAACTGAGCCCTTACAAAGTTAATGCACTTTTTTTTCTCTGATCTACTCGCTGTAGAACAGAGGAGAATCTCTATCTGTCTCGCAGGATATTTTGACATTACGTCGTAAAATAACAGTCAAGATCCTACCTTACGTGGGCCTTGATTCGATTGGAACAGCGATCTCCAAATACTTAGTTAAAATGAAATCGGAAAATATCATAGCTTACTTATCTTACGTGCATCCTAACTTGCCTGCATGATTTAAACAAGCAAAGTCTATAAATAGAGGGAGAGACTTAATCATCAATGATCGAGGGAAGTCGAATTTAGTCATTAGACCGAGGCAAGGCCCACGTACGTACAAGAGGTGAGGTAAAGGACTGTGAAATAACAAAGCACAAGTTTGTAAGGTCAGAGGTATGACGTGCGTTATAAACAATTCAAGGATTTCTAACAGTCTAAATAAAGAACTGGATAACTAATTTTAATGAATTTTAAACTTGTAAACTAAAAACTAAAAATAAACCAAAACAAAACAAAATTAATAAAGCTGACAACTTGTTACATAGTTGAAGACATTTGCAAGTTTTAAAATATGTTGATCTGTCACTGTCATGTCGCTTCCTTGAGCGTGTATTCAATAGACTCACTCGATATTAGGGAGAAGGAAGGTTCCAGGTTCGCCAAGCTTCCTAAGCCTGTCCCAACGTAGTCCGGACACTGTGCAATTTCAATCTCAATCCGTCTTCTCAAGAGCGTTTTCTATATTCAGTACGCGTTCATCAGTGTGAAATGTTAGGCTAAACCGAGAAATCAGAGCTGTGTCCTTCCAAAATTAATGCGTTTTTTCCCTCTTAGTCTTATGAACTCGCTGTAGCGGAAAGAGAAAGAATCTCAATCTGTCTCGTGGGATATTTTGGCGTTATGTCATTTAGCTTCTTACAACAGACCCTAACTTACATGAGCTTTGATTTGACTGACTCGGTGATCTCCACAGACCTCTATATACTTGGTTTAAATAAAATCGGCAAATATCGGAGCTAAACGTGCCTACATCCTAACTTGACTGCTTGATTTAAACAAGCAAAGTCTATAAATAGACGGACTTTATTGTTAATCATGTTCAGAGGAAGTCGAATTTAGTCGTTTAAGCGAGAAAAAAAAAAACGCAAAGGTGTAAGGTCTCTGAGAAGTATGACGTGTGTTATGAACAATACCAGGATTTCTAACATGATAATTGATCCATGTCCCCCTGAATACACCCAGACTGAGTCAATTCGTCTTAGGTACTTAGCGATTCGAGTCGATCCGAACCACCGGAAGTCAAGCCCTGTGAACAATAATGATACAGGAATCTTTCTAGTTCTTAAAACGTGACAACAAACTTGAGACGATTAGTCTGAGGTACTTGACGATTCGACTCGATTCGCGCGGAGTAGATACGCACCACGTGACACTAAGACCCGTGAAATAATGATACACGAACCAATAAATTCAATTAAACTAACTGAAGGACGTTGTGTTGTGTTTGGAGGCCTACCAGAATCTTCGTTTTTATATTTCAATGTTTTGTTTGCTACATGTAGCTACATGAACACCGCGGTAAAACGCACTGCGCATGAGTACAAATTTGAGCTTCCGGTAAATTACGCATTTCCGGTTACGTATTAAAATCCAATGTAAACAAGATAAAATCCCGTACCGCGAAGTTTGAAAACAAAAAGTAAGAGTTAGCAAAAGAAAGTAGGGGAAAGGTTTGTCTCGTTGAAAAGTTTATTTTTCATTTAAGTTTCAAGCGCTTGCACCCAGGGGTTTGGTGTTTGCACCAACAACAAAATATGAGAGAATTTCGGGCGCGTTCGCGCTCGACAAGAGCAATTTTTTTTTACGTAGTTCTCCTTGTTGCGTTGGTTTGGTTGTGCGGTTCCTTCGCAGAAAAATGTGGGAAAGCCAACAAAAGCAGCCGTAAATGTGCCGGCAAAAAATATTTTCTGTCTGAAGATTTAACCAGAGCTGCCGAACTCAAGTGGGCTCAACAGTTTGCCGTGTTCACTGGGACGAAATACGGACGAGCAACAACAGATGTTCGGTTCCTAGAGAAAACCATTTGCGAGGCGTCAGGAAACAGCGGATTCCTGCGAGACTTTTTGGAGTCCTGGATGCCATAGGAGCAACATGTCATGGGTACAAGCCAGGTGCAAGGTGGTGCTACAAATGCTGTACCAGAGTGGACGAAGAAACAAGGTTTATCTCGCATCCTGACTAGAAGCCGCCGGTCTTACGAACTATTGGCAGGTCAGTTAGTTAATTAGACATCGGTTAATTATAATTGACACGCAGGTTCGCACTGCCTTGGATTGCTGCAAGGATTTTCGGAATCTCCTTACCAGTAAATTAAATGAAATTAAGGAAAAGGAAAGCATACTCTTTCAAAGATTTTTGTTGCAACAATAAACAAGTTGTTTGTATCAAATTTTGTAAAATTTGTGGCAAAATAGACATGATACCAAAAAAAATCATTTTAAATTTAATTATATTTCGTGTTAAATGATCCAAGTCCTACGCATGTATGGTTCTCCACTAAGATGGAAATAAACAGACCTCAGATGACAAACTTCAAAAGTTACCTATAAAATTATCTCGCACTACTGATTTTGGAGTGTTATTTGCATTTAATGTACCTCACATTTTTATTTTACTCTTCTTAACTACAGTACAGTACGGTCAATTGCTTCACTAAAATTCATTGTTGGGGTGCAGGTAGCAAAAAGCCACCTCAGGCGGTTCAGTCCAAAATTGGTATATTTTGGAAAGAAAAAGGTAGCACAGAAGCTGGGAAATATTATTTTGAAAAATTAATTGCCAAACGAATTTAAAGAAAAATAATAATTTTAAAGACGGCAAAACAAGAACTTTATGCCACTTGACAAACTTATTTTTCCTAAGACCAAACCCATAAAATTGCACCAATAATATTGTCTAAAATTAATGTCAGTTTCACATATACTTATTGAAATTCAGTAGTACTACAATGTTGTCTCCACACCAAAGATTCAGTTAGAGGGGTGTCCAGGAACCCTATGGGCACCCACTTCACGAAAAATTTCACTAAAAATTCACCTACTCCATTTTTCATTGGTGGGGGGATATGCTTTTTGGACAGTATCTGGATACAAACAAACTCATCACTAATATGTTTATTTCTTATTTTTTACTTAGATCTTGCAATTTACCAATTTTAAGACTACACAAGAACTTAAAGCAGCAACACAGCATTAGTGAAGGCCTCCAAAAAGTTCAGAACCATTTCCAATTGCTGTTCTAAAGACTTAAATTTCTAGAAGAGGCTTTTGGAACAGACCTGCAGTACCCAAAAAGCCAGCAAACGTCCATGGCAGAAATACAAACATCATTTGGGGTGGTAAAAATAAATTGCTATGGTGAAGTTACAATGGATAAAACAGTTTGTAACAGGATGACAACAGCAATCCTTGACTTAACTCAACTATCAGGTTAGTATCACTTACCTGAAATGTAAAGATACAAGACGTACAAGATACAAGTATTTAAAAATACTGTAGTTGTAGTCAGGCATAGTAATAAAATCTTAAAAGTTGTTGTCACTGACTTAAAAATCTTAAAATAGACGTTTCAGCTTAAATACTATAACCTTCTTCAGTGATGAAATGAATGTTAATGGCGTCTAACCAATTAATGACCACGCGCATATTCCAGACATTTACAAAATGCTAAATTAATCCCTAGCGAGTTCCTCACATTCTTATAAACATCTCATTTACATTTAGACGCCATTAACATTCATTTCATCACTGAAGAAGGTTATAGTATTTTAGCCGAAACGTCTATTTTAAGATTTTTAAGTCAGTGAAAACAACTTTTAAGATTTTAAGATACAAGTATTTTGAAGGATAATTGTTTGACATCATGATAATCCATGGCACACTGTAATAACACCATCTGACCAAAACTCATTCAAACAGATTATCATTATTTACATGTATTGCACATGGTCAATGACAATATCATAAGTTTCATCATTCAGTTGAAGTCATAAGCACTAATGAGAAGGATTTAGAGGACTTCTCAATTATTATTATGGCAATGATTTGGAAGAGTTATCTGAGGTGTCTCTTGGCCAAGAAAAAAATGCTGCATCAGAGTTGCCACAAACTATTCAAGTCTCATCCTTTTAATGATTTGGAAACCTGATACTTATTTTGGTTTGAATATTGACTAGTGACTTAGGTAACAATCAAAATAACATAATGTTGTTTAGGTGACCGGTAAGGGTAACAGACACCATTTCAAGATTATATTTCTGATACAGGTATTGTATTTGTGCAATCCAATAGGTAAGAGGATGTATTAAGACCAACACATGACAGTGATTGACACAAGCATAGAATCAAATATTTAAATTTAATAAATAAAATTATTTCAATAATTTATTTAAATAAGTAAAGTAGATATTTATGTTTTCTATTAATTTCAGAAAATTCATTTGACCAGCTGATCGGAAAATTTTAGATATCCTTGCAACATCATTATGAATGCAGTGATGCTGTGCCATTGTATGCTCCTAGACAGATGAAAGAGTTTGCTGACAAAACTGCACCTGGTCTTTTCAATGTCATTTTGCAGTCTATTCTCTGGGAAGATCCAAGATTGAGTGAAGAACACCGTGTATTAGAGGAAAAAAGAACTCTTGTTTTGTTGTGCACAATAGCATATTTCAGGTACTTTGTCCTGTTTTATTCTTATTTGTATTTAAAATACAGGTCTCCTTGGAAGACCATAAGGCCACTCAGTTTAAAAACTCTGTTTAATTAATTATTGCACATTTCTTAACTAGAACAGCAGACACAGCTTTACCCCAATATAAATGTCAGTTCTATTATATAATGAAGTAAAATTACTAGATGTTTTACCTTTCTTCACATTTAACCCCTTGAAAGGTAAGGACGTAAAAGTAGTTCCAGTGAACTAACTTGCAATAATGCCATTCTTTTTGTAGATCTCAGAAAACACATACACTTCAAAGAGAAGAGGGATTATTTATCCAGCAACATGGGGCATCCTGAGATGTTATCAATTCTGGAAGAATTTGAGGCTTCAGCACAAGCTGAAGGGATGTGGATGGTCAAAAAAGCAGGCTCCTCAGGGAGCAGCCAATGTTTGTAAACCTTCAGTTTTCAAATGTACTTCAAGTGAGTTTAAAGTACGGTAGTTTAAAAAGCTGAAAGCTATAACTTTAAAATACTGTGAATTAAAAACTTGTCCAGTTAGTTGAACAGTCTTTTTGTGTACAGATGGATAGGCTTGCAAAACAGTGGTGCATAAAGGAAACATGTTATTGTAACATGGAAAATCATATAAGTCACTGAAATGATTTTAAATTTTAATAAATTTATTGTTCCAAATGAGTGAGTTACTACACAGTTCTGTAATGGTGTTCTGCCTCTTATTACTGGCAATGTACAACTTGAAGACTCCTTTGACCTATCCATCCTGAATGAAAATCCAGTGGTACCTCAAAGTTCTCTGGCATTTTATTTAGAATGGCTCACCAAAGAAGGCAGTCTTGCTGCTGTTGTAATCATGAAATTCTGAAAGTAAAATTGAAATTTATTTCCAAACCGAAAATTTGTATTTTCATGCAGGCGCTTGACTACTACATGTAGCTTGAGTTTTAAGTGGGCTTCTCATGATCAGCTCAACAAGTTGCAATCGTGAGATCACTTCCATTATGAAATTCGTAGTATTATAAGCTAAATAAAATCGATAAACAACGAATAGACTTACAAACCTTCTCTGTCACCATGAAAAAAATTTTCAACGGATATAATCTTGTAGCACTCCAAGCAACAAATTGAAAAAAAAAAAACAAAAAAAAAAAAACAAAAAAAAAAACAAAAAAAAAAAAACAGGCATAAACAAGAAGAAGAACCCTAACTTTAGATATTTTTAAATTATTGGATCCCTCTTTTTAACCATTATTGTACACTATTTTTAGTATTATGACGATTGTATTGAAAATTTCTGTTTTCCTTGTCTAGACTTAGTAGTAGTACATGTAGGTCCACATCAGCTGTACAGTTGCACACTTTTAAAACCTACTTATCAAATAAATGTATGTATGCGGAGCATTTCGTACATACCTTTTTTGTATTTGTGGTCCTTTCTTCTTTCATCTGTGGCTGCTGATTCACAACAACAAGCTTAAACACCGCGAGGCAAACAACAAAATTAATCTGAACCACCGAACATCACGGGCAAACCGGAAATGTTGAACTTGACGCATGCGCATACGTTTTGCCGCGGTGTTAGCTACATGTAGTTTATTAGGTTTTTTTTTTTGGCGGGGGGGGGGGGGGGGGGGTTTGAGCGAAATACGGCCCCGTCCACACTACACCAAAGAAATTTGAAAACGGAAGTTTCGCTCCGAAAACGCATCAAATGCTTTCCGTCCACAGTACTCGGGAGGAATTTAAAAACGCAACAATATATAACCGGTCATTTCGAATTTGTGTTTGAGGAAAACTCGATCAGAGAATTCCCATGATTATCTAAACGCCACCGTTTTCGAAAAGCTCCGTTTTCAAAACATTTTCAGTCCACACGAAGACGAATAGCTGACAGTTTTAAGAGCCAATTCCTGTAAATACCGAGAATGAGATGACAGTCGCGAAATTTCGGATTTCTTCATATTTTGCCCAAATAACCTCTATTGTGAGTTGTTTTCGAAAATACCATTCAAAGCTCCTGAAGCGCTTTAGTTTTTTCGAAATCGAGGAAAGTTTGAAAATCGCCATTTTAGCTGCCTGACGCCGCCGAAAATGGCCAAAAATTGTGCGTTTTCTTTTCGCTCGTACAGATCAACGCAACGATATCTATCAATATACTTAAGGTAGCTCATAGTGCATGTCATGCTGTTTCTAAAGCATTAATTTGATTAGCAAAAGCTCCAAGTGTAGTAATATTTTAGGCCGATACAAGTACCTTCATCGAAGTTCGTGAGCGAAAGGGCTAATTTTAGCTAATTTCAATACCATCAAAAGCCCACTGGTACATTGAGTTTGAAGTCGAAACTAAAATTTTCTGAAAGCCCATGCTCTATATTATGTTGTGTAAAAGTCTCTTCCGGGGCCCGAAAAAACTAACCCGTCGAGAGACATAAACGTCTGGTACATTTTTGTAAATTCATCATTCGTGAAACCAACATGGAACTTGGCCAGCTACCTTCATCAAGAACAAAAATAAGCGAATGGAAACCTTTTTCGTCAATAAGGATACTTGCAATCTGTGTTTTGTTTCCTTTTACATTGACCACATGATTAACTTTACCAAACATTTGCAGTTAAATCAAAATAGACGCTGCTTTTGGTACATTGTAATGTTAAGCAAATTTATTTCGATCACCGGCACGTGCATATCGCCCGAAACTGATTTTCCTTCCGCTTACTGTATGTTTCTTTTTTAAGGTTACAATTGCAACTGTAGCACACATTATTCGTTCAATATCGGCAGTCTTAATTTTTGTGGAACACCCATGGCCACAGCCGAACTTGACTTCAAGTAAAAAAAAACGTTTTGAAACGTGAAGTTTGAGTAAACAATCGATTACAGTTGCATCCATCATGTTTGGCGTAAATATTCGAACACAACCATTTCATGTAAACAGGTACACTTTACTTTAAAAACAACCGTCTCATCGCAGCATTTCTTGAAATCCTGGTCTGAGACCAGTTAATGCCGATAACAAAGCGAGAGCAGTTGACGAAACTTCATGATTAACTGACAGTTTTGCGTGCGCGCGCCGACCTGTGAGGGAAACAGGTTTTCTACTGTACAAATATGGCAAACAGGTTTCCTACTGTACAATATCGCTGTACATTTGTACTGTTATTCGGACGGTATTCGCTGCAGTTGGATAATAATTCATCATATTGTAATTTAATTAACGTTGGTATATTGCAAAATAGGCACAATATGGCTGTTTTATGACGTTTTCTTCATATCGTAGGTGTCGACATTTTCCAGATTTAGTTGAATTTCTCGAATTTTCCGCCACAATTCCAGTAGCTTTACTTCTTAGAGCGCCCTTTTAAAAATAAGAAAATTTGTATTTCGACATACCGCGGCATTTCAAGAGCTGGTTTCCATGAAAATATCGATAGCATTTGTATTTTAGCTTCATAATATTCAAGCGAAAGTGGAGGAATAATTGCACAACTGTCGTCACACATGAAGCGTCGTTTTTGAAAAGAAAAATATACAGCGTCACTGACAACGAAACGCATCCATTCGAATCAAGGACTGCCCGGCACAGAAATGGAAAAGTTACGAGTCAGAAGCTCTTGCCTCTTATCCTTATTTAGCCTCACACACAATACTTTGAATTTCTGAAAAATTTGGCGGGGCTGTGCGGTCCGCTTCCCAAACATTTACCCTATATAACACCAAAGTCTGCGATTTTTCTAACCTATTTATGGCCTGACCCTTAAATTAATACCCTGTTTCAGACCTGCCTTAGTTCTCTAGTTCAGAATGATGTTAAAGGTATTGTGAATGGCTTTAGTAGCTGGTCTTAGCGATAATGATGAAAAAAGTAGTTTCTTCTAAAAAACATACCTAATTCAAGACTAGAGTGCAAAAACCATACCCAGTTTGAGACCAAAATGACCGAAATCGATACTCTACAACTGAATAAACTGTCTTAAAAAAACATGTCCCTCTGACGCTGGACATACCTATATAGCCGATATAAGGGAGCACCCCCTCCCCTAGGGCAGAGTCAAAGTGAAGTATCAAAAGTAAATACATTTCGAAGCGCGTGGACTGTAATAACTGATACATGTGTAGACAACTTAAATTAATCAGCCCTTGCTCTTTTACAATAGTTTAAGTACTAAACCTCACCTGGACGAAAAACTCCAGGCTCTAGCAACTGAACAGATCAGTGCGGTGCAAAGCGGCGCATTAGCACATATCCCCCTCACCCCGGGACTTCTCATGCACAAGATATCAGAACCCCGGCCTTTCTCAGGCTTTGAATATCTTTGCGGAAACGAAACAATATTTGTTTCTGAGAAATAGCTTCTTGTTGTTCTTGATGAACGTAGCTGGCCAAGTTCCATGCTGGTTTCAAGAACGACGAATTTACAAAAATGTATCTCACGTTTTTGTCTTTCGACGGGTTAGTTTTTTCGGGCCCCGGAAGAGACTTTCACACAACATAATATAGAGTATGGGCTTTCAGAAAATTTTAGTTTCGACTTCAGACTGAATGTACCAGTGGGCTTTTGATGGTATTGAAATTAGCTAAAATTAGCCCTTTCGCTCACGAGCTTCGATGAAGGTACTTGTATTGGCCTGAAATATTACTACACTTGGAGCTTTTGCTAATCAAATTAATGCTTCAGAAACAGCAAGACATGCACTATGAGCTACCCAAAGTATATTGATAGATATCATCGCGTTGATCTGTACGAGTGAAAAGAAAATGCACAATTTTCGGTCATTTTCGGCGGCGTCAGGCAGCTAGAATGACGATTTTCAAATTTCTTCGATTTCGAAAAAAGTAAAGCGCTTCAGGACCTTTGAATGGTATTTTCGAAAACAACTCACTATAGAGGTTATTTGGGCAAAATATGAAGAAATCGAAAATTTCGCGACTGTCGTCTCCTCGGTATTTACAGGAATTGGCTCTTAAATTGCTCGGTGTGAACAGCTCCATTTTTGTGACGTATTAGTGTGGACGGTCGGCCTTACCGTAGAAATAAAGTTGCGTTTTCAAATTTCTCCGGCGTAGTGTACTGTATACACCTTTGATGCGTCAGGCAGTTAGAACTGCACCCTTGCAAAGTTAGATGCATTTCTTTTCTTCTGATCTGCCCACGGTAGAAGAGAAGAGAATCTCCATCTTTCTCGCAGGACATTTTGACATTACGTCGTAAAATAACAGTCAAGATCCTAACTCACATGAGCCTTGATTCGATTGGAGCAGCGATCTCCATTTACTTAGTTAAAATGAAATCGGCAAATATCGTAGCTTGCTTACCTTACCTACATCCTAACTTGACCGCATGATTGAAACAAGCAAAGTCTACAAATTGACAGACTTCCATTAATTATCAAGAGAAAGTCGAATTTAATCATTGGACCGAGGCCAGGCAAACGTACATATGACGTGAGCTAAAGGGTGAGATAACAAAGCGCAAGTTTGTAAGGTCAGAAGTATGACGCGTGTTATGACCAATGCAAGGATTTCTAACGTCCAAATAAAGAACTGGGTAATTTATTTTGAGAAGTCTGACTGAATATTGTTGTGTTGTGCTTGGAAACCTATAGGAATCTTTCTTAGCTTTTCTTCTTGTTTTGGTTTCATTAGAGTGAACTCGTGTATAAAACAGTTGCTTATGTACTAATGAGACGTACAATATTATTCCCACGGAGTGGGGGGCGGGGGTGGACTCCCATATAAAAGGACGGGGGTGTTCGGGTGCTCGTCGTACCTATTAGGGTAAAAAAAGCGTTGTTACCTGTTAGGGTGTTCAGCCTCAAAAGGTCCATAGCGGGAACTTTTGCGGTAACTTTTAGGGTAATATTGGAGACCTTAAGATCGAGGTTTGGCGATCATACCACAGACGGCAAGCCGCGGTTTGCGGTTAGCGGTTTCACGTTAGCCGTCTGCCCACATTTGGGACTTAAGATTCGCGGGTTAATTTACCGGCTGCCATGTTCGTTTTCATTCGTTCGTTCACTTCTGTTTTAGCTGAGAAATCGTCATCAAAATTTCGTTCCTATGCAAAAGAATTCAATAGTTAATAAGCGATATAGTTTTTAAAAGCAGTATTTTCCCTCAAACGTGGGATTGTTGTTTTAGGCTGCAAAAAACCTTGCGGTAAATCACCTATCTCTAGAACGTGGTCTAGCCGTACAAAAGTGAACCTCAAACTGCAAACCTGACGCCAACGCACTGGTCACGTGACTTCTTGACATTCACGGTTTGCGGGAAATGCTGAAAAACCTCGATCTTAAGGTCATTATTGAGCCGAAAAAAATCTGACAGGAGATAACGTCTTGCTTTAGGATTGGTACCTCTTAGGGGTAAATAAAAAAAAATCAAGGCCACAAAACAGGATCTTGGTACCCCTTCCGACGAGCCCCCCCTCCCCCACCCCCGTCTTTTTTTATATGAGAATGCCCCTTTCCTCCCGGGATTCTACCAATCTTGGTACGCACGGGCAATGTACTTTAGAATGAACTGGGAGATTTGAAATAGTGTAGCAGCTTCCCTGTGCTGCTATTGTGTGCAGAAGCTGTTATTGGTTTGGGGCTAGGGGCATTTTTGTTGTTGTTTGCAATTGTTTTATATTGTTCCCTTACAGGTATCAAGCTATTCATGTGAGACCTTGCGAGACCTCCGGATGACCCCGTTTAAAATTAAATTTGAACAAATTTATCCAGCGCGTTCAATATTCTCGTTCCCAGATCTCTGAAGACCTAGGAAGGAGATAAATCGAATAGCCCACGTGATTACCTAATACCCCACTGTAAGAGCGATTACTTTAGTTCTGATGTATTGTATTTTATAGTTTCAACAACAGCATAAATTAATTTTTCCGTTGCACGTTACATCTCGCATAACATCGTGCAAGACTGACAACCGAAACGTTATTCTCTTTTTTGCTTGCTTTTCTTTTCTCATCAGCCGTGTAACTTTTCAAAAATTAACATTATTACAACTAAGTCTTGTACGGTTGTGCCTTGATAGCATCGTGGATTCTCCCACTGAGGAACCCCAGAAAAGAATTCAAGTTCTGTTTATATTCAGTTCAGCTTACAGCAATCATGGCAGTGCTGTAAGCATGAACCAAGGAGTTGTCCACCCCAACCCCCTCCTAGCGATTGGTTGTTTTTAGGAGGAAGTTACGTCGATCGCTTGACATGGCAGCGCCAGTGTTCTATTTTCGACGACAAGATTCCAAGTGTAAAAAGCGGAGTCAGGAAACGCTCGTGAAAGAAACAGATAAACTAAAATCGCGGACTGCAAATTTGAATTTCTAAAAGTCCTTTCCAATAATTCTTCCCTGGCTATTGGTTTCGCCGCTTCACGCTTGCGACTTCGTTGCTGATTCGCTCGAGGGAGCTAAATAAACGAAGGACTTTATAAGCAAAGGTTGACTTGTGGCGACAGTAGCTGCAAATTTGCCGAAGGATTTGGCCACGGAATGCCCATAAATGCCAACTTCAAAATAGTATGTCTTTTGTGTCACGTGGGAGACTGGAAGAGACAGTTCAGTAACTCAGACACAACGTGAACATTCAGGCTGTTTCCCAGAAGGCGATACTGTTGTTTGACGGACACGGAAGTGGGAAAGCCTGGAAAGATAGAATAACAATAAAAAGAAATGAGACTAGCACAGAGGAGTAAACGCACTTCTTACGCCAGAAGTTTCGGCCATTGAAACAAGCGTAATTAAGAATCTGTGGCTCAACCTTAGCCACTCGTGAGCCTAAAAATTAAACGAAGCTGTTATTTAAGAAATCAGAAAGTCAAATTATTCTCGCATTTTGATTGGTTCTTGATTATGATCAATTGGAAACACACGTATGGATGACGTAATGACCATTTGTTTTGATTCCGTATGAAATATAACAGATAGATTCTGTGTTGCCATGCGTTTGTTAAGTGAGAGATCACAGAAGTTACAAATTTAAAAAAAAAATCACAGAAGACGTCAAAATATGTTAAGAACATCAGTGAACCCCTCAGTTATCCCCTCGTGGCATTTTGACGTCATCTGTGATCATTTTCTGAACAGACGCACGGCAACATGGAATCTATTTGTTGAATAGAAATCAGATTTTTATCTCTTGTCGACGCAGCAAATGAAAAGTTGCATTGCGAGAAAAAACTTTGATAAACACTCACATGCATCGTTAAGAAAAAAAAAAACTTACAAAAGTCAGACGGAAAACCATGCAGATTGGCCACCTCGCGCGGAGTAAAGTATCTTAACTTCAACACAGACAACAGCTCCAATTTGCTTTGGTCATCCGTGAGATCTCTGTATCTCTCGAAGATCTCTGTGTCCTGTGAAGAAGACGGCGTAAAAAATGAACTTCATGTACTGTAATCAAAAGAAACGAGAAAGGGAGATGGGCTTACAAAAACTCGTGAAAATGACTCGCGTTTTGGAGACTGGATCATTTTGACCCGAAAAAGGCAGCCATTTTTCAGGTTATAATCAAGATTAGATACTCAAAAAGGGGAAATTACTTGGCAAGTAATATTGCCTACATTCTGACATGTTCCTCACATGGTCTGGATGACAGTTATGCTAACCGTTAGCTTAGAAATGGCGAGTTTTTTTAACTAATAGGTGATAGGTAAAATTTCCCGATAGCTGATAAGTAAGCTGAAATTTTACCCCAGTAGCTCAGATATCGTCGAAAGTTAAACTGTTAAGTGAGTTTCCCAACCCCATATAGACCCTCTAATTACTTGCCCTAAACTGTCTTAGAGGGAATTGAACAAAAAAAAAAGCCAAACGAACAACAAAACAAAGGAAAAACGAACAAAACAATAGGTAAACAAACACATACAGAAATCGAAAAAAAAGAGATTCAATGGGAAGTATTCTACAGCAAATGATATCACTAAGACTGGGAACATCAAATCACAAATAAAAACTATAGGGTTTCGAGAACGATCGACCTAAAGGGCATCTTACATCAATATCCGCCATCTTCAGCACCGAGCCAGTGCCTTCAGCATAGTGTCCATAGCTGTTCAGATGAGAAGAAAAAGACGAATCCAGGTAAAAAAAAATAGCAGTTGTCTCTACCCTCAATTACCCTTCAACTGGGAACATTCAGAATTTATGTTCAATGTTTGTCCAGCCCTACAAGTATAAAACTTACTCACACAACACGGGTAACACAGCTAACCGCGAAAATGAAACGTGTGAATTGGTGTTCGCTACTTTCCCGCGCATTTTCTCGATTCTGATTGGTTCACTATAGTGATTTTACGCTGCAGTGATTGGCTATTTGCTAGAAATGGACGTTGAAATAACTGATGACTGAGTTTCCAGCAACCCCTTACAGACCCGTACTAACACTACTACCCTCCCTATAAGACAGTCACAGAAACAATTAATAACGGTAATAGGACTGAGTGGAGTCCAATTCGGTCTGTAATCACACGAGTGATTAACAAAATCGGATGACCGCGAGGCGGGAGTCCGATTTGTTAATCACGAGTATGATTACAGACTGAATTGGACGACACAATGTCCTGTTTCTAATTAATCATAATAACAATTTTCCCCACAAGTAAAAGTTTCATTATTTTGAAAAAAGAGCTTTTAATAGTCTTTCTAAATATCATAATCAAAAATATGGAGAATAGCTTGCAAAATGGTTGTTAAGTTTCTTTCAAAACAGTCACCGGAGACTAAACCTCCAAAGTTTTACAAAGTCAGTCTCTTGCATTGGTTACTATAGTGATTGTAATCAATGTTGTGATTGGTGGATTTAGCGGAGAGGACTTAAAATGATTGGCTTATGTAACTGTCCGACTACAGCCAATTGTCCGATTACACTGTCCGATTACAACTTTGCAGATTAATTACAGCAAAATAGAGCAGTTTATGAACCAATCACATTTGAGGAAATTGTAATTGTTGTGATTAAAAACAAAAACAAAACAAAACCACAAAAACAACACAAACAACACAAACGAAGTAAGCGGATTGCTTGAGTTAAACTGGTTAATCGAAGCAAATTGAACAAGCAATTTCTAGTATTTACCGTTAGCTGTCGAAATACTCACGCTTTGGTGAAGCAGCAAGAACGTGCGGACTGACGATTGACAATGTCTATTAAGGAAAAAAAAGTAAATATAATTTAAATAAATGTCAAAAGAAAAAGGAGGATAGAACATATCTTCAGAATATTTATTTCAAAGCTCGGTTAACAAAACCGTGTTATGCGTTGCTTGGAAAACGATTTAAACAATAACACACAAAACAGCATCATGAACAAGTCAACAACAACAGCAAACAAAATAACGCAAAAAAAGCACTAAGAGTCTTGAGAGTTGGCATTCTATTCTATTCTATTCTATTCTATTCTATTCTATTCTATTCTATTCTATTCTATTCTATTCTATTCTATTCTATTCTATTCTAGCCTAGCCTAGCCTAGCCTAGCCTATCCTATCCTATCCTATTCTGTTCTATTCTATGTCCTCTGCAGCTTGAGAACACACAGACAAGGGCAAGAATAGGGTTGCTGGAATCTCATTTGCCACTTAATTTCGTCCATTCAACAGCTACATGTATCAGTTTAAATTGCAGCTCATTTATCAACTATCAGTCAATTCTGCAGACCTAAGACTTCAGTTATCATTTATAAAATGCGTCACTTCTCAGCTTGCAGTTAAACAGTTAAACCCACCCAGACCCTCTACATCACGGCAGCCATATTGATGTCCTAAAACAACGAAACGGCCACCACGTTGGTGTCCCAAACTAATCCTGTGGAAACTGAACTCATTTCTTATGTAAACAGTTTCTTTTGTTCCCATAAATTTGCATGACTGCTAGTCACGTGATAAATGCCCGGGGGACCCCCACAAAAGGACGGGGGTGCTCCTTAGAAATTTTGAAAAAAAATCGCTAAGGGGTACCAAGACCCCGTTTTGTGGGCGTGGCTTGAAATTTTGTTCACCCCTAAGAGGTACCAATTCTAAAGCAACACATGTTTTTCGGTCTCTTGTTTCGGTTCAATACCATAAAAGAAGAAGCTCCCACTGTGGACCTTTAGGGGCTGAACACCCTAAGAGTACCAAAACCGCGTTTTTTTCCCTAAAAGCTATGACGAACACCCCCGTGCTTTTTAAATGGGAGTCCTTCCTGGGGAGAAATAACACTACATACTGCTTAAATAACTAATCTTTAAATTTACACTACAAGCTCACCAAGAAAAAAACAATGACATCCTTACCTAAAAGAAGAACAAATTTGCTTAAAACTTTCGCCGGCAGTAGGTACTTCTCGAAGTAATTGTCATTGTTACCTTTCTCTAAGTAGTCCCCAATTTTTCTACAGTTTGTGGGATTATATTTATCAAGTACAGGCTTCAGTTCTACATTGACTTTAGCTTGAAGGCATTTGAGGCACCCTGTGTTATGTCGATCTCTGTGAGTACTATCCACAGTGCAATCCGAAGCAGGTAATAGCCCAGTTGGCTTAACTTCATTGGTTGTACATCCTGGTTCGGCTACACAATCTCTTCCACAGTCGCTGCATTGATTGTCACATTTATCGCGTGTTATCATGTATGGAAAACTCTCCATGATCTGTCAAATTAAGGGCTGGAGTTAATTATATTGACTGTACCGAACCTTTGTTTTTCTTATACATGTAAGAGTGTTAGTTATGGTCAGTCCAATTACCTCTGTCCAATTAATTACATGTATGTCCAACAGACACTAATTGCAAGCGGAACCTCCCCTAATTAGGCATTCAGTCGAGGTCCTAACAGAATGTATTTTTGCAACGTGTCATAAGCAAACTTCTCTTATAAACAAACACAATTCTGTTATAAACAGACACCTCCCGAGAAAGTGCGTGACCAAACATCAACACACATATATTGTAATTACCTCATCACGTGTGGCAAAGTGAAACTGAAGCGGTTTCTTTTTAGCCAGAAGGTAGTACCTCAGACGAGAATTTGGGATTCCAAGCTACGAGAAACAAACTATATTATTACAGTTACGCTTATATGTGTTCACAAAGCAAATCAACTGAAATTTAATGTCTATTTCTGTCAATAGCTGACGCTTAACAACCGATCTAGAGAAAATGGCTAACTTAGCCAATTCTTCGAGACCAATGCTGAAGAGAATCTTCCACAGATCTTAACCATGCTGTCTTTTCTAGGAGGAGGAAGACTGAATCAGCACCAATTATGACTCGAAAACACTCAAAGTTCTGTCGAGCGATTAAATGGTAATAAACATCTTTCTTGATTAAACGGACAATATTTGAGGATCGTTAAAAATTCTTGCCAATATTAAAACTTATGGTACAAAAAAATTATTCAGTGGTTGTTTTTGCTAGTGTCGGATCTTCAAAGCGTTATCGTCAAAGGGACCTTAAAGAATATTGCAAAGTTCTTCAAAGATTCTTTAGTCTTTCATCGGGGATTGCTTACGCTCCTATCCTTTACTCCTATTAAATGCTTGCTCTTTTTTCTTTGTACATTCACATACCCACAGACAAGGATTAGTGATATTTCTACGAGGCAAGTCCAGGCATGGAAGCGTAACTCTGAGATGCCCGAAATACTCGCGTGAAACAGAGGGAGGAAAGACATTTGCAGCCACGGCAGTGAAAGAGTGGAACAAGCTCCCTATCAATATTAGATCAAGTAAGAATGCATTTTAAGCAAAATTATGTAAATTATCTTAAGGATTCATTCATAGAGCTCGACCATTTCTCTATTTCTTAAGTCAACTTTACTAAGTATTTAGTCATTAGTCATTTTATTTATTAGATTTTATGTACAGTATAATGAAGGCCACTAGTTTGTCAGTGCTAACTGTAAAGTGTTTCTGCCCTCGTTAAATAAAGTTATTTTTCTTCTTCTATAATGACCACCATACCTGAGTCGGAGATAACAAGAATTCCTGTTAAACAAGCAAAGGCGGGAATTAATAAACTAACAAAATTTGAGGAAGCTAACTAAGAAATGAATACAAGTGAATAAAAACAGTACGATTATCACCGCCACAACCCAGATACTCCCTCCTCTGCAGAGGTTCAAAGGTTCTTTGGGGGGAGGGTTGGGGAGAATCCGCTGAACGATATGAGTACATGCGCAGGGTTATGTGAAGGGCGATCCATTCGACTTTGTGCCTGAACTCACGTCACACAATGGCTTTCTTTAAGGGAAGTTTTGAACCTTCTGCGGAGGGAGACCCAGATACAGAAACAGAAACAATAGCCGAAACAATATGAAATGCTTATGGAAGGAAGACTAAATCCAGGAGTCCCTCCTGACTAAATCAACACCACTTATGATCGAAATATACTTTCAGTACCCTCGAAATGATTATATGTTCCTAAGAATTGCCCTTTTTCAGCAATTCAAGACACGTTTTTATCATCTGGGCGGATTTTTTTGGAGGGGCTGCATAAATTTCACAAACTAAATTAAAACAAGTAGTTCTTTAAACTAACAGTTGATTAGCAACTTCAAATGATAAAGGAAAGTTAACTACATGTACAGTGAAGGAGGCGAGTTTGTCAATTTGCAAATCGCCATGGGCCAATGAACAGACAAAGCAATCAAACTTCGACGCACCATCAACAAGCAAGGGACCTAACATGTAGTATGAAATAATGATGTTAAGGTAAAATCACCATTAGCCGCATAAGTTCATGTAAATATAAGCAGTGTATTTACATGTACTGTACATGTACTAGTGTAGCACTCAAAGATATTACATTTAACCTTCTGTAACTTACGTTATACAATGTAATAAAGCGAGCAGGAAGGGCAAGAGTCAGTTAACGTATAGGCCTTACTCCCTGGGCAATTCCTCTCGAGTTATTTTTAAACTTGGTAACCAGATCTTACTGTAGATAATGTTAACGTACGCATTACGTGGATGTAAATGCAGATCAGGTGTGGATGTTTTTGCGGAGGATGAAACTTTGGTAATGCCGCGTAGGCCGTCCATGAGGACAGAATCTACATCACGTGATTGGCTATTTCTGAATCCTCCTGGGATCTCCAAAAGCAGAAGTTATTTAAAAATACCTTGGGATGGATTACCTTAGAAACTCTCTTAACCTTCAGCCTCTATTAATTACAGTGAAATCTGTATTAAGCGGACACACTTGCGACCCTCATTAGTGTCCGCTTAGTAAAGGGTGTCTGCTCTAAACAGGTTCTAACATGTTGTGCAATAATAGTAAATTATTAAACCCTTTTGCAACACAGTGTACCACAGTTTGAGATCAAAGACTGCTCATAGCACAATGTCCAGTCAGTCAATGCGTCAATCTGAAATAATCACTTAGCTTTGAAACGACATCGCTGAACAATATTATTGGAGACTCAGCTAGCTAAACCTTTAGAGGTGAAATGCTCTTGAAGTGTCTGCTTATTGCAGGTTTTGTGCAACAAAATGGCTTAATATTGGTATCCTCTGCTTAACAGAGGTGTTCGCTGAATGCAGGTATATTTTACAGTAAATGCGGGAACAAAATTTAGGGACTCAAGCTGGTGTCCACTTAATAAAGGGTGTCCACTTAATATGGGGTCCGCTTAACACAGGTTTCACTGTGTAATCATTATGTAATGTACCTGATAACTGTAGCCGCAAGCCTTCAGCGTATGTAAAAATTGTTCTCTAGAATGGGACAAGACATCTGCAGTGTGAGTTACAAGCGAATTAATTTTGATCTATACAGTAGTCGTATTAAAGTGTATGATAAGCTCTGTTGTTACAACCACAGTGGAGGGTCTAACATAGGCTTTTTCAATCCCCCATCCCGCCACTATTTTTGGCTCAATCCAGCCATCCCACACCACTCAGAATAATTGTCCTGATCTCGCCAGGTTAGAGTGGCAGTTCTTCGCATAACGTCTATAACGTGTGATTTTCAAATGTTTATGCTGCATCCCCCGCACAAAATATTTGAGCAAATCCCGCTGATAACTGACTGTTTTTATCCCGCATCCTGCCTTTAAAATTTCTGTCATCCCACCCCTATTTTTTATTCTCATTCTGCATCCTGCCAAACTTATGTTAGACCCTCATAGTGTACACAGGTCTTTTGATGACAGATAAACATTTCCCAAACAAAATATATGCCCTTTGTCGGAATTCAAATTAAATTGACACCCCTGGCTACCACCATTACCAAACATTACTAAAATAGAAGTTCTCCAAATGAACAAAGTAAATGGCAGGGAAATAATGGTCCTGTGACCATCTCCGCCTTTTCTCATTTTCTGTATTAAAGTGCAATGCTTAACCCCTCTATCAAACACAGTCAGCTAAAGCTTCTGTCTCAATTGTAATGTCCATATCATTTTAATTTATTACCTTGTATCTGAAGTTTCAAATCCTTTCACATTTTCCATTAGAATGTAGTTGGGTGATCTCGACAACCTGTCACACAAATATACAATTTTACTCTGATGGGTAAATTATCAGCAAATTTCAGAAAAGCAATGATAGCCAAACTAGATTAAATAAAGTTGTAACTCAGAGTTCATGTGTGAATGAGAACCTAACGGACCATGAATATCATATTAAACCAGGCTTCAGTTGTTTTCCTGTAAATTTCAAAGACTACATGTATCTTATCATTTCACAATTACAATGCTCGCGGTCGGTGGAAACACCTTACACTGGACACACACAGACACCTTTAGTACAGCCTTCATGTGGGAGTGTTGGCTTACAAGAGTTTGCATGTACAAAGTAACCCTTGGGTGTACAGGGGGAGGGGAGAGGGGGTGTGGATGCCACCTACATGTACCACATGGTTGTTTGGCAAATTGTTTGTTCATTCACTCTCCAAGGACTGCAGCATTGCAGAATATAGTCAAGCAGCTACTTTTTATATACTTTCATCCATTTTCTAACTTCCTGAGAAACTCGGCAGATCCGAGATGGCAGATGCTATCACGTCATGTGGTGTCATAAGGCATGATTTATAGCCAACAAACACATGTTGGGAGATAACTGGCCCAAGGTTTTTATAGAATGGACCGAGTATAGCGTGGACCATACAGAGAAGACCAAGAGCTGATATTCTCCCAATATGGTCCTAGGCAAGCTTCGTCAAAAAGAGATTTCCCATACAACACGAAAGTGTTTAGACAAATATCTAACAATCACTGACTGGAAAGACCGTTAAACGTGAAGCATGGTCAACGTAATTGTGATTGAGAACTACATGTAATTTAGTTGTGTAATAATGGTGATATTTAATGGATCCTAGGTCAACCAAATCTCTGGAAATACTCATTGGTCTGTTGCTCCTATTTTCAACAATTACACTCGTCAAACATTATTTACGTACTGTGGAAGGAGTTCCAAAATGTGAAGAAAACTTCTTGTTCTTGGGTCTTTGGAAGCTCCCTGAAGACCAACCCTTTTTGAAACAAAAATTAATGGAAATACTTCACGATTATAGAGTCTGAAATATTATTTCATGCATGTGCACTATACCACAAAATTTTCATATTAATTACTAAGTTCTTAAGGACCTAGCTACTAAAAGTTCCTGAAAGCTAAGATAAAGAACTTCTTCAAAATATCTTTGAAAGATCTTGTAAAGATCTTTGGAACTGAATCCTCAAAGATCTTCAAAGGCACTGGCGAGAATTGAAAATTGAAGATCCTTCCACATCCATGAGAATCTTGCTCAAGATCTTTGAAGACCCTTGGAGAGCATTTTAGAGATCCTAAATATCCAGAAGGTTACTAAATTAATCTTCAGGATATTTAGGATCTCTAAAACCAGGATCTTGAATGATCTTGATTACGATCCTTGTTAAGATTTTCATGAAGATCCTCAAGGATCCTTGAAAGACTTTCACTGGAGAGCAAACCTAGGCTTCATAAAGGCCTCGACTGACTGGAGAGCTTTTTTGACCATAAAGAAAGTGCGACTTTGGGCCTAGACCTAATTATTAATTAACTACCATGATCAAAGGCTGTTTTTAAGTGGCATTATCATGCCTGACTCTTCAAATGTAAATGCATGTGGCACTTGTGCACCTCGCTTCCAGTTCTATGGTGGTGATGTTCACGCATTCAAGGGGTGAATGGTCCTCAATGTACATTGTACAGAGGACTCAAATCATTTGTACAGTGTACCTTGTGAATGGCTGACAAGGTGGTGACATTAAAAACACATCAGGAGAAAGACCATCAAGGTCTTGGACTGTAAGACCCTAAAAAAAAAAAAACAACAAAATCAGCAAGTCAGAGGAGTCCATGCAATCCTGGGGAGGGGGTGGGTGGGTGGAGGTACTCCTTCATATGGGTTATATAGGTATGTGCAGCCCCAAAGGGTATGGTTTCTCAGCTGTCTTGGTCATAAATTAGGTATCAATTTTGCATTTTTGGTCATAAATAGGGTATGCTTTTTGCACTCTAGCCTTGAATTGGGTATGTTCTTAAGAAGAAGCTACTGTTTCATCCTTATTGATAAGACCTTGACAAAAGCCCTTCACAGTGCCTTTAATTAACATCGGCCTGAACTAGGTAACTAATTGAGGCAGGTCTGAAACAGGGTCAGGTCAAAAATAGGGTAGCGAAAATTGTAGATTTTGGTCACAAATAGGGTAAGGGTTTTGGGAAGCTGGCTGTACACCCCCACCCAATTTTCCTAGGAGTCTCTCCCCCCCCCCCCCCCCCCCTCCAGGCATACAATCCATCTTAAATCACAAGTGACTTTGGTTTAGTAGTTCCAAAACACCCCAAAGCAAGATATCTCAAGCACGCTGGTATAGACCTTAAGTCTCTAGTTCAATTTTATTGTGCATGCATACGTTCTGTTTTAGAATATGCATGCCAGGCTTTCCACTCTAGCTTGCCGGCCTATTTGTCCAACCAAATAGAGAGGGTTCAGAAAAAAAGTCTGAAGGATCCTATTCCCAGAGGTTTTGTATTGCAAGGCCCTGGAAGATGCGGGCTTAAAAACACTCTTTCATAGACGTGACGAATTATGTAGCATTCTGTTTAAACAAATTGTAGAGAGTAATGACCAGCACAAACTAGCTGGCCTGCTGCCTGCGCGCAATGACAGCGAGAGATATAATTTCAGGACTAGGCATATGTTCTCAATCCCGAATGTAAAAACAAAGAGGTTTAGAAATACTTTCATAATGCACTATGCAAATAAACAACAATTGTAAATAGGATTTTATACTAGTTTGATGTATTTTATGATTATATAGTAAGTAAGTAAGTAAGTAAAGACTTTATTTAAAGAGGGTAGCACTAAAATAGCATAAAAAAAAACTAACAAACCAGTGGCCCTCTAAAAATTATGTACAATACGGATGTTAAAACTATGGCATAATTGTGAGATAATATAACGAATAAAAATACAATAGATAAGAGATAAAATCAATTTAAAATACAAAAAGTATAACTAAATCACAGAATAAAATGATTTAAAAGCTGCTGTTCTTCAAAAAATTTTTTCCAAAGAGAGTTCCTAAAAGAATTAAGCGACGCTATTTTCCGCATTGATAGCGGTAAGCTGTTCCAGGCTTGACAGGCAGTCACAGTAAATGTTCTTCCTCCTTCAGTTTTACGTTTGATAACAGGGCGAGCAATATTGAAGTTGGCATACCTAGTCTGCCGTGAATGAGTGTCGCTATTAAGCTTAAGTAAACTTTTAAGATAGGTTGGTACATGCCCCTGTAAACGCTTGTATATAATACAGCATTTAGTTAGTTTAGCCTGTTCGAAAAATGGTATCCAGTAGTGGTAGTATTAGACACTGTAGTGGTTATGTACAGTTAGGAATTTTTATAGTTTAAATTTTTTAAACATGTTGTATATAACACAAGTACTTCAGCTTATAGCTGCAAGTTGTGAGTTTAATAAACGATTTATCTATCTATCTATTTATCTATCTTGTCACCTACATAGCCTATTGCCAAGTTTAAGATGCAGTCAGTTTAACTAGAAAAGTTGGAGGTGAATTATTTGTTCATGCTTTAAGAAACCATGTATTTAAGACAAATTTACTGCATGAATTGAGACAAACCATAAGATTTATATTGTTATTCATTTCATGTAAGTCAATTGGTGATTTGACAGAATGATTCTTTCAATATGTCATGCTCACTGGAAAACACTACTCATGCTAAGCTTGTCCTATCACTATGAACAATGAAAGTTGCCTCATAGTGGAAGCAGATGCTTGCTAAAAATAAACTCTGTAAAGTAAATGACAGCCTTTGCTGGATTGACTTCCAAATTTTTTTGTTTGCTTGTCATTGTTACATGTAGTACCATTATGCTCTTTAAAGGAACAATTATTCAGAACATACATGTCAATCTAAAATTTAATTTTTTATTGTAATCTAAGAGTAGGGGTGGCGAATGGTAAATGCAAAACTTTGCAAGACAGCAAGACTAGTGTTTTTCTCTGCAAGCCCGAGACATTTTGTCTTTTCAGATTGCAAGACCGAGATTTCAAAGTGTTTTGAGTGCGAGTGTGAGGTGTTCAGACTTTTAAAATACGAGCCCCAGATTTAGTTGAGAGCTAGAATGAGCTTGCACAGCCTTTTAGCCAGCTTCTAACAGGCTGGAAATTTGGTTATAACACACTTCATAATCATATCCTAGAACAAAATAACTGTTTTTTTGGTGCCAAAACGGACGTTGCAGTAGGTTTCGTAGCTTTTTGTGGAAATCACACAATTTAGGAGAAGTTAGGATGATGGTTTTCTCAGAAATTTGAGAGTTGCTTCAGTCATTGTAATTCAATATTAAGTGACGAGAAGACATCATTTACAAAAAACAGATAATAAGTCGGGACTTTGAGCCCCCTAGCCTTGCAAAAAATCGAGATTGTGTGACGCACATAACCACTAAAAAACGAGACTGTAAGACCTGTGAAACTGAATTAAATTTTTGCAAGATTCAGAGTTTTTGAAAAACCATTTGCCACCCCTAAGAATGTTAATCTAATGCACTCAAATATACCTACATGTACTAACATTTACCATCATAACTGTGAAGTAATTAATGTAATACAATCGATCCTCCAGTTGTGGCCACCTCTCATAAGCGACCAGCTCTCCTCACCAACCAGTTAATTCCAAAATACCAAAATTTTCTGGGTCAAATCACTGTGTTTGGAACTTCCTGTAGGCAACCAACTCTTGCAAGCGATCGCAACCACTTTTAGAGCTAAAACGTTGAAATTTTGTTTTGTTTTTAACGTCCCATAAGCGTCCACTTGATAGATAATAGAGCGGAAATTGGATAATAAGGTGTTGTTGATTTGACTCATTATGTAGTTTATCAGAAGTGAACCATAATACTCTGAATAAATACTTTGAAAAGCTTAAACATTTTGGTGGCTACTAAAAGTTATTACATGGATTTAGATGGGCATTAGCTTATGAGGTAAGTCTCTGCAGTTAACATATGTTAATGAGGCAAAATTTTGACCCAATGTGGTCTGAGCTATCGTAAATAATAATAATAATAATAATAATAATAATTGTCGCGGCTAATCGCCGTCGCAAAGTACAGCAATGACGCAGCTCAACAAGGTCGAACCGAAAGCATACATTGGCGCCTCTGGCAGCCGCTATACGGTCCATGTGTGACCTTGGAGCACAGCCTACAGCCATCTGGAATCAGCTGTATGTTGGTTTTTGCTGAGGGAGGAAAACCGGAGAACCCGGAGAAAAACCCTCGAAGCAGAGAAGAGAACCAACACAAACTCAACCCACTTATGGCGTCGGGTCCGGGAATCGAACCCGGGCCACATTGGTGGGAGGCGAGTGCTCTCACCACTGCGCCATCCCTGCTCCCAGTCCACCTCTCACCTCCCATAAGCAACAACCTAGGCTTGACATTTTAGGTGGTCACTTATGGGAGGTTTGACAGTATTTAAACTCACTTCTATATTTTTTGGAAGTAATTTTGTATCACCAAAATTTAACTGGTACACTTGGTTTGCTGTAGTGTTGATCTCCAGGGCTGCAAATACCTTCCCAGAAAATCGACATCCTAAAAGCAAAGTATGAGATAAAAATATGAATAATTATTTCATGTAAGTCTCTATGACCCTGTGGTGAAACATGCATATATGCACCATGCAAAAATTGGTGGCAGATATTAAAGAAGGCAACAAAACCCTTGACTGCTTCTCTCCTTTTCATGAAACATTTACACAAAAACTCTCACTAACATTTGATATATTTTTTGCAAACTATGTTCAGATTAATGTAGCAAACCCTACAAGATCATGACATGTGAACCATGTTTAAATAAAGGACATCCAGATGATTTCAGAGTAAATTTGAAAACAACGAGAACCTCACTTCAGTAATACTCAATATAAGTTTGCTTTCATGAAGCAAATTCTTTCAATAGATCTTGAATTTACATGTACAATTTCATGGCAAGGGATACAAACATTTTACATTTGCTCTGCAATCAAGCAACCCTCCAAGTTGCGACCATTTTAGTCGCCATGGCGACTAGAATTTTGGAGCTGACGACTAAATTAGAACGCAAGTCGCCAGCTCGGCAACTAAAATTAATGTGACCTATGCGTCAGGAGCTTGAGCGGACTATCATCCAAAGCAAAAAGAAAAACGTTCTGAGCATTAAGAATTCACTTTGCAAAGCTAGTTGTTGTGGGATTTTAACCAACAGAAATGGAGACTGAATAAAATGAAATGTTACGCGGTAAACAAAGATCAAGGAATTGCATTCAGTTGAGCTTGCGACGCGACAAAATTCGTTCCACTCAACTGAACTTTGGCACATG
Source organism: Orbicella franksi (assembly GCF_964199315.1). Taxonomy (NCBI): domain Eukaryota; kingdom Metazoa; phylum Cnidaria; class Anthozoa; order Scleractinia; family Merulinidae; genus Orbicella; species Orbicella franksi. The sequence continues at coordinate 13,497,837 of NC_138154.1, forward strand.
ACAATTTTACCTGGAAGCGTGAGACAACGCACACAATCCGGTCATTTGCCATTGAAAAGAAGAGGAATTGCAAAAGCTTGGAAAGCTCAACGGTGACAGGATCCACAATATATTTGAGAAACATCCAGATAATTGCTTTACAGCAAACTTGATAACACAAGCACAGGGGATTCTATGAAAAAAAAAACTGTGATGAAAAGCGGCTTGCAGTTGTAAATAAATTCCACTTGTGTGAACGAACCTGGGTTTATTTTTAAATTGTCAAAGATTTCATCAATAAAAAATATCCGTCTTAGTGATTGCCCTAAAACTTGTGAAAGTATTTTTGTGTTGAGTATTCGCGTTCCATGGTTCGCATATTAAAGTTCAAAACGACAAACAATTTGAGCGTAAACTTTTCTGTCCATTTCAATACAGTCTTTAATTTTCAGATGAAGTTTTATATCGTTTGCTTATTCAAGCAGAAAACGAGGTTGAAAATTTAAAAAAGATCATAAGTGATAAGGTAAAAATAGTGTTCACTTTATGGTCTCAGCAAGAATTTGATGCCGCCTTGATAAACATTGGAAAACTTTCCGCCATTCAGCTGCAAATGAGGCTATCTTATTTTAACTTGGTATAATCTGTGTCATTTCCACTAGTACTGCTCCTGTTGTGTGAATTATAAATGATATACACAAATATTTCTGTGTTTTGTGAAGCGACTTTTTTTCTTAATTTTCATCAAATATTTTCGCGGGAAAAATGGCAGTAAACATACGTTTCATTCATACATGCTCACGCAAGAGTTTATAATGAAGATAGTCTGAACCTTTGGTTTTTGATATTTGTGGTGTCACTTGTAAATCGATGGAGCTATTTGAAGGCATGTACATTTGCATTATTATAACCATTGTAAAAGATTTATTGAAAGTGAAAGCCAATCAATTTAAAATGACTGAATGAGAACTGTGATCAACTCACAACACTGTTGCAATAATATAGTACTTTTTCATTGTGATCAGAAACTATTTCATTTGATCATCAATCATTCCAATAAAAGCATATTTGAATCAACATTAGGTAGTTCTTTCACTGAACGGGACTTCAATTTACTTGGTGGTTCAAGGAAAATGTTATTAATGATGCAGTTAGATAATAATAAGATTATTATTTATTATTAATTAATTATTAATTTATGCATATATTTGGGCGACTAAAATTTTCCACTGGCGACCAAACCTGAACAGTCAGTGGCCAAATGGCCTCTAAGGAAAAAAGTTAACTTGGAGGGTTGCGACAAGATAAGCACAATGTTGTGTTGTACATTGTGAATAGTATACATACACAACCGGTGTCAAATTATAATAATGTAGAACAAATCCCTTACCTTTCAAGGCAAAGTGCATTCCTCCAATGCCGCTGTAGAATTCAACTACACGAAGCATTTCATCCGCCATATTGCTTTTTTGATCAAATACATTGTAACCAGGCCTTTTCTAAGGGAAGAATCGTGGTATAATTCATCACAAGGTGTCTTCAGATTAATGTGTTTCTCTTCGGTGGTGAGCTTGTCTGACGGCTCAATTTCTTTGCTCTCTCTCTCTCTCTCAGAGCAAGTACCAGTTTAACCCCTCTGTTGACCTAATCAGCCAAGTGCCAGGAGGGTTTGACTCAAAATAGCTTTGTAAATGTCGCGTGGAAGCTTACGTTCGATCTGGTCCCAGTTCTAATTCGTGGTGTTCTTACAACGTTACAATTTTCAGGCAAGTCGGGGTTTAACCTACACTGTAATGCTTCTCATGATAGCATGAAATAACAGGTATGTTCATGATTTTTTTTCTAAAGCTGTACTTAGAATGATCGATCTTCAGGTGATGTACCGAACTTTACCGCTTTTTTTTTTTTTTTTTTTTTTTTTTTTAAACAGGCCAGCAAATTGAAATCTAGAAAATCCACTTGTCCGTGTCTGATCTGTGGCTCCGGCTACATACATGTAAGCTTAGCACTTTATTCTTTATATGTCAGTATCTCAGATCATGCATACTGCACTCCAGTTAACTGGGATCTTTCACTGTAATTTTACTATCCAATCAAAAGTAGATTTGTGTCTGTTGAACCTTGCACGAATGAACGTTTCGCTACTTCCGGTTTTATTAGCCTTCGATATTCAATTTGTATTTCACCGCTGTCCGGTCGCCGGCAGCATATTGCAGACCTGGTTTTCGCCATTGCTTTCTTGTTTTTCTTCAATTTCCGCACACCACAGCAACAGCTGAAAAATGCTTTCATTTTTAGAGGGTGCCTCGCTGAAACAGGTTCATCCCATAATGTACTAGTCAATTGGTGGGAGGCACTGTGGCCTCCTGGTTAGTGCTCAACTCCAGATTGATCAGTCTGGGTTCCAGCCCTGGCTGAGGACACTGTGTTATGTTCTTGGGAGGACACTTTTCTCTTACTGTGCCTCTCTCCACCAAGGTACACTGTATACATAAAATGGGTTACTGGCCAATTCAATGCTGGGGGGCAATCACTGGTAAGCACCAACCTGATAGACCACTTGGCTCATATACAGACTTTACTTTACTAGTCAATTGAAAAGACGAGATGTTATCTACCCATTTAGGACTACCTTACTCTGCACCCCCTCCTCTCCTCTTCTGGCTTTCTGTCAGATTGCCTTGACAATATCGAGGTACATAGAAGGCAAGATATCAAAGCATTTGAGAGCTGGGATGGCCTTATGTTTACCTCTGTGACTCTAACCCTAGATCAACTTTGTGTGCATTGTGAACTTAATTCTCACATTGCCTCAGATTTTTTTTTCTTATGTTTTGTACTTAGTTACTTCAAGGAGAAGGTCACCCCAGAAAATGTGTGTTTTATAGGTCATTGCCAATTAAAACCTTGCACTCACTCACTGCAGTTTCAGCCTCTAAAGTGCATGTTTTCCTTATGAAATTTGTCTCCAAAGAAACTCAAAATTCAACATCATTGCTGCCATTTTGATCAGTCCTCACTCACTCTGCAGCCAGGCCACTTTCTTGTGACATCTTTCCTTCCAAGAGATTTTGTCCAAATTGGCTTCCAACAAGCGTTATAACTACCACTCAGCTGGGTTATGGCTGCTCTTGAGCCATATTATTTTTAGCCAAACATGCTCCAAACCCCGAAAAATGATAGCAGTGAAGATAGTGAAGTGGATAATTGCTAAAACAAAATACATTTTGCTGACCTTGTGAAGGATGCAAAGTCAGTTGCAGGTTTTTCTCCTTCCTGTCAATTTCGGGTCAGACGGAATGACATGGCCTGGCTATCAAGTACTGTTTCAAAATGGTGGCCTCCAAAGTCAAATTTTGAACTTCTTTCAAAATGAGTTTCTTCAGGATAGCAGGAACTTCAGAGGCTGAAACTTCAGTGAGTGGAAAAGCTGAATGTTTACTTGCTATAGGAGAAGAAAAAAAATACGAAGCTTTTTAAAGTGACTTTCTTTAAGGAAAGTTTAGATGGTCACTCAATAAGGTAGCCTGCTTGTACTTCATCGGGGCTGTGGCCCTGGCCATTAATATCTACACCTTGGATTAACTGGCCTCAGAACTGAGAGAGAGAATTTGAAGGATTATAAATGCTCCCAAATCAGCAAAGTTTGATTATAGTACTACACCCTTTCTATCCTGCCTTGGCCTTAAAGTATTTAATGAGTAAAAAAGAATCCGGTCAGAAAAGTTATTGTGGGATTCAAACATTGTTAGAGCAGTTTTTACTTGACATCAATTTTCAAATTTCCTAACTTTTCCTGACAGCTTTTCTCTGATAAGCTAGAATAAAATTTCAATGATAAATAAAAGCAAAATGTCCAATAGAGCTGTTCTGGCCTCCTTACAGCTCAGTGCTTTCCACCCTCACTTTAGAACTGAGAGTTAAAGTGACTTGAAAATTGTTTCTTCTAGCATTCAATGGTAGTGGACAAGCAGTTTTCCTTGACATTAATTTTCTAGAAATGTAAATTGTCCTTGACTCGATGAAAATAAAATGCCCTGACTTTTCTGTGACCTTGAGGAGTTTTTCCCTGCCTATTTGTTCCATGACTGGTTTTACTATTTGCTTAACAAAGATTGGTTCCTGACTTTAAGTTTCATTCAATCAGAAGTAAAACCATTAACCCAATCATAACTTGTTCGCACACATTTTCCCATGCGTTACGTCAGCTTCTGAATGTATTTACTTCGAGTTTTGATTGGTTCACTGGATTTTCTGTGTCCTTTGTGAAATTAGGCCATAGTGATGGCTTTGGTTTTGGATTTTCAAGAGAATTTTACGACACTTAAGTGAAAACCACTCTGTTTGTAATTATGATCATGCATCCACAGTCACACACACAGGAATTTTACTTGTCAGGCCTGACCATAATGCAATTCCTTTGTACACCCATTTGGCTTTATCATCTTCTCAGCATTTGTCAACTTAACATATTTAGTGGTATTTTCAGGATTCCATTGATTGCAAGATAATTTTGACTTTGCTACTGAAATATGGTAATATTGTGACCTTTCGCAACAGGGCTAGAGTTTGGTCACATTGGGTGGGTGCTGTGTCCCTGGGGTTTCCGAAAGAGCCAAAATTTTGCTGGAGACTCAGCCACTCACTAAAGAAACAGATGGGTCTGAATTCTTTTAAGTTTTGATTATCACTTAGTAGCCAGTTAACCTTGTTTATACTGTAATAACCAAATGATTAATCTTGGCCAATCAGAGCAAATGTTGACAAGAGCTGTAACCAATGGCAACTGGAAGCATTTCCACACTGGTCATTGATGACAATCCACCACCACTTGACATAACTATTCCAAAGAAGAAAGATCTTCCAAGAACATCAAAACCTTTGAGAGATGTAGAACTCCCCATAGACATTCTCTTACTTACGGTGAAGGAATGCGAGTTTTTAAGTTGCTATCATTTTTTAAAGAACTCCTTCAGAAGTAGTTCCACAAGACTCGGCTTTGTATACTTCGGGGAAATGGGTGGAGATCAATCTCCGAAACTCAGAGTCGCACTGATGACGTGCTTCGAGGGGTCATCCGTTCCGGGTGGATCTTTAGTTGTTGTAAATAATGCAGTTACCATTCTACGACCCAAGGCTGTCTTCTGTGTGGGAGCCTGCTTGGGGCTGCAGCGTGGTAAAGCCAAGTTGGGAGATGTGGTCGTGTCTTCTAAATTAACTCAATATGCTGGAAAAAATGTCACTGATGGTGAAGTTCGGCCAATGGGTGGGAAGCGAGTTCCTGTTTCCAGAGATGTTTCCAGACTTATAAGGCATGCAGGAGATGGTTGGGAGGCACCTTTGTTAAACCCCAGCATGCGAGAAGTTGAAGTGCATTGTGATGCCGAGTATTTGAGTGGTCCAGAATTTGTCCATGCAAAGTGGCGTTGTGATGAACTGGTAGCGATGCACCCTGAAGCGATGGCCATTGATATGGAGGGTGAGGGTGAGTCACTGGTGCTAACCTAATTGTCACATACTTGTTCAGCCTCACAGAATTATTTATTTCATGGCTTGATAAGAATTAGGCAGGCAGCATGCCTTTAGCAGATAAAGCTTAACCAAAATAACAGGGAGCGTTTTGACTTGAATATCCAAGTCTTGATCCTTTTTACAACATAAATAAATTGCTCATGGTACTGGAGGTAACTAGAGGATTGCACGATTTTACTACAATGATAAACTGATATTTATAAAATAACTGAGATTCTATGTGCACTCTTATTGGTCGATAGGTGTGTCTAGATAAGAGTGCGTAAACACAGTTGTGACTTTTTAAGTTTGCGCATATTTTTGAGAAATATTTTATTAAAGCATAATTTGCAATAGAATATGTTTTCTGTGTTTACATTGCCACATCTAAACAAAGTTATGCAAACCCTCGACTGCATCTCGGGTTTGCATTAAACTGTCTCAAATTCTCCAAGGCCCACCTTGTGTTTAAATGAGGCTGTTTACAGCAGATGGAAAGAGTGCCCTATTGCTTAATGCCAATGGTGTAAAAGAGTTTAAAATGTAGCTAGAACTATAAAATGCCTCCGCACACTGCAAGGGTAGACAAAAGTAAGAGGAAGGTGATTAAATCAATTGTTAAATTTGATGCTGTTTGGTTTCAGGGGTCTATGTAGCGGCATATGACATGAAGATGGAGTGGTTAGTCGTTAAGGGGATATCTGGCTATGCAGATGGTACTGAATGTGACCTTGACAAGTGGGCGCACTTTGCAAGTGTTATGGCAGCTTCTGTCGTGAACAATATCTTGCTTGATTCTGTCATTTTCCAGTCTTGGCCGAACTTTAAAGGTAACAGCACTCTTTGACAACTAATCGAACTAATCTAACAATTTATTGGGTGTTGGTAATGGTTTAAGGTCTATAGTGGGCCTTTACAACAATCGGTGTCAGAATAGAAAATGCACCCTGCAACGAAGAAAAGTCTCATCTGACTTGTCAAAGTCAGCTGTAGCTAATGTTTCTTTGCCATTGACGAAGTGCATTTATTGTTGTTCTTCATGTCTCCTGTGTCCCTATTTTTTCTGCTCCTGTTAAACTATGATGAAGACGGTTCAAATAAAAATGTTTATGCAAGCTACTGATATGGCAAGGAATTATGAGACAGCGATATCCGACCATGTCTCTTTGGCAAGCGTGATCATATTTTCTTCTGATTTCATATTTTGAAATATTACGTCACAATGCTGAAGCAGGAACTGACAAGAGGTGCATGTGAATGAAATCATACGGGATTTGAACGTGGTTGTGATAACCACATGCAAGTGATTGTGCTGGCAATTACATAACAGTCAGAAAAAAGCTTAAAAGTAATGGGGATCGAGGTCTTTTGGGATCTTCGTTGCCATTTCCAGTTCACAAACCTTCTTATAGCCTGCAAAAACAGCCATTTTACTTCGCTAAAATTTTTACTCTAACCCCGAGAGGCATTTCTTGGGGCGGGAGCGAAGAAGGACGGCATTTTTCACAGGCTAAAACCTTCTATTTTTCTCTGAAAACGCCGTGGAGGAGGTGAGCAGATGAAATAGAATCCTTGTCACTTCTGATAATATTAAAATAAATATAACAATAGTTTTACTGGCCACGACTGATCCTGTTGATACACATGTATTTATGTGCAAGTGTCCTCTTTCCAGGTGAACCTGCAGATGAGCAAATGCCGTTGACAGAACCCTGTGCAGAGTTCTCACGTTCAACAGCTATGGCCGTTACAGGTACAATATTTCATCCCTATTTTTCACATTTTTTCCCGACTATCAAACCAGTATATTTACGTGTAGTGACCTTCCTTGTCATAGAAAAAAGACGGGACTGCTCGTCGAGAATTTTGAAAGGTACCCCTAAGAGTTACCACGATCGTGTTTTGTGGCCGTGGCTTGAAATGTTTTCACCCCTTAGAAGTACCAATTCCAAACCAACACATCAACTGACACTTTCATCATTTTAATTGCAATAACGACTATTGTAAATGAGACAAAAATTAAAAATCAGCTGATTGTTCGATGTCTCCTAACATTGTTTTTGGGTCAGTACCCTAAAAGATACCACGAAAGCTCCCGTGGTGGACTAGGTGAAACACCTTAAGAGCTACCAAAACTGCTTTTTAACCCCTGAAAGATACGACGAGCACTCCCGTTCTTTTTATATGGGGTCCCTCCCCCCCTCCCTCACCCTCCCCTGGAGTAGTCATAGTAGTAGTACAGTGTAGTTTTAGTTGTTTAGTCTTTTTCTGACCACAGCTATTTTAGTTGATTACCTTTTTCTGCTCTGCTGCCTCGCTTTGAAATCAATTCTATACGTGAGACTGCTTTCTTCTTGATGATGACGAGGATCTGTTTTGCGTGGTATTATAATTTTTGACTAAGAAAATTACTTCACTGTGATCAGGTGAGAGCAGGCCAATTTATCGTTAATCGGGCAATTAAGGATTTGCACTACTCGTGATATTTGAAAGTTCTTTCAATTACACTGGCCTAAAGGCTCGCACAATTTTGAGAGAATTTTCAAATATCACTCGCTGGATAAATCTTTGATTGCATTCGCATTTACACGGTTACCTGTTCAATTACTGAGTGCGTTTTTCCTAAGAACGAATTAATAAATCCATCATTGCTAATTTAATTTCACTACCTGTTTTAATAGCAAGCAATCGATCCAAATAATCGAATTTCAATTGAACCAATGAACGCCGCGCTTCTGCAACTTCCATATGTCAACAGAACGTGAAAAATCATCTTCAATACACTCTTTTTTATAACGATATGCTGTATTTTATCAGAGTATCGAAGCTGAAATTTGGGAAATTTTAAAATCATTTTGAGAATAAGCACGAAGCTGAGATTTTGAGAAGAATGTAATTTGGTGGGTTGAAAAACTAGCCAAAAAGAAACAACAACAACAAAAAACAGCACTAGCCGTTATGTTCGATGCTACTGTACCTTATATTCGGCTTTAATGCCTGCAGGCCGGCTCTAAAATTACTTCAACACCATCCAGACACCAAATATATTTATTATATAATATAATAAATGTCATGCGCTACCCTCTTTTTTTTCCTCGTCGGACATTTTGAAAGGTACCAAGTTCCTGTTTTGTGGGCGTGACCTTAACATGCCAAACAAATATGGTACAAGCCTTTCGTTCATTGAATTGATCCAATCAAAAGTCGAGTATCGATCGGATCGAGTCTTATTTTGGGTTTTTAACTCTGCATTGTAAGAGCTGATCATTGAAACAGGTAATGAAATCAAATTTGCAATACTGAATATATAGATATTTTTTCATTTACTCCTGGAAGGTTCCCGTCGTTAATATTTCGAACGTAAGAACTATTTAGAACTTAGTAAGAAGTGCTGCGAACCAGCGCAGATCCCTAACCCGGGAACCTAAGCAGAGATCATAGTCAATTGAGGGAAATGGATATGAAACTTGGCAAAGTTCTTTGTTGTTGTTTTTGTTTGCTATTTTGGGAGTTGACCCTGCACACGACCTGGCAAAATACATGGAAGATAATGCGTGGGCGCGCATACCTTATTACATGAAATGTTCGCGACACGTTTATTTCGCGATTTTTTTGAGGTGCGCATATTTCGCGACACATTAATTCCGCGATTTGGCGGAGATTTTGTATTTTGAATCACTTTAACTTCGCGTTTTCGAGTAACACACAATTTATTTCCTTGGCAATGTTACTAAAACATGTCTTTGAATTAAACCGACTTTGTGAAAGGTTCAATAACGTCAAAAGTGACAAAAACGCAATGGCTGGACTATATCTTAACAGTAAAATAATGTGAGTCACTTAATTTTCGCGTCATGTTATATATGTTCGCGACACTTATTGCTCACGTCACTTTGATTTCGCGATTTTTTTTAAATCGCGAAATTCGCGAAATTAACCGGTCGCGAAGATATTTACATGTAATAAGGTAGATATGGAATATACCTTCGAGTGTTCAACTCGATATCTCATGAGTAAGCGCAGCGAACGAGTGAGATATGAAGTTGAGCACGAGAAGAGATATTCCATATCTACAAGGAACCATGTATTATTCTGTTTATTATATAGACATGCTGATAACGACGTTTTTGACCATTTTCCGAAGATTTCCGAAGATTCTCCAAAAATTGTCCGAAGGCCACACAAACGTTTCCGAACAATTTTCGAACATTTCCGAAGATTTCTGAAGATTTCCGTAGATAACCGAAAATTGCCGAAGACTTTCGAGAAAGATCCGAAGATGTTTCAATCATACACCAACAAATTTAAGGAGGCTCAAAGCAGTTTCCAACACTTAGATTTTGATGGGTCGTTATAACCAATCTTTATCACTTGATGCTACAATCATGGTATCAAAAAACTGCCCCAACATTGGTGAACGCTTTGTTATTATTTTCTTGACACACTAGGTTACCATAGCAACAGTAAGACCTAAAAACACTCTTAATTACGGCTTTAGGGGCTTATAATTCAAAAACCGAACGGTAAAATTTTTTATATTTTCAACTTTTGATAAGCATGATTAGACACAACGTTTGGCAAAGTTTAAGAAAATTCTGTAGGGAGGGTTCAGAGCCACCTTAAATTGTCGAAAATTTAAGGTGGCTCTGAACCCTACCTACAGAATTTTTTAAGTACTCGATATCTTCACTAGTGAGGATATATATATGTTATTGGCCGGCTGGGAGGTCTGAAAAGTGAAAAACTGTGACCGAGGTCACAGTTTTTCACTATACGGACCGACCCTAAGCCGGCCAATAACATGTTCATCTTTTTTTCCTGCGGTAAATTGGCTCACAAGTGGGTTTGTTTACGCAACTGTGTCATTGAATCGGCTTACGTGCCGTCTACGAACCAATCGTAAAAAAATCTAACGAGCGAACGAGCGAGTAACTCAGATACTAGACAAAGAAAGATGGATTAAAGAACAGATTTATTTCGAACTACTTTACGTTAGTTGCATTTAGTTCATCAGTGAAGTTCTCCAAAACTGTTTTTCCGGTGTGAAATTTCGTGCAAAGTTTGAAGTTGTACCACAAAAGCAATTTCTGGCAGTCGTTCCGAATAACTCAAAATCAGACTTTTCTGCCGTAAATTAAGTAGCAGATAGCGAGGAAATTTGTTAACTGCATACCACAGAAATTCTCTCAAATACAGCAACGATCAGAGAGGTAAACTCGACTACAATTGACTCATTTTTTACTTAAAATTGTAGAGAGAGACACAGAGGATTGCGCGCCATTACAGCGCCGAGCTACAAACTGACAAAAAAACTCTCACAACTTCAAAAAACTCAATTGAATTTACTTACAGTGACTTTCCTTGCCTATTAAAAAGGTGAATAGAGATAAACTTGCGTTGATTAATCGTCTATGGAAGTGTAAAAAGGGCGAAAAATTGACGATTACCGCTAATTCGTTCACGAAAATAGATCAACACGACGGATTCCGCCCGCTGTGGCGGTCCGGATGAGAAAATACCGCCTGCTCCTGGAACCAATCAGATTGCAGGATTTGTTGAATTCCGCCCGCTCACGAGCTGAGAGAAAGATAAATGGAAAATACGCCACCCGAGTCCCGGATGTAGTTTCGTATGAATTTTACGAGTGGTGTATTTTCTAGTAAAACACTCTGTCTGTATAATAAAAAAGGCTGTTACGTGTGCTCATACAACTAACCAATAGATGTATTGCGATTATTTAATCATGCATAGTCATTGAGCATAACACAAAAGATGTGCAGGGTCAAGGACCTTCCAACATAAATCTTAGTCTGTTTGTTTGCTTCTTTGATGTTTACCGGCCTTCCTAACCATTTCCCTCTGTTAACTATGCAGAGCTGAGTTTGTGAACTCTGAACTGATCATTTCGACTTCCACTGTATCAGTTGAGGTTGACTTTCGCAAATTTGACTTAATATCTGTTACTTTCTGTTATATTACAGTCAAAGAAGGAACACCCAGTAATGAAGAATTAGAGACACTTTCACAGAAGATTGCAGAAGGCTGGAAACCGCTTGGACGTCGGTTGGAAATGGATGAATCAAAGTTAACAGCTTTTGACAAAGAAAACGAGGAATATTCAGAAAAGCCATATAAAATGTTACTATTTTGGAAGCAAAGGGAAGGTTCAGCTGCAACCTACCAGGTCTTGCATGACGCACTTTGTCATCCGCTAGTAAATCGCAGAGATTTGGCCGAGGAAATTTGCGGATACAAGTGATTACGAATGCCGTTTACACTTCTCAAACTTATTAATAATTCATCAAGTTTAAACAAAGGAAATCATGACCGTGACGGTGTTTGGACATCTGATCTTAATTAGCATAGATTTTAACGATCTTATTTCTCCGTTTTCTCCTTAGTTTTAGTCTCGATTGAGGAGACATATCAAACATTCAAGACAGTGTTTGACCACACTTCCAAACACCTCGAAATTCGTCAAAAATACTCCGCTGCGCGTCGTATTTTCAACTCTCCTCTCGGTGTTTGGAAATGTGGTCAAACACGGTCTTTCGTGTTTGATATATTACTTGACAATCTTGCATGCCGATGCTTGTCTGACTCGTCATTGTGTTGCGACCCAAGTTGTTCGAGTAACTGCGTGGTGTAACACACCCTGAGAGGAACGTGTGTCAGAAGGTGTTCATTGAAGCCATGCAATCCTATCAAAGTCTACAGCACTAACGAAATCTATAATCCTTATATTAACCAACAGTTAGCAAAACTGTGGCGCTTTCCATTCAACCCAAAATTTTGGAACCAACCATTTTTATTTTTATTTCTTACTTTTTTTTTACCAGATTTAGAAAAAGAAAGTAAAACAGCATAAAAATGAAGTTAATTAGGCAAAGAAAACTACTCAGAATAGTAAGACAACTAAATAAGCTGAGTAGATAAAAAAAAATGATATGGTTTGCTTTGTTTGCCAAATGGGTAATCAGTGAGGAAAAAAAAAATAAAACACATACAAAAAATAAAAAAACAAGATACAAACAAATAGTTAAGTGAATGATAGGAAAATGAAGAGTAGTTTAACCGCACTTACCAGTTAATGATAAGACCAAATGGAACTTTCGAAAAGGTGCCAACGAGTGCAGAAATTTCCCGGAAAAGTTTCCCGAAAATACGAAAGTTTTTAAATTTTCATTTGCGAATTCTTCATCCAGAAATTAAGAGAGGAAAATAAAATGGAGCAAAAATTGCCGGAAAGAAATCTGTTCCATTTGCCTCTAAATGTCTGGAATACAAACCGAAGGTTTTGGTCGAGTATGGAAATCGTCTTTGTCTCGCAATGAAGTGACGAAACTAGTGTAACACATCTATAGTTCACTTCTTCTATTTTGCAAATCATATGCTAATTCAAAAATAGACATAACGGTTGTATAACGTTCTTTTAGACTTAGGTTAACACAAATGAATGGTTGGGAGAACCAAATTACGTAAACAAGACAGCTTTTACATTGGTTTACATTGGTAAGATTGTTTACGAGTATTTCCACCACATCTATCAGTGCGAAACTAGAAGTAGTTGTTTTATATTATTAATTATTCCATTTTTTTATGACAGTTTGTATAGTTGTAATAAATGGCTTCGACTTTCCGCCATATCTATATAAAAGTATAGAAGTGGAAGTTTTGATGTCTATTTCTTATGACAGTTTGCACAGTTTTAGTCAATAACGTTTATTAGAGAAATTACCTAGGTAAATTATAAGTTATCATCGTAATCCCCATCGTCGAAAATGCGGCAATCATATTGGTGCCCCAAAACAATGAAACGGCCGCCATGTTGGTGTCCCAAACTAATCCGATGTTAGTTGAACTCTCTTTCTTATGTAAACACTTTCGTTCAATAAATTTGCATTGCTACTAGCCACATGAGTGAAAACACTATTGACTTGGTTACCAGAGAGGACAATGCTGGCTCTTGGTCACACAGCCGGGACCTATAGTACCCAGGTTTCCTCATACGCCACTCCTTTTCATTTCAATGACTATTGCTTCTCGAAGAGGCTGGTATTTTTGCGTCGTGATTTTATTTCCATACAAGAAACTTCAGTGCGAAGACACATTTTTTCGACAGGCCGTAAGATTCATGCTCGCCCAAGTATAAATAAATCAACCGAATGACATGATCCTCGTGTACCGTATTAGCAGTCCGCCGTTCTTTCCACCATTGCAATTCCATTGCAGCCTCCATTATTACCTGAGCCCGCAAGTAGGCTTGGGGATGCGCAGAAAGATGCGCAGTATGTTTTTCCGCTCTGATTGAAGAGAGCTGATATTTCTGGAGATTAGAAATTTAGCATGAACCACGAAAATGAAATCTTTTAGTTTTTTGCTTGATTTTTTCACAGATTTATTCATTCAGTGGAACACACCTCATAGTAATTTTCATCACATGGTTAAACCCTCGAACGTAAGCAAGTAAACTCACAACCCCTCCGTAGTAGAGAGAGAGGGGGGGGGGATAAATGCTAACCCTTGGCATCCCTTAGGGGATGTTTTTTTGTTAATCATGACCCTAAATGAAAACACATTACGTGAACAACGCATGAAAAAATCGAACCGGGGTATCGGTTTTGAAACTGCTTCCTTTGCATACCTTATCTAAACAAGCCAGTTAACTTATTCCTCACTCCCAGGTCAGTTAAGTCTACGAGCTTACCGGCATTCGTAAGTTTGTAACGGTAGTTTGAATCTACTGCATTGCTCATGTCAAGAAATTGCTGTAAACGTAAAAGGCGTTTGCGCGATCTGGAAAAGAATTGATGGAGGACAACAAATATAGTAATACTTTACCAGCAATACTTTTTTTTCCATTAACCCTTTAATTACCAACTACGCATATATGCGTAATTAATGGTCCTGCTCTTTGTACCACTTGTGACGTCATCAATTTAAATGTCATCAGATATTCTTGACAAGCAGATAGTAGCGCTAGGCTAGCGCTTTCCGCACAATGGTCAGGTTTAGATATCGACGACATTCCGACGTCGCAAATCGAAAAACAACGTTATCAGTTTTGGTGCAAAAACGGTGGTAATTGGTCCACAACGCCTATGATTGATCAAGGTCCATTTCTAGGCTTCGCCCGTGATTAACGTCCAACTTTTCACTGCAGCCAGAAAGAACATACAATGCAAAAGGTAGCCAGTGTAAAAGGGCCGAGAAAAACAGAAAGGAAAGGGCCAACAAACGAAATTGAGAGCGGTTAGTGGCAAAAAGAAAAAGTCCAAATTTTGGCTTATGCGCATGCCCGGACTTGAAGTTTTGCTCAATTTTGTACCTAATCCTCGAAAAATCTCTCCTTTTAGTAAAAAAAAAAAGGCTTTTTAAGCAAAACTTAGGCTTATTTAGCGTCGTGGAAGCTAAAAAAAACCTGACTAAACGGTTAAAAGCGGTATTTTTTGGTGAAAGTTTGGTATTCAAAGGGTTAAACACCCGGTTTCGGATAAAGGTTTTACTTAATAGGAATCTTCATCCACCTAGCTGTTGAAAAATCACTGAACTCCGATGACCATGGGTTATTACCATTTTGGAAAAAAATCCAGAAATTTCGGTTGAAAGTCAAATGGAACAGCTGTAATTTTTAGAAATTGTACACTACACAGACTAGCTACCTCCAGAGGTATTCCTCTTTTTCCTTTCGGAACAGAACGGCGGAAATTTCCTTACCGTTTCCCGAATTTTCCTGTTGTCAGTCTTTCATCAGCAGAACACAACGACGGGAAATCGAATTGCAAATGGTAAGCGCCACTTCTTTCGGTTGGTTTGCTGATTTTGGGGGTAAAAATAGAATAATAAAATAATGTTAGGCTCAGTTCAGACGCCGAACTTTTCATGAGTCGAACCAAATACATTGAATTAAGTACATGAAAAGTTCGGCGTCTGAATCAGTTAAGAACGGCTATTTGAATTTGGAACGGCCCAGCCGTTCTTCCCGCCTAGCTCAGCCGGGAATTTCGGCTTTGGAACGGCTTTGATTCAGACGTCGAACTTTTCATGAGCCGAACCTAATGTATAAATTATTATAACGTATTTTACAAGCAGTTTTTACTTTGCCTGAAAATCGCTGACATTTCGATGTGTTTTGGTTTAAACTAAATAAAGTTCGGCGAATTAAGTTCGACGTCTGAATCAACAGGTGTACTTTTGATAATCTGGGTCGGTCCAAATTCGAATTAAGTTCGGCTCATGAAAAGTTCGGCGTCTGAACTGGGCCTTAGGCCCGGTCCAAACGCCGCTCCACTCATGTGCCGAACCAAACTTGATAAAGTTCGACTTTAGAGCGACTTTGGAGCGACGGCTGGTTCAGACGGCGTATTTGCATCGAACTTAATTCGGGAAGCCGGTGGTAACAATTTTCGACGAGAAAATATGCGCTCTGAATTCACGAACTCTGTCCAAATAGAAAAGCTGTGACAAACATTTCGCTGTTAGCATGCTGTTATAGCAATATTTAGGGAAGCAAATTCAAACTCAAAGTTCAGTGTTTGTATTTAGACAGGTTTTCTCCCGGTTAAATCGACTTGTTAAGGGGAAATCTAATAAGCTGGGTTATTGTCACGAAGAAAAAGCAAAAAATGAATTTGCACTAAAGAAACTCGCTTATACAGTCCCGTTTCTCATAAATCAAAGGCACACTGGTATTTTGTTGTCTATATTTTCAGCGACGACTTTGAGCTTCATGCATGACTGGTCACGCCACTCAATTTTGAGCCAATCACGAGTCCCGTTATATGAAAAATAAATTACAGTAATTTATGCTTTCGGTTCGACACATGAGGAGAACGCCGTATAAATCAGGCCCGGTCCAAACGCCGCTCCACTCATATGCCGAACCAAACTTGATTAAGTTCGAATTTAGAGAGACTTTGGAGCGACGGCTGGTTCAGACGGCGTACTTGCGTCGAACTTAATTCGGGAAGCCGGTGGTAACAATTTTCGACGAGAAAATATGCGTTCTTGAATTCACGAACTCTGTCCAAATAGAAAAGCTGTGACTGACATTTCGCTGTTTTCATGCTGTTATAGCAATATTTAGGGAAGCAAATTCAAACTCAAAGTTCAGTGTTTGTATTTAGACAGGTTTTCACCCGGTTAAATCGACTTCTTAAAGGGAAATCTAATAAGTTGGGCTATTATCACGAAGAAAAAGCAAAAAATGAATTTGCGCCAAAGAAACTCGCTTACACAGTCTCGTTTCTCATAAATCGGAGGCATACTGGTATTTTGTTGTCTTTATTTTTAGCGACGACTTTGAGCTTCATGCATGACTGGTCACGCCACTCAATTTTGAGCCAATCACGAGTCCCGTTATATGAAAAATAAATTACAGTAATTTATGCATTAGGTTCGACACATGAGAAGAACGCCGTATGAATCAGCTGCCGCTCCAACGTCGCATAGTGCGACAGACCCTGCCGAATTTAATGTTGTTTGCCGCACCAAACTTAACCTGCCGAACCAAACTGATTCAAACACCGCTCTTCTACCGTACTTAACTCATCAGTTAGGTTCGGCGCATGAATGGAGCGGCGTTTGGAACGGGCCTTATTCAACGGTCATCCCCAACCAGTTTTGACAAAACAAAGAGCACCCCATAACACGTGACATAAGATCCGCGTGACGCGGAAGTGAAAGGTCATGAATGACGTCGATTGCCCACCTAGTTACAATGGAGTTTTGTTCTGCATTGAGTCAAATGCGTGGAAGAAGACCGTCGCGTGTCGACACCTGAGAGTGAATAACACTGCATTCAGCTGTACAGAACGCTTTCAATCTGCAAACTTGACCCTGAACCCTACATAAGACTTGAAAGACAACCAAGAACTCGGAGTGAGAATCATAGAATTACGTCCTTGAGGTAAGCCACTTCATTTTCATTCACGAGCAATAGTTTTGTTAATTTTCACCCCTTGAAGTCGTTAACATGGCTACTTTTAAACTGAACCGAAACTCTTTCGAGATTCCACCGTGAGTTTTCAGCTGCTTGGCCTGTCGCAGCCTCGGGACACACACCGATATATAGTTGATGTTCTGACATGTCGGGTTTAGTTTAGTGCTTTAGCATGTGGTTGAGTTTATTTTATAATAAGGTTGAACTGCGTTCTGTATGATTCGCATCCAGAATAAGATTGCAGCATTTAACATGTTTAACTTAGACTTGCCACAAGTCCACCTCATGAGTTTCGGGTACGGTGTATAGTACAATAGCTGAGCGAGCGAACCAAGCTGCGAGGTTTTAAGCCGCGATGCGGCGTTGTGAAGGTCGCGAAGCGACGAAGTCGCGAGGGGTCCTTCATCTAGCGGGGTACTGAATAAACAAGACGAAGGATTTTTCTTGCTGTTTTCTGAAAGTTTACATTTAACTGGAGAGCAGTAACTACCGTTTCTTATTCAGAATAGAGCGCGAAAACCTCATGCCCCCATTTCTGTTTAACTTTTTCCTACATCGGCGTCGATTTTCTTGCAAATGCGAGTGAGGGTTTCAACTTGAACAGATTTCCCTACGGTCAAGCTGACAAATGACCTTTTGGCTGAGTATTATTACTATGCTTAGCAAACTAACTGACTATTCAACTCTTACTTGTACATGTAAGTACTGCAATGTTTTATTTACGTGTTTGTTAGAATACTTGTACTTCTACTTGTACTTGTGAATTTACGGACACGAGCTATTGCTTCTGAGAAAGCCCGGAAGTCGAATGATGTAATTTTTCGAAACTTTCCCAAAGTTTGTTAGACCCGTCAGTCACTTACGTTACATTAGATTCGCTACAGTGAACTCTTTTCCTGCGCAACTCGAACGTCGGTAAACCTTTGAATTCTTTTTCTTCAATTATAATATAGGAATGGATAACTGCATGAGAAACTTAAAGAAATGAATTCTAATCATTGCGTGTTCTGTGACGCGGAACTTATAATAACATAAAAAAGCGCCATTAAATTTTGTTCCTAAATAATGGAAACAATAAATCTGAATAAGTGAAGAGGCCATATTCATATGCAAATATTGTTGTCAAGTGTTGTGTTAATGGCAAGAATAGATTTTTTACCAAAACACGCACCTAATTCGGAGAAAGTCACAATACAACCGTGCATGTCTCGTGCGAAACAAACTTTTTCAACTCTTCATGACATGATTACTCTGGAGTGTGTGTATTGTCACGCAATAAAAAATAAAATCAAAAACCATTCAGTGGGTAAAGTCAAGAAATTGTGATATTATAGACGATAAACAAAGGAGACAGTTCTCCAAGTTTAAGGTGTGTGTGTTGTCCCAAAGTTGAGATATTCATCGAAATGTTCCGCGCAAAATTATAGAACCTGGTATGGAGCCGCCATGTTGGAGGACCTCCTTAGTCCCGCTATGTGGCGGCAGGAAAATAGTGTAAACATCTGGAACTCACTTTGGCTATCTAGACGACTGATTATCTGAACCGAACCAAAAAAAAAACTCAAGTACTTTTCCTAATACTTTAACTCCTAAAATGGCTAAAAATCACGAGATAAGTGAATATTTTTCGACAAACGCGATCTTAGCTTCATGTCACGCGAGGCCATAACTCCGGAATTCAAAATGCGCTGGTTTCCAAACGAAGGACCCTATTGAGCTAGAAAGTTAAAAACAGAAATAAATTTAGTACCTCTTATGCCTGATGAGGATAAAACCTCTACGGGCTCTTTAGTTTTGGATTTGGAAATTTGATGACGTCACGTGCACACACTATATAGCAACGGTATGACCTGATGAAAACACCCTTAATTTTAGCTTAATTTAAGTGCTTATAGAGCGTTTTGTACTGTCACGCAATAAAAAATAAATTCAAAAACTATTCAGTGGATAAAGTCAAGAAATTGTGATGTTATAGAAAATAAATAAAGCAGACAGTTCTCCAAGTTTAAGGTGTGTGCATTGTCTTAAAGTTGAGATATTCGCGCAAATTTACAGAGCCTAACATGGAGCCACCATGTTGGTGTTCCTCTGTGGTACACCAATATGGCGGCCCAAAAATAGTGTTAACATCTGGAACTTATTGTGGCTATCTAGGACACTGATTAACTGCACTGAACAAACATACATTTAAATAAGCGCATTTCCAAATACTTTAATGTTTTAAATGGCTAAAATCACGAGATAAATGCATATTTTTTGACAAACGCGATCGTAGCTTTATCTGACGTACCGCCATAATTCTGAAATTCAAAATGCACTAGTTTCCAAACGATTGAGCTGGAAAGTTGTACACAGATACAAATTTAGCCCGTCTAATGCCGGATGAGGATTAAAAACTTTGGTGGCTCTTTAGTTTTGGATAACAGAATTTGATGACGTCACGTAAAAACGCTCAGCCTCTATAACTCCAAAAAAGAGTTCGGTGGCCGTCACTTTTTATTATCGAATTGTAATCAGCATGTCAAGATTCAAAGTAAATTTTAAAAAAAAATCGCAACTTCAATAGCAATATAATGCAGTGTTGAATCGTCGCAAGTCGAATCCATCATGATGCTTCATGTTCATTCAGTCGGCGTCGCTTTTTATGCCAATGAGAGGAAATTTTCAAAAATTGTTTTGATTCTTCTTTAACACGCGTTCCTTTGGTCAAGCGGACAAATGACCTTTTTGCTGAGAATTGCAATGATATTTAATGAATTAATTAACCATTTTAGTACACCTGGTGCACCTTTTGCAAGGCTCTTTGTTATTGGCCAAACGAAACAAGTGATAAACAACGCCGACAATATATATACCTCTACCTCTAAGAAAAGAAATGAAGAACAGATTAACAAGAACGAGCCAAAATAGAGGTTCAGTTAAAATGAATGTGCGGGTCAACTGCTTGTGTTACAGTGTTTTATGTCTTTGCTAGAATACTAGCACAGGTAATTGTGAAATTACAGACAAGAGATACAGGGGTCCTTCACAACAAATTAGAAGACGAATAAAATTGACAACAGGACATTTATTAGTTTTTCATAGCAGTTACTTTTATGAAATTGTAAGTCCTGACCATTATGGTTCCTGTCCTGGTGTATGACTCTGGGCATGTTTCTTTTAGCATTTACTATTTATTAATAAAGAATTCATTCTATTTATTTTTGGATTCGTGGTCATCTGATGTGAGGTCTGGAGCCGAAATATTATGAGGTCTGGGATGGCCCGGAGGTTAATAAATAATATAATAATAATAAAATATTTATATAGCGCCAATATCCTAAAAGTTCAAAAGCGCTTTACAGTTAGAAATATTAAAAACACTTAAGACAAATAAAGTAAAAATAAAAAAATGTCGCTAAGGTTGCGGCAATGTGTACCGAGGACCATCAACTAGCTAGAGTTCTATGAGATTTCCGAACATTTCTCGGTTCCAGACCTCGCTCCTCGTCCACCAGGTCCCATGTGCCAGGAGCAAAATAACTGATGAATGATTGAAACAGTAATTCACTGCTCTTATACTCTAATCACCCTGAAACGATTATAAAATATTTTGTAACTAATCTTAATAAACACAAACACAGCATCAGGGGCGGGCATCTCGTTTATTGATGCAGGATATAGCGAGCGTTACATCATCATAAAGAAAATACAGCAGTGAATAAACAGAAAAATTAAAAAGCAAAGTTGAAAGAGATGCCTTCGAGTGGCTCTTGCATAACTTACAAATTCTTAAATAGCCTACTAGCCCCTAAGGGATTCACGCCTAAAGTACTTCTACAGTTAACACGAACCATACATAATGAACATACTCCAGTGTAATTAGCGAAACGTTACAAAATATATTTATACTCTAATCATCCTGAAACGATTATAAAATATTTTGTAACTAATCTTAATAAACACAAACACAGCATCAGGGGCGGGCATCTCGTTTATTGATGCCCGCTTTCGAAAATAAAGAAAGAGAACAAAGGAATCTAAGTGTGCAAACTTCAAGAAACTGAAAGTAAAGATTCTAACTTATCGTAACATAGCCGTAGCTAGCCGTCCTTGGCTCGATCAGTCTCCCATCTGCCGTGACATAAAAAGTGTAGATTGCTGATGCCTGCTCCTTAGCGGCCCCTGTTCTTAAGCTATGTAGATCAAACAAGTGTATAAGATATCCTAGTTCCGCAAACGCATGCTAAGTCTAAAACTTTATTTTACTACGAATTTTTTGAGAGCAAAATATGCTCTATCTTTGAAGAAAATAAATTCATAAAATTAAAACTAAAAATTACATATAATAAACATCTGTTTTGCTCTCACATGTATAAATTCTGACAAATGCATCGCAAAAACTAACGTCACAACAACGAAGGCTAGCTAACTCGTTGACGCGGAGAAAAGCCGATTAGGCAGTCACGCAAATTGCAGCTAAGCGATGATTAGAGGGATTAGCCTTGGGGCGCGCAAACCTATTATATGTCCTCAAAATCATCTCGGGAGTAACAGCGCCCCCCTTTTTATGGAAACAGGTTTTGCAAGCTCAATTTTAGCCGCCTCGAGAACACTTCTATCACAAGTCAAATCACAAATCGGAAAGCCATACCGATGGTGTGCCCAATTTATGCCATAACAGACAGACTCAAGTGTGGAGTAGAGGGAACTCTGCTGCAGCAAAATACTCCAAAATAAGGAGCAAATGACGTCTCATCAGACGGCAAACAAGCGACTTCCTCAAAGCGCGAAGACTATTCTCTAAATGTTTGAAAGTCACTTGAATAACGCTCTGTTGTTGAAGGGGCCTTTGCTTTAGAGGAACGTAAGGGAAGACCTTGCGTTGACTTGCGAAGCCGTCTGGATCTCTTGAGTGGGCAACCTTTGAAGTAAACACACATCCACTTTGTAGACTTGAAAGATAACAAAAGAAATGTGAGAACAATTAGAAAAAACAAAAAAGCAACAACACGCAGATCAGAACATAAGGAAGGCCGAGAGGCCTAAATCTTGCATTCAGCACACTATATACTGGCAGTTCTGCACAAAAACGGCATGGCCGTTCAACGGCCTTAAATAATGAAATCACCTAAGATCAACACGTGATAAACGGGCGGTCCCGCACAAAGATGACATGGTCCAACGGCCTAAAACAGTGCAATCACCTAAGATCAACACATGATAAACGGGCAGTCCCGTACAAAAATGACATGGCCCAATGGCCTAAAACAGTGCAATCACCTAAGATCAACACATGATAAACGGGCAGTCCCGTACAAAAATGACATGGCCCAATGGCCTAAAACAGTGCAATCACCTAAGATCAACACATGATAAACGGGCAGTCCCGCACAAAGATGACATGGCCCAACGGCCTAAAACAGCGTAATCGTGACCGCGCGGCATGACTTCTCCATAGACAGGTTCTACTAGATACTGTACTGTGCAGCCCCGACAAGCAACTAAAATCCTCCGAGCCAAAAGGGAACTGTTATTTGCCCCATGGAGATAAACATCTTTACCGTTCTCAACGAAGAGAAAATCAATAACAAAAGATCTGAAACCCCACCTACGATCCACCAAAAAAGGCCAAAAGGGAGCTGAAAGGCCAATAAGGAGTAACCAGTTCTATTGACAAAAACATATGTGGCGGATGACATTTTTAACTAACGAAACTGGTGGCACCAGCCAACAGGTTTCTCCTACCCAACTAAATGCCAGGGAATATTCGAATAGAAACTGGGAAAACTTGAATCTTTTTTTTTTTTTTTTAACTGGGAAAGTAATCAATTGAACAGGGACCCCAATAAGGGGTTACTTCATGAAAATAGCTATCTTTAACTGACCAGTCATCAATCGACGATCTTGCATAAGTAATCAGCTGAACGAGGTATCAACTCAGCCTCGATTTTGATATTACTTTCTTTGGCGGTATCAAATATATCACCGGCGAGTTGAAGCGAACACAGTTTCATACTACCAGAATCGACGATCAAAGGTACAGTTTGGTTGTCAGTAAACCACTTTACCAGAGCACCCTGAAAGAAGATTTGCAAACTTTTCAAAGCAAAACAAACACAGTGGAGTTCTCTCCACGTGGTACTCGATCTGGTATTCGTCTACATAGAATCTCAGTTTTTGCGCGAAAACAGGCATGTTACCAATGGCAATGAAAGCAGCCAATCCAATAGCGCTAACATCCGAGTATACAATACGAGATAGTGTGCACGCAACATCTGCAAAACACTTGAATTGAGATAAGAAACATTATTCTTCCAGAACTCTAACTGTATGGAAACTGACAACGGGTTAACAACAGCAGAAGCACACGCGCACTCGACCACTAAACCTGTGGCCAGAAGATCAGAAATAACCTGCTCGACAAATCACTATACTGGACTGGATGGCTGAGTGATTATTAGAAAACTTAGCTGAGGGTAGAATGTAAATAAAGAGAATCTGATACCCAACAAAAATAGTATCGCGAATAAAGCAAGAAGCACTTATATGATTTCAAAACTCTACATTAACCT
Source organism: Orbicella franksi (assembly GCF_964199315.1). Taxonomy (NCBI): domain Eukaryota; kingdom Metazoa; phylum Cnidaria; class Anthozoa; order Scleractinia; family Merulinidae; genus Orbicella; species Orbicella franksi. Next base: position 13,521,822 of record NC_138154.1, read on the forward strand.
TAAGGTTGCCTTTAACTTAAATATAATGCGTTCCGTCCTGATAATCAGTCTTTTATTCATTCATTCAGTCATCAGGGCTAATACGATCGTTAACCCTCGGACTAATGCCCCCATCATGGTACAAGGGGGATGAAACCCCCTCCTTGGGTTTTCGTTCTATTAAGGCACAGAAAATAAATTTACATTCATTAAATAGAAAGCCCTGAGCTTGCTCTATAAAATAATGAGATAATTTTTGGCTGTGAAGTAGCATGACGTCATTTGACCCGCCATTTTGGATCCGTCATCTTGGATTTTACTATTTTCTTAAAAAAGTCAAAAAATAACCTAGAATGCTTATGAAGCCAGAATGCTTATGAAATGTACAATTTGGTAAAATTAGCAAAATGATGAACAAAGCTGAAAAAAAAAAATACACAAGTATGTCGAAAAAGTTGATTTTTGTCCAAACCTATACGAAGTTTGTGGTTGTCATGACAAAGTCAAAAGTAATGGACGCAGTTGACATATCCAAAATTTACGCGAACGATAAATGAACAGCTACAGAAATTTTTCAGCCCCTTAGAGTAAATTGTACATGTCTTTCCAAGACTTCCAAAAAACCTTGAATCACATGGTTCAACAAAATTATCAATAAGTTCAACTGGGTCAAAGTCTCCCAATCATTTGATTATATTGAATAAATTATATACTCATCTTATCCCATTCTCTTCAATGTAGCTTGGTATTTGCCATAAGTATGTATTTTTACTGCTTGGAGGGGCTGCAGCGGCTCCTCTAAAACGGCTTGGGCAGGAAGATGGATTTGCTCAGAGGCTTCTTTGGCCGCAGCTGAAACACTTGTCTGCTAGTTGAGGCTGACGTCCACGAAAGGACTGCATGCGGAAAAAACAAAAAGGCTGATTAAAGGAAAAATAATTGCCAGTGGACAGACCATGAGTACATGGAGCTTCACTGGATGTAGAGCGGGTAGCTGTAGAGTTGGCCAGCTAGACGCATTTTTCCGCTTTTTCTCCCGGATCTTGGCTAGCGCTCGTCTTTCGGCTGATCAGAGCTTTTTCTCTTCCTCTGAATCTTCGGCGAGTTCGTCCGACTCGTACTTGCACTGCTGCCCAAACAGCGGGGTTCTTGTTCACGGAACGAAATAACTTGGCTGCTGAAAGGTTTCCTTTTGAGATGGTCTTGATGGTCCCGTCTGTTGCATCAAGCAGAGAGTTGCTAGACTCGTATTGTACTTTAGAGTTGAAAGAACTCGAAGCTTTGGATACCGTTTTTAGCTTCTACAGTTGAGACTGAGTGGCGGCTTGTTTCTCGTCGAGATCGCGTTTGAATGCAGCGAACCTCTGATCAAACGTAACGTCCAAAAGACGAGGAAACAATGTTCGTGAAGCAGTCTTATGAACAGGATCTCCCTCAGTGAAGGATTGCGCGATCGAAGCGGGAACGCTCGCTCGTTCAGTATCCGACGACATAACAACAAAAGCAAAGTTGAAAGAGATGCCTTCGAGTGGCTCTTGCATAACTTACAAATTCTTAAATAGCCTACTAGCCCCTTAGGGATTCACGCCTAAAGTACTTCTACAGTTAACACGAACCATACATAATGAACATACTCCAGTGTAATTAGCGAAACGTTACAAAATATATATATCAATAACTCCCTTTTGTCTCGTCTGAACGACTCATTGATCTCGTACGTGCAGCTCAGTAATTCTTTTCTTGTTTATTTTTTATTTTTTATTTGAGGCGGTGGCCTCATGGTTAGTGCGCTCGTCTCCGGATCGAGCGGTCCAGGTTCGAGCCCTGGCCAGGGACATTGTGTTGTGTTCTTGGGCAAGACACTTTACTCTCACAGTGCCTCTCTCCACCCAGGTGTATAAATGGTTACCGGCGAACTTAATGCTGGGGGTAACCCTGCGATGGACTAGCATCCCATCCAGGGGGGAGTAGAAATACTCCTAGTCGCTTCATGCTACAGAAACCGGGATAAGCTCCGGCCTGATGGGCCACTTGGGTCGTACGCAGACTTTACCTTACCTTATTTATTTTTTATTGCAGTTTTGTAAAGCGTTCTTCAGTAATTCAGTGCCAATGGCGTCTTCTACTAAAGTAGAATTTACATTGCTGGCCTCAGAGTGGGGATCAAAACGTGGAGGACTGTCCACTTTCAACAGGGTGCTTGCCATAGAGCTTGCCAAACACTCCAAAGTACATGTCTCGGTCCTTGTCCCACGATGTGACCAGGAGGAAATGAACGACGCTCGCAGCAAAAACGTCACACTTGCCCAGCCGAAGAGGAGACCTGGTTTAGATGAAAAAAATTGGCTCTGCTTTCCTCCGGACGACCTCCAAATTGACGTCGTGATTGGTCATGGGGTAGTACTAGGAAGTCAAGCACAAATTATACAAGAAAACCGCCGATGTAAGTGGATTCAGTTCGTCCACACAGACCCTGAGGAACTCGGAATGTTTAAAGATTACTCCGATCGTATTCAAAAAGGTGAACAGAAGCATCAGACTGAAGTGGAACTTTGTGCAATGGCCGACTTTGTTGTAGCGGTGGGACCTAAACTGGCAGAAGCCTATCGCTCATACCTCCGATCCCACGGCAAAGACCAACGCGTTTTTGATCTCACCCCAGGCATTTTCGAAGAGTTTTCTGGTGTGGAGCAAGCATCTCAAGACGGAGACAAGTGCAGAGTTCTGGCGTTTGGCCGAGGTGATGCAGAAGATTTTAAACTGAAGGGTTATGACATTGCACCTAAAGCTGTAGGCCAGCTACAGGACGCAATCCTCATTTTTGTCGGCGCAGCCAACAAACAGCAAGATGGGATTGCAGATAATCTGCAGCAGTGCGGCATCCCTCGGGAGCGACTGAGAGTGAGGACCTTTCTAGAAAGCCGGGAGAAATTAGGAGAGCTTTTCCGTGAGGTAGATGTAGCCATCATGCCATCGAGAACGGAGGGTTTTGGACTGGTGGCCCTTGAAGCTCTATCAGCAGGTCTGCCGATTCTTGTAAGCGCAAACTCGGGATTTGGAAAAGCCCTAGCGAATGTTCCGTTTGCGTCTGGTTACGTCATTAAATCGGACGAGCCAAAGGAATGGGCTGAGGGAATCAAGGGGGTCTGGGCAAAGAATCGAAAACTTCGTCTAAAGGAGTCTGACGCTCTACGTACCGGCTATAAGGAGGAATACAGTTGGGAGAAACAGTGCAACAATCTGGTCGACCTTGTTACGGCCATAGTGGCAGGTATGCATTTAAACTTAAAGAAAATGATCAGGAGGTTTAAATGTTGAAGGATAGCTAACGATAGTTTACTACCTAACTTTAAATGATATCTTGTCGTCGAAAACAAGATTCGCCAAGATCATTCTACGGTTGCAGTGAAATTGCAACACTTGGTAATTTTTGTCAGAGGAATATTGTATTATTCGTATATACTCAATTTTTGTGCGCTCTGATTGGCCATGGCTACTCAAACTCCACTGACATATCTTTTGCTACTTACTTAATGCTTGGCGGAAAAAAGCAGATTTTTTTTCCGTGAACGAAGTTGTTAGACTTCTGCGTAATTAGACATGGGTTAAGTAGTGTTTGGAAGATCTAAGCTTGTCTAATAGTGTCTCACTCGTACATTATAGGCTGAAAGTTTTACTCATGGATGAGAAAAGGCCGACAATGTTGCTGATGACTGACATTTGATTTAACTCCCATGTGCCGACCCCCTACGAACATATTCCCGTGCTGTCATCGCTTCTTCTCAATGAGTATTCCTTCTACCTTACCGCAGCTGGAATATTCGTCACTTCTTTATCGTTGTTCTCGTTGTATTATATTTAGAAAAACAATACTGCCAATACATGTCGCAAGGAAATGAACTTGATTACTATACTTTACCACACTGAAGTTCCCTTAATGCAGTGGCTTGCTGATCCTCACAGCTCTCCCCCTCCCTATGGTTTCATTATTTTATCATAACTAAATATTAAACAATTATTGGATGAGGTTTTTGTGATACATCATTAGTGTTATCAGCCTCAGCCTTCGGCTAACACTAACCGAGACCTTGATTATTTCGGATATCACAAAAACCGAATCTAATAATTGTTTTATTACACATTGTTTTAAAGAAAATAACGACAAACGCATTATCGCACCGAACACGGTTTATTTTCGTCAAGCCATGTCCTTACTGCGCTGTCCTGTGAACTTGACATTGCTCTTGGAAATCATGCATTGCGCGCGCAACCTACGGATTATTCAATAATCTGTAGGTTGTGCTGTTTCCCAGAATTGACTGTAGGCTTTTAGCCAATGAGAAGACAGATGGTAACTACAAAGTATAATAATGTGTCTAACTTTTCATTATAGAGGGGTATGCAGAAACATCCGGTCCAAATACCGCTCCCAAACGGATTGCTGATCCAGAAGCTGCAAGTAATGTCCCATTTTTTTTTTTTTTTTTTTTTTTTTCATTTATAAAACAAAGTGTACTGTATTACGTTTATGTATCATTATTTCACGGGTCTTGACTTCCGGTTGTGCGGATCGACTCGGTGCGAATCGAGTCGAATCGTCAAGAACCTCACACGAATCGACTCAAGTTTGGGTGTATTGGACATGGATGAAAAGTCTAACCTAGAATTAGCTACGACGTATCAATTCTGGTAGCGATCTTTGACCCGTTTTCATGGAGTACGGTGAAATATTTTGTTTTGTTTAGTTTTGTATGCGTTTTTTTATTAGCGATTATTTCTATTGAAACGTAAAAAACGGATAGGTTTTGAGAGGAAAAATGGCGAGGGGTTTGATATTTGCGATGTTTCAATTGAAGGTGCATCAGCAGAACACTTGGAGCCGGAGCCCAAACGACCTAAATCGACTGCTTCAACCGCAGGTAATTTAACTAACAATTTATGTAAGTCCCACCAATCAATCAATCAATCAATCAATCAATCAATCAATCAATCAATCAATCAACCAGTCAGTCATTCAATCTTTATTTCACATAATATTTTTAACAACTGATGAACCAGTGGCTCTCTGAATAAAGAACAATTAAGAATTAATAAAAAGTCTAATTCTATAAAAACCTGATCAATAATGGTAATAGGACTGAGTGGAGTCCAATTCGGTCTCTAATCATACGAGAGATTAACAAATCGGACCACCGCGAAGCGGAAGTTCGATTTGTTAATCACGAGTATGATTACAGACTGAATTGGACGACACGATGACCTGTTACCAATTAATCAAAACTATGACAACATTCGAGAAACGAACAAACCATCGATTGAGCACTGAACTATTAAACGTCGTTATGAATGCTGAAAAACACAGCAGTTAACTCAACAAAGTGCACCGCAACAGCGCGCGCAAAATGACGCGTATTGTCAAATTACAAGCATGACGCGTACACTGTCCAATTAATGCTCAAATGGGGCTGCTGATAGCCAGTCACGTTCGAGAATTTTGTTATAGTTTTGATTAAAATGGAAACGTATTTGAGAACGTGCCTCATAGCTAACGTGTTTACTTGCTGGTTTAAATACTCAAATTAATGGGAAATCCGTTTTAGAAGCCTTATTAGTGTAAAGTACAATTTTGATTCAATTCAGAAAAATTATTTGAGAGATTTTAATTAATAACAACAGAATTAATTAACAAAAGTGATCAAAAAATACCCGTGTTTAAGGCCCGGTCGACAATCGCTGGAGAAATTTAAAAATGCAATATTATTTCTTCTGTTAGGCCTACTATTCACATGAATATGAACATGCCGACTTTACGTTTTAGTGTGGAAGAAAACATTTTGAAGACGGAGCTTTTCAAAAACAATGAGGTCACGAGAATCATCGATTTACCTGCCCGAATCTTTCTCAAACTCAAATCCAAAATTGCGGTCGAAATGACGGGAGCAACAAGCGGGTAGTGCGCATGCGCAAGTTCGAGCGTGCACTTAAGCGTTTATGCCTCCGTTGACTGTTGCGTTTTCAAAAGTCTCCGGTATAGTGTGGACGGGAAACAATTTATCCGTTTTCTTCTTTAGACAGAAAACATTTGATACGTTTTTAAAGTGGAAAGACCATTTTCAAACTTATCCGACGTAGCGTGGACGGAGTATTGTACATCATGTGAAAAGTGTCCTCCTAATAAACGCCGGTCTCAAGTAACCCTGGGTCTACAATAAAGACTAAGTTTTAAATACAACCAAACCCCTATTAGCCGGTCAACCTGAGGGAAATGGGAGGTGGCCGTTCAACATAGGGGTTGGTGTACTTTAAATATTTTTTCACCATTCTCTGTTTTTCAGCTGCTCATGATTCACTCTTTTAAACGTTCCTTAAAAGAGGTTATTTTCGATTCCTATTTATCAATCTTTATCTTCTCTCTCCTGTTGCTGTTGTTGTTTTTGTTTGTAATTTTGCTTTTATACTTGTGCCTTCATTTGACAACTACTACTATTGCAATTTGACTATTTCCACGCCTCCTAGCCAGCAGATTAGCTTTTTAGTTATTTTCTAGGTGGCCTTATACTCTACATAAGTTGTATCAATTTTTGTTCTCTTCTCCATTTTCATGTGTGTATAAATAGATCTTATTGTAGTTGTTGTTGTTGTTTGCCCCCCAAATTTTGGATAAACTGTTGTTGTGAAATGCTCTCGGGAATTTGTAGACCTTCCAAGAGCATTTCACAACAATAGGCTATGCAACATTTGACGGTTAAACAGAGTGACTTATGGGCAATTGGAAAATAGAGGATAGGGTTAATTTCTTAGTGAACATGCAATTATGTCAAGACAACTATGATAATCGTGTGTTTGAATGTTTTCATCAGTCATCACTTTCTAGTTCAGACTCGATGTATTAAATTTTGGGTAGCTTTTTAAGAGGGGTAAAGAACAATAGGGAAACCCTCATCTGGACGACCAAAAGGTTGCCACGGCCGCTCAATAGAGGTGGCCAAAGGAGCATTTTACTGACAACAATTTCGGGACATTGATACTGACTAATACTTATACTGACTGGCGGCTAAATTGAGGTTCTACTGTAAACCCCTCTTGAGTTCAATCTAACAGACACAGTAAATTTCTTTGCATTAAATCAAACACAATTATTACTTAACTTGCAGGTGCGTCAGCCGAATTGACTGCGGAGCCTAAAGGTATCTTATTAACCTCCTTATTATATAGCTTATTTTTTTGCAATTAATTGTTATTCAAGGTAAAATAATGCCTTTTCGGTACTCATATCAGGCTAATTTTATATTTTATGTTATAAGTTATGGGCATTTGCTTTGAGGGTGTCATGAAAACAAAATCTCTAGGGTGGTCCCGTTAACCACTGGCGAGACAGTAATTTCTCTGATTGAAATTACTACTCCATTTAAGAAATAGAAAACATGTATCGTGTTTCTATCGAGTTTTAGTATAAATCTGCTGGCGTTCCATCACGGATGCCGTTCTCTGATTGGTTACGCTATTCACTATCTATTTTGTGATAGATAGTGAGTAGCGTAGCAGTGTGCCCTTGTTAACAAAATGACGGCCGCTTCTTAGCGTTTTCGAAGCGTCTGTGAAGAGGATTTAGATTAAGTTTTGAACGAATAGTAGATTTATACTAAAACAATTAGATTATTCGCTCTCGATTTCTATCGTGCGATACTTGACTCGGGCTGTGCCTTCGTCAACTATCACGCGATAGAAATCTCGAGTTTATGATCTAATTGTTTAAGAGAAACACGAGTGGAAGTTTGGGAGAACGAGGAATGTTGTGTGAACACGAGCCGCAGGCAAGTGTTTCCACAGCTTTTTCGAGTTCTCCAAACTTTCACGAGTATTTCTATAACTCGATAGAAACACGGGGAACATGTTTCGTATTTCTTATAGAAAATACCGCGACGAAAAAAAGGAAAAAAAGCTTGTTAACTTTGATAATCAAAGTTTTTACAATAATTAAATGAATGCGCACGCTCTGATTGGTCAATCAGCTATGGTTTATTGTGCCAGTAAACTCATAGAAATTTCGCGTGTCTTCTGAATTATTATAATATATAGATTTAGGCCAGCCAAAAAGCGTAGCTCCTGGGCCGGGTTGTTCAGAACCCGATTAAGCTAACCCAGGAAAAGGTAGAATTTTGATTTGAGTTTTGTAACTTTGCGGTGAGGTTTTTTGTATTTTTTTTTTTTGGCCGCTTCTGTTTTGAGTTTTGATGGTCACCATATATACAAAACAAAGCAGCAAAAAACATTTGTACAGAAGAAAAAGTTATAATTAGGTTGACTTCTCGTCCTGGGTTAGCGTTAACCGGCTTCCAAACAATCCTGCCCTTTTTTCAACAAATTAACCTGACATGAGCCTGCGATCCAATCGAAAACCAGCACTTGGTTAGCGGTCAACTTCAAAACAACACGTGACCTCAATGAGCTGTAAACTTGAGCCCGCGATATAGTCACGTGATACTGGTCAGCGGATGCCTTGATATGACAGGTGTCAATTGATCATAGCATGGATATCCAATATCAAAGAAGTAGAGGTAAACAGAGGCTACATGTCTCTGTCAACCCATTATTTGAAGTATGGCCGCCATGATGCGCGACTCCGTCGTCGTCGCCGTCGTCGCCTTCGCCGTCGTGCGTACGCGCCCACGAGCAATACCGCTAGCCATGATAACCATGGGAAAATCAACTCATAGGTCTCGTTTTCTTTCCTATATGAGTATGGGGCTCCGCTTGGCGGCCTTTCGGGCCGCCGGAGCTCCGCTATAAAAGCAATAGACCACAAGTTTTTATGGTTTAGAGGCATGATAAACCACTTGGGATGTTGGAAGAACACTCGAAGAATTCGTAAATCACGAGCCTGATGCTCGTGATTTACGAATTCATCTCGTGTTCTTCCAACATCCCACGTGGTTTTTCAGCCTATACACCATAAAAACTTGTGGCCTATTGCTGAAGCAAATTCTCTTTGCTCGCGCCATCATAACGTCAACACCTCGTGCTAGTTCTGTGTTTTCATCGAGTTATAGAAACACGATTTTTAACCAATCAGCGCGAGTATTTTCTTAAGCCTGTTTTCTAAATCTTTTTAAGACATGTCAGAGATCATCACAATGCAATTATCGGCGTACCCAACTTAAGACAGTTTTAAACTGAGCGACGACCCGAAAAATAGCATGTGTAGAGCCCCCACCCCCCTCCCCGATTTTTTTGAGGGGAGGGGGCGGCTGTACACAGGCTAATGAACGAAGGAGTTTCGCACTCAATGGCTTTGCGATACAGGTGCGGTGCTTTACCAACTGAGCAACTGTGAGCTAGTCAAGTTGTGAGGTTGTAATATATTTCGCGGTTCAAATCTGTGACATTTCGTAGACATTTATTCACTGTCGTATTTTCACCATAAACGGGTATATTATCATATTACGACCAGTTGATAGGTAAGTTAGTAGACCACTGCACCATAATCGCTGGGTTTAATTGAATCACCATTTAGGAAAAATTTTACTGTGAAAACTTAAGTGAATAACCGGGTCAGTTCTAAATACAACTAGACGCTTGCTGCGTGTACCCAGGCAGTCGTTATAACGGAGAAGCACTAGCTATATTGCAATTGAGCTAAATGTTCTGCATTTGAAGTTGCACGAAATTCAATCAATTCTGCTTATGATTGCATTTCTTGGGATCGATTAATAGCGTATTACTCGTTTGCAGGTCTTTAGGGTGTGAAATAAGTCAAGGTCTTTATATCAGACTATAAACGTTTCAGTCTATTTTCCTTAGCCTTTGTCGTTGTTATTTGTGTTTCTCAAGCAAGCGAGACATTTTGAATTTCATAGTTATGGCGGTGCGTGACATAGACCTACGAACGCGTTTGTCGAAAAACATATACTTATCTCATGATTTTTTAGCCCATTCAGAAGTTAAAGTATTAGGAAAGTGCTTAATATGTAAATGCTTCTTTGTTCAGTACCGATAATCAGTCACCTAGATAGTCAAAGTAAGTTCCAGATGTTTGCACTATTTTCCGGCCGCAATGTTGGCGTACCGCGGAGGTACACCAACATGGCGGCTCCATACTGGTCTCTGTAAATTTGTGCAAAATATTTCGACGAATATCTGAGCTTGGGAAAACGCACAGACTTAAAAATTAGAGGAGTGTCATCTTTATTAATCTCTTATAACATTACAATTTCTTGATTTTATCCACTAAATGCTTTTTGAATAAATTTTTTATTGCGTCAGGATTGCGTGACAGTGCAAGCCAAGAATTGATTTGCTGGGGTCAACATACATTAGTTTCTTTCAGCTTAAATGTACAATAATTCGCTACATGAGTTTCACTCTTGTAAAGACACATAACTCTGTTACAAGAAAATAACGAGAGAATATCGTTTAGTTCTAGATTTTATCTTCATTATACTTAACGAAGTTTCTCAGAACGTTTTACTTAGGTGTACTCGAACAGATACAATCGTAAACAAATTCTCTAACTTTTCTTCTCTTGTTGCTCAGACGTTCTTGAGTTCGTGCTGGGATTCTGCTTGGTTTACGATCACGTCTAAAAGTACGATGACGCTTCTGAAGACGCTTTTTATCAAGTTGAAGAGTTGATAGCCCCAGCTGATTGCTCCTTTGGTATAACATGATTCTCGATAAATTCACTCAAAATGTTCGCTCGTAAATTGATCTCTCGTGAGGCTTGCAGACCGACCCGTTCCGAAAACGCTTAACGTCCTTTAGTATTGGTCTACCGCGAACGGTATGTTCGTTTGTATGTGATTTCATCGCCCTAGATATCATGGAATCAGTGCTTACTCTTCGGTCACGACGACAACTTCTGTTAAATCCATGTGCTGTGCGAATGCACAGGTGACGCATGCGCTTTAGAGACCAGACGGCGATTTGTGACTGAACGAGGAAAAAAACAAAAACTAAAGAAAACGGAGCCGAAATTTAAACTCAGGCCTCACTGCCTGGGTAAAAAACTAGACGCCCTAAGAGCGTTTACTCCGGCTTTGTACCGCAGTATCAAATCGTATTTTGCGAAAACGCGTATTGGACACAATGCAAACAAGAGAATCAGGATATTTTAGCACAAGAGTTCCGCTTCGATATTTACTATTCAAGTTGTTTCGTTGAGTATCCAGCTAATCCAATCGCAAGTAGTGAGTTTAAACCATTTTGGTTCAAGAATGAAGCATAGCTGTCTACGCATTTATGGAGAACTTGTTTGCAAAGAATTTTCCAGGTCTTTTTACAACTTATGGCGATTACATTTTACATCGCTAGCAGAAATTGTACGAAGTTCATTTACTGGTCGTGGCCATCCGAGTAAATTGTGCAGCTGAACTTCTTTGCCGTGTCGCGATCTTAATATCTCCTTTGGAGAGCGAATAGATAAACTCCTTCGCGAAAACAACAGTCCTAGGACGAGGCGCAAATTGCATTGCACTTAATTTGCATAAACTTTCAAGTTATGTTTTTTGCGGATAACTTCCGAGCATTTGCGACCCTTAACGCAGTTTATGAAGAAATATTTAACCTACATATTTTTATTGAATCAAGGCAGCAGTATTTTTAGAAAGGAACTCTTTTATAAGGGGAGATGCGGCATTCTGTTTTGCTGTTTAATTTGGATTCATACTCGTCTAGTTCATGTCACGCAACATGATTTTCTCAAGGAGTCAGACACAGTTTTCTAAAAGAATTGGCGATTGCCAAGACTGCTAAATATTTTTGAACTACTAGTGAAATAAATTTGGCTAAACTATCGTCAACGCAGATTTTCCATAGGACTTGGCAAGAACATTGGTTCGTCAATAATCCCTCACAATTCCCCGCACAATAAAAGTTTTAATTTTCCCGCACAATCTGAATTGCCTACAAAATCACACGTTATTTTTTTTTTTCCTGCACCCTTCTAGAAAGCCAACCAACTTGGGCGTAAGATGTTTAATTCAAGTTACCGAAAGTCTTATCTTTACAAATTTGGAGATCGACATATTTCGCGCGGTCCAAGAAACAAGTCGCATGTTTTTAATGAGCTACCAGTCCAAAAGCGTTTTCGTATTTAGCTCGTTTTATTGCAATATGATTTGTTTTACTTCAGTGTTCTAGATAATAACAGCAGTAGCCACGTGCAGTCATTGACTGCCTATTTTCTGTCAGTGTCTTCGTAGTTTGAACTCATACCGCGATCGGCTCAGTTGTTATCTCACGAGAACGTTTCGAACTTGATCTTTGCTTACCTGGCTGGCTTTCAAGCATTATAAATCGTGGACCAACCCTTTCCGAAAACGATCGACATCTTTCTATGTAAGATGACCTTATAAGGCGCGACTGTTGCCCAAACTTTTTTCGGAAAACACTGCATTCTGTCACGAAGAGCGAGCGTTATCGCGTTTCTCGCCCCCAGTTTCCACGGTCTACGCATGGAACGCCTGGGACCATGACCCCCCTTTTGGCGACCAAAACGCTCGTATTTTATGACTCGGGCTTTCCTACGGAAGCCCGAGTAAAAACGGGGCCGAAATTTAAACCCAGGCCTCACTGCCTGGGTAACTAGACGCATATTTGCGTTCACTAATGATGATCAATAATCTTACTTTGGTCAGGGGCATTAACTTTGCGAATATATACTGTAGAAGATGACTCGACTGCCCATTGGTATACGTTTTTAGTCACATAATGTCAATAATTAGGTAAATTATTATTAGCTGCAAATTTTTATTTAAAGTAGATTAGATCTTACATTGTAAATTTTTTTAATTCTTATTTTGTAATTATTCTTTATTGTTTATTTACACACGATCCCACAAGCTGCAAGCTTAACTACTTATCGTGTTTAAATAAAGGTTACATACTCACTTACTCACTTCACTCGGGCTTTATGTTGGAAAGTTTTTTTATAGAATTATTGGTTTATCCTGTTTTCTGTCTTGGTATGCCAGAGATGCAGTATTACAAATGTATATCTGAGCTGAATATTCCTTCATAAAGAGATCTCATGAGGTTCGCGGACCGCTCGTTCCGAGAACGCTCGACATCTTTTAGTGTGGGTCTACTGCGAACGCTGTGTGCATATTTTGTATGCGTTTTCAGCGTTTTATACAGAGTATGTGTGCTAATTTTCCACCCCAAAAACTTCTCTTTTTCCGCCATTGCACCATGCCATGTGCTCATCAGAGTCTAAACGTCGCGCATGTGTGTACTTGACTGGGCGCATGCGCGTTAAGGACTTAACTGCAATTTGCCACTTAACGAAAAAAAAAAAACGAAGCCGGAATTTCAACTCGTGCGTTTCCTTTGGAAAGCCCGAGTAAAAATATATAGACAAGATATATATAAACATAACTATTTCATTTTCTGCTCCATTAGTTAAAGACGGATCACCAAGTGACCGCGATTTACAGCACTTGTCACAGCAACTCGTTGGTGAAGAATGGAAAAAGCTTGGTCGCTGCCTAGACGTTGATAAGCCAAAGCTTACGAATTTCGATAAAGGAGAAGATGAATTGGATGAAAAAGCTTTACAAATGTTGTCGCACTGGAAGCAAAGGGATGCTTCAGCTGCAACTTACCAGGTTTTGAGTGATGCATTATGTGATAAACTCGTAAATCGCAAAGATTTGGCCGAAAGATTTTGCAGAGGTTCCTCTTAATTTCCCCAATTTTTTTGTCTCTCTACATGCTTTTGTATTGCACTTTCGTACTATAGTGTCACAAACTTCATCTCTCACTTTTTTGCTGATAGTTCATCTGTAGCAACACGGTAATAAATTCGACTGAGTGAAGGCTTGTTTTTGAAACAGATAGGGAAGTCATCTCAGGAATATGTTAAAGCCCTGAACCATAAAGTGTATGAATATTTCTTAAACTGAACAGGTTTTTGCTCATTCAACCTGGTTGCAAGTTTAGTGGTTTATTTTTAACCGGGATGGCCTAGGGCCCGGTTCACGTTCTGCTCATGGTTTAAGTTTTTTCGTCATGTACTTGAGCAGATCGAGGCTCGGTTTTAAGCTCGATGGACCTTGTCGTTTTCTTGTTTTCTTGACGTTTTATCGGAATCTACTTAGCTAAACCAGCACGACTTCCAGACCATTTGACTACACTTTTTTTTTTTATGTAAGAATATATTTTATAAGAATACCCAGGCTAAAATTTACGAAATTTTCCGAATATTTTAAGAATAAACCTGAGGCCAAGATTCTGAAAAAAATATAATTTTTGCGCTGAAAATACAGTTATAGGTTTTTAACTTAAACGGCAAAACTAGTTGAATTAAAGCAACAAAAACAGCACTAGCCGTATATGTTCCACGCTAATAACATTTCTGGAAGAAGTTATGTTCAACACATCAGGCTTTAATGCCTGCAGGCTGGCTCCAAAATTACTTTAACACCATCCAGACACCAAATACATTCCAAAACAGAAATGTCCTATGATATAATCTAAGAATAATTTACAGGGCTCGAAAAAAAAACCCGTCCGCTCGTCCGGGACAAGTACAATTTCCTCTCGGGCAAGTAACTTTCTCTCCTCACTTGCCCCACGGGCAACGACCCAGGCAAGCCGTCCGCCAAATAAATTTTTGATAACGATTTTGAAACGAGTAAATTTGTGGGGCATGGAAAGTGTTTAGATGGATCTTGACAAAAATTACAAATTATAGTGTTGTTTTGTTGATTGCGTGGCGCGTGTTCACAGTTCAGAAATGGTTACCTAGCATGTGCTCAAAATCTGCCCTGATTAAAGTTCTTTCCACGACTAAAAGTGTGACCAGCACGATAATGATGTTATTATTTCTTAAAATTTCAGCAGTACTTCTGGGTTTTTTTGCAAGCAAAAAAATAAACTCGACATAATTGTATCACTGACAGCTGTAGAAGCTGTACGTGAAAAGAAGCCGTATATTTCTACCGCATATAAGCGAATCTCTCGCCAGCAACTAAAATTCTCTGTGTCGATCTTCCGCGAAACGTGCAAGTTTTCTTACAGAAATGTAAGCTTACTTAAGGCTGTGTCACGGACTATTAAAACAAAATCGATTTGCGGAGTGTTAAAAAAATTTGACGGAAAATAGTTTTTCATCCAAATGCGGACATTTTCTATTCGACTGAAACTATTTTTCAACCACCTAAAAGAAAAAAAAAAATATGCGCTTACTGGCTTTACAAAATCAACACGGTGTCTGTTTCAGAACTGAAGAGGAGAAACAAAATTGTTTTTTGTTCTACTTGTTCTTAATTTTATGCGCTTTCCTTCAAAATGATTTTTTTTGGAGTTAAGCAAGATGCAGTTTGACGTTTAAGGAGTCGCGCATAACCCAGTTCCACGGATTGAAAACATTGATTCAAGGATTGTTTAACTGATACCCAGCGCGTAATTCAGGAAACAGCGAATGAAACTGATTAATACAAAGAAGATTACAAGCAAGTCAGACAGGTTATTACATTCGAACACGCTAGTGAATAACTTCCATTTTGGGGTTCATAAATTATTGAAGAGTTGGGCAAAGGGGGAAGTGCCCCGGGCAAGCAATTTTTGAGAGTCACTTGCCCAAAGGGCAAGCTGGAATTCAAATATTTTTCGAACCCTGAGAATATTCAAAAGTATATTTTCAGCCTAAAATCGGCAGAAAAATAAGAATATTCAACCTCGGCCGGAAAAACAATATTCTTATAAAAAAGAGAAAAAAGGAGTGTATTGATTTTACTATTTACTCGCGTAGATTATTTACCATGGCATAGAGATACAATGATAGTTAATCAATGGCATGTAACCGTTTTCACAGGCATTTGAAGATCGATATAATTAGCAGCCATCTAAACTCTACATTACTAAACGGATATTTCCTCGACACTTATTATTATTATTATTATTATTATTATTAGAATAATATTACGTAAGAGAAGAAGCTTGTAATGTTAACTTCAGTGAGATCAATATGAAGCAGGCACATGCCCTTTATATTGATAGTTTTCAAATGAAAATTGAAACTTATCCTATAGATTTTTCAGTCTGTGTTATGTTTTTTGCAATTGAAATGCTCAAAGCGATCAATAAAGATTGAATATGAAATAGATGTCAGTGTACTTGTCCCATTGTTTCAGGTATACAGCAGCATTAGAGCAGTTTTAACATGGGGGTCGAAGTAATTCGTATTTGCGTTGGTTTTGCATTACCATACTAAGAGATTGGCTAAAAAATTGGCGCCACTTGGTCATCCAATCAGAAGAAAAACTAATATCAAACGTCACTTGCACGCACACGTTTTCTCGCGCTTTGGGTCGTCTACATGTGTTAAGCGCCTTGAATTTTGATTGGTTCGGTGGATTGTCTGTCTTCTTAATGATTGTCCAAGGGATCACTTTGGTCTTTGTTTTACAACACTCAACTGAAAAGTGTTTTCAATTTTAGACTAACAATTTCAGTTATTAATGAACGAAATTCGAAGTTTTTACAAAATAGATTTCTACCCTGCAGTCGGCTTCGTGATGTTAGAATCTTCGACTCACATTTTACAAGGTTACAACAATTCTTGAGACAACTTAAAACGACCCAGGTCAATCGGAATTCACCTGATAAACGGGCAATGACCAAACCTCGTTCCTAGAGTCTTTCATCTTTCCGCCCTTCTACAGCGAGAGAGGAGGGTGGGAAGATGAGATCCTGAGAACGAGGCTAGGAAATTCGACCTTAAATCGATAGGTAAACTAAGAAACCTGAATGTCAATGTAGCCTGATTCTCTTGGCCGAAATCGCACCTTACCAACCTTCAGCGTGCTGAGTTCTTATATGGTGTCGATTTCCAAGCAACCTGTAGGGCTGTTCATGTTACCCAATTACCTTGGGTTTCACCAATCAAGCGGCACTAGACTTTTCCAGTACAAAGTGAAAGTTTGCATTCGTCTCGTCCAAAATAAAGGTGCCCAAGACGCCAAAATCACAACCAAGGCCAACCAAGGCCTACCAAGACCTGCGAAAAGTTATAGCTGATCTGAAATGCTGGAGCGGATCTAACGGAGGGGGAACTTCGGGGGTTTGGTCGAGCCCCCTAATTGAATAGCAGGTAGCATTGTCTTTATTTTTGTCAGCTACGAAGAAAAAAGCTATTATCGTGTCATTTTGGTAAGACAGCTTAGTTTTGACTGCCGCTCGTACTGCAGGCTCAGCCGTCGCGTGCAAGGTTAATTTTGAAAATTGTCCAGGAGAGGATGCCCCCAGAACCCCCTGCAGGGGACTGTCTTCGGCGGTCCGTTTCTTGGGCTCCCTTCTCTAAAATTCTGTATCCGCCCCAGAAGTGCGCCATATTTTTTTAATCAGCGAATCCACTCAATTTTTCCCTCGTTTCTAAGGCCAAATCCTATCAACGAGTCACCTGCGATCAGCCGCTTTTCGGCGTACGGGGGAAAGGAGGAAAAAACGCTTGATCGCACGATAATCAATGACTCTTATAAATCTCATCGCCCTCTTTAAAGTACATAACTTGTAAACATAAATGTAGCATTGCCCTAACAAACAAAGGAAAACTAACGACGGCAAAAGAAAACTTGAGTGAAAGTCTTTCTACAATACTCAGATATACCTTGCTTGACGGTATCTACTTTTGTTAGTGCGCACACATTCCGCGCATTACGCAAGCCATGGTTTACATGACACGCGCGCGCTGGGGTTGACATTGACGCAATCAACTACGCTACCAAGTACACAACTAAAATAAAAGCAAAACTTTTCTAGTGACCAAATCAAGTTTAAGGAGCCTGTACTTAAACCAAGAACACCAGAATAGCAGCATATCGCTAACCACTAACTGTTAACGTCTTCCAGCTGAAACACTAGCTGCTTTCTGTCGAAAATTATACTGAAATCCAACTGTAAACATGTTACTGCGATGGCTTAGGGCGCGCTCAAAACAAGTGCGAGCTCCGCAAATGTCTTACTTACTGGGAAGGTGACAGGAAAAAATGTAACGGGCACCGTAAAAGTTTTCAAAAAAGATCACTAACTTTAAAAAACGCGTGGCTACCCCTACATTTTATGTTATAACATGGAAGTAGCAAGCTTATTCAATACCTGATTAGTTTCTGGTTGTGAGCAAAAGGTATTTAGACTGTATTTTAGTTGAACCAGAGGAAGGCTGTCAGAGACGAAAAAGCGCTGTTGCAACGATTTTGTCATTAAAAATAAACCAAAAATGGTCTTTATGTTATCATTTAGCATGTAGTTTTAAGATCTTTATAAACGAGATGTGAGCGAATTTTGATATATTTGTCCCACGGTGTTATAATAAGATACAAGTCTCATGTTATAACACCGTAGGATAAAAAATAAAAATGACAACAATGAATGTTCAATTGCAAGAGTCTTTATCCGGTAAATTACCCATACATTGAACGACGTAAATGTCATCTCCTAATTTCCATGCAAACTCTTTATATTTCAACCAGAGTTCTCCATACAAACGCTTATATTACGATTGGGTGACCTGTGGTTTGAGGAATAACTCAGCGTTGTTTAATTTGCATTAATTTTGTTTCCACCATCACAACGCTCATAAATCTGAATAGTTTTAAATATCCCACCAAAATCCCCCTGAAGTTCACGGGCTAACCAAAATCACTTCTTGCGTGATTTGTTTTTGTTCTCGGCATGCTGAGGTAAATGGAAACAGACAGCAGAAACTCTTATTCTTCGGCTATTTCAGCTTGAGTAAAAACAAAAAACAACACACTAGTCGAATTAAGTCTTTTTCCCCCTATAAGGACAGACTCAGCCGTTTCCTTAGGTCGAAAGTTGTGTATAAGGCTGGTTGTTGGGATTGTAATGCCTTTTACATTGGGAAAACAAAGCGTCGGTTGCATGACTGGAAAACGGAGCAGTTTAAAGCGCTGACGAGTAGTAACCACGCTTTTGCCATTGCAGACCATATGACCCTTACAGGCTACAGGATAAAATGGGATCACTTTGACATTTTAGCCACCGGAAGATCTAATGTGCATTGTAAAATTAAAGAAACATCATTGATTCGTGATGTGCAACCAACTCTTAAGGTTACTGTAGACCTTCAGGGGTGCCTTCCGGAAAATGCTTTCATCACGCGCTGCTTTAAAGAAAATCAAGGTAAGCTATATATCATTGTAAAGCTAACTAACAATTAGATTATGAGCTCGAGATTTCTATGAGGTGATAGTTGATGAGGCCGAAGGCCGAATTAACTATCGCCTTATAGAAATCGAGAGCGAATAATCTAATTGTTTTAGTAGAATTCTAACTGAAATTGGCTTCAAATAACGATTCCAATTATTTCTGGTCTTAGTATTAAACTTCACGCTTTGAGAATTCGCGTGGACTGAATTGTGAATTTGACATTTGCAGTTGTGTACGCGTGCTTATCAGTTTCTTTCAAACATTTCGAGCGTATTTAATTTAAGAAATCGTAAATGCCCTCCTTTTATTATTCTCAGGAATTTCATTATCCATTTGTTTCTAACTGTTCTTTCAAAACTTCGGAGAAACGAAACAACGTTGCAATTTTGTTGAACACACCGAGCCACTGCACACTAATAGCTGATAGTGTACAGTGGCTCAGCCAATCAGATTACAGCATTTGCATTAGTACACTAATAGAATTCTACTAATAAACTGTAGAATCCGAAAATAACAATATATTTTGCTATTTTAAACGCAAAAATGAGCGCATTTGCTAAACTGAATTACCAGCCTTTGCGTTACCGCGGACATCCAAACAGACTAGACATTATCAATCAGGAAATGATGGCTAACAAAGTGTGTGAGGCTTTTTCGATATTTCTATTGGTTGCTTAGGAAATCCCTTTTAAAGTTGGACAATAGAACTTCACAGGAAAAATATTTCGATTTTCGCAAAAGCCTCACACACTTTGGTGCACTAATATCTGACGCAGAGTTTTGACCGAGTTTCTTTAAAATCCGATAAGTCTACATATCCTATTAGTTCATTTGCATAGAGGTAATTCACGCAAAAATAAACCTTGAGGTTTCGGCCCCGAGAGAAATTCACAGATTTCGCACCTCACTAAAGCGGTTGTCAACGTGGCCATGCCGCCAACCAATGAAACGCAGCTTTGAACTCCCCAGCGGGCTACAGTAACGCTTCTTGGGAATGAATGTGCAATTTTTGTATTTACACTATATCTTTTTATCTTACATCGGGAGTAGCAAAGTCTGCCGTGAAACGTTCAACGGCTTATTATAAACAGAATCAGCGGGTAAATGGTAAAGAAGGAAAAGGGAAAAAAGAGGAATGATAGCGGAATAGCCTTGAACAGGCCTAAACTCGGCGAACCGAGTCGAATGCGGATATTTGCAAATTTAAAAAAAGCTAAACGCGTAATTCATCAGCCTGTTCGTTTTACTAGAATATGGAAAAACAATCTTCGAAGCAAAGGAAAAGAGCTTTTTGGGAGAAAGGGATGGGAAGCAGGGATGGTGCAGTGGTGAGAGCGTTCGCCACCCACCAATGTGTCCCGGGTTCGATTCCCTGACCCGGCGTCATATGTGGGTTGATTTTGTTGTTGGTTCTCGCCTTGCTTCGAGGGTTTTCCTCCGGGTTCTCCGGTTTTCCTCCCTCCACAAAAATCAACACTTCTAAATTCTAATTCCATGCGGAAACAGTGGATGAAGAGCCATTTTGTAGAAATGCCACTGCAAATTCCCATTATTATTATTATTATTATTATTATTATTATTATTATTATTATTATTACTATTATTATTATTATTATTACTAATATTATTATTATTATTATTACCGAAAACTTAAGGAACAACAGAATTTCTGAATTTTTTACCAGATACATGTAAGATTCAAGTTTGTATGGAAAAGTGCTCAATAAAGTTTGCTATTATTGCTATTAATTATTATTATCATTATTATTATTATTATAACAATAAAAACGCTCTTATTACTATATATATTACTATTATGCAAAAGAAAGGCACAGGAGCTAATAACATCCAGCGGAGCCCCAGTTAATGGGAATGGAAGGAAAAAGGGATACATAGGGATTATGAAAAACCTATGGGACGCTAAAGGATATGGAGACCTTGGACTAAAACCTCAAAATTTGCGGGACCAAGCATCAAGACTTGAAAAAATTCAAGAAAGGTCAGTGGACAACACCTCGGGTGACTCGAGGGCGATGTCAGGAATTGATGAATCTATGTTTGGCGTCGGAACTCAGTCTGCTTCTAATATTGATCATTCAGACAGCGCAGATTTATTTACTTTGGATTTTCAAGATGCTGGAAATGATGAATCACGATATGCTAATTCACAAGAAATAGCGAGCGATTTGAATATGACCAGTACCAGTACGGAAATCCCAGGAGGCGCAGAGTTAATGAAGCAGATAGAGCAGAACGATCTAGACAATGTGAGTGTACTGGGGTGTCTGCCAGAGCACAATGTTGTTGATAAGCCATCAATGATCACTTGGGGCACACGGAGTGATGGCAGTCTCATTGTTATACCAACCTCCATCATAACAGATGCTTACAATGAGATTGTTACATGGAGAAAGAATGTTTTTCTGGTGCCATATGGTAAAACCGGAAAGGAATTTATTGATCAGGTTACATCGCACATTAATGACTGGAATAGCAACTCTGATCAACAGCACATATCCTTGAAAGCAGCCTTTGTCCTTTTGGCTGTTGCACTTCAAAAGCCAAGCCCGAAATCTAAGACAAAAGACCATCAGGATTTCTTATCTAAGCGCCTTGCGCTCTGGAAGGAAGGGGAAATCAGCAAGTTGCTACGCGAAGGTAGAATGCTTCAGGGGCGTATTGGAAAGCTTAAGACATTTGATCAACCGGAAAAATCCAAGATATTTGCTAAGCTTGTGCTCGAAGGACAAATCAATTCAGCGCTGCGTTTCCTTAGCGAAACATCAACAGGGGGCGCGCTGGAGCTAACGGATGACGTCATGGCCCAGTTGAAAGAGAAACATCCAAACCCACAACCAACAACGTTGGGCTCACTTCTCTTCGGGCCGATTAATGATGATATCCCTGAATCGGTGTACTCAGAGATAAATGGTGAGATGATAAGGGAGGCTGCGTTAAGAACAAAGGGATCAGGGGGACCATGCGGGGTTGACGCTAATGGTTTTAGAAGAATGATGGCTTGCAAATCCTTTAAACAGTCGTCTACAAAATTATGCGAGGCGATAGCCACAATGACAAGGACTCTATGTACAACTTATATCGACCCTGCAACCATAGCGTCACTGGTGGCAAGCCGATTGATTCCCCTGGATAAAGGTGAAGGTGCAGTGAGGCCTATAGGGGTCGGCGAGGTGATACGAAGGATTATTGGAAAGTGTGTAATGAACGTTTCTAAGGGAGACGTGGTTGAGGCGAGTGGTGCACTTCAGCTATGCGCAGGTCAAAAGTCCGGCAGCGAGGCTGCTATACATGCTATGCATGCCATATTTGAAGCAGATGACACGGGCGCGGTACTGCTCATCGATGCTTCTAATGCATTCAATGCACTTAACAGAGCAACTTCACTGCATAATATCCGGGTTCTCTGCCCTGTAATTGCAGCATATGTCATCAATACTTACAGGAAGTCGGCACGCTTGTTTATTACCGGCGGCAAAGAGATCATTTCAGCTGAAGGAACAACACAGGGTGACCCACTTGCTATGGCCCTCTACGCCTTAAGTGTGCAGCCGCTGATCACAAGCCTGCAGGCGGCGTCCAGTATTAAACAGTGCTGGTTTGCTGACGATGCCTGTGGAGCTGGCTCTGTATTGGAAATCAAGAAATGGTGGGATGTCCTCAACAGCCTTGGCCCAGTCTTTGGCTATTTTCCCAACCCCAAGAAATGTTGGATTATCTCAAAGCCAGATAAAGAGGCAAGCGTGAAAGAAGTGTTCAAGGACACGGCTGTCAATGTGACGGTAGAGGGACAAAAACATCTGGGTGCGGTGATAGGTTCACGGGAATATCTAGAGGAATACGTTAGCGAGAAGGTGACCAACTGGGTCAGCGAGATTACCAAGCTGGCAGAGTTTGCTCTTTCTCAGCCTCAAGCGTGTTATGCTGCTTACACCTTTGGCCTCAAGCACCGATGGACCTATTTTTTGAGAACTTTGCCTGATATTCAAGAATTATTGGAGCCTTTGGAGAATGCCATATCTAAGGTGCTCATCCCTGCAATTACGGAGCATAGGTGCACTCGGCTGGACAGGGACATTCTAGCACTGCCAGTCCGTCTAGGGGGGTTTGGCATGACAAACCCGTGTCTTGACGCAAATCTTGAGCAATCCTCCTCCGTCAAAGTTACCATCCCGCTGGTCCAACAGATCGTGGCTCAATCCCATCAGATGCCGGATGATTCTTTGGTCAAGCCACTACAACAGGCAATGAGGAGTGAGAGAACAACGGTGCTCCAAGACAGGGCAGAGCATATCAGAGGGGTAGCCCCACAGAAAGTCCAACGGGCACTTGACCTTGCTGCGGAAAAAGGGTCATCTGTTTGGCTGACGGTACTCCCCCTTCGTGAAATGGGTTTCAATCTAAATAAGAGAGAGTTCCGCGATGCAATCAAACTGCGCTACGATTGGCCGGTCGATGATATCCCCTCCACCTGTGTATGCGGTGATGCTTTTACGGTGGACCACGCAATGATATGCAAGAGAGGTGGGTTCGTTACCCAACGTCACAATGAGCTGAGGGACTTAGAAGCCGAACTCCTGAATATGGTTTGTACCGATGTTGAGATTGAGCCTGTCCTGCAAGACATCTCGGGTGAACAGCTGGGAAGAGGTTCTAATCGAGCTCCAGATGCGAGATTAGATATTCATGCGCGCGGGTTCTGGGAGAACCAACGATCAGCATTCTTTGACGTGAGGGTTTGTCACCCTAATGCTGATTCGTATAGGGACCTAGAGCTCCAACAGATATACCGCAATCATGAGAACGAGAAGAAGCGTCTTTACGCGAGGAGGGTTTTGGATATCGAACAAGGAACTTTTACACCCCTTATTTTCACGTCAACAGGCGGCATGGGAAACGAGTGCCTGCACTACCATTCCAGACTGGCGCAGCTGATCTCCATTAAGAAAGGAGAACATTATGCTAAAACAATCTCCTGGATAAGAGCAAGGACATCCTTCGCTTTATTAAGATCCGTACTAATCTGCCTAAGAGGTTCAAGAGCTAGAAGGAAAGCCTTATGTGACTTTAAGAACATTGATATTGACGTTGAAACCCAGGAGGGAGCCATTATGTAAACACTGTTGAAATAGGTTTTAATAGTTTATTTCTTTTACTTACTTTTACCTTGTATATACCAATTTGTATGGAATATGTTAATTAATGTTATGATGATGATAGTAGTATTAGTATTAGTTGTAGTAACCACGATATCATGATTAGATACGGAAACACGTTTTACAGGTTTCACAGACATCCGCGTGAAGATCAAATTGAAAGTTTAAATAAATACATAATGACGCTAAAATTTTAAAAAAGTTATTATTATTGTTATCATTATTTTTATTATTATAGTGGAATGTGTGAAGATTTGTAAATAGGTTTTCTAAGGAGATTTCAATAAAGTTCTTGTTATTATTTAAAAATATATTACTATTATTATTATTATTATTATTATTATTTGAAGAAACTGCCTTGTCAGATATCACCGATTAAATTCACCGGTAATTCCGTGGCAATCGTCTTCTGTGCCAGAAGAAGCTTGAGCAGGGTATCGACTAGACATGCGCTTGCGATTTGCGCTTGTGTTCAAATGTGGGAACACGAAGACCGTGCAAAATCGCCTAGTCTATCACTTAGGAGGCGAAAACGATCAACAGAAGCGAAGATTTCTGTGCGAGAAATTGCAAGACGTAAGGGATAAACAAAAGAAGCTTAGTACGACCCCGCGGATGAGATCAGTTCCCGCGAAAATTGTTAAGCTCAACTCAAGGGTTGACACATTTTTTGACTGAGAAAATTGCTTCATTGTGATTGGGTGAGAGAAGGCCAATTTGTCATTAATCGAGCAATTAAGGATTCACACTACTCGTGATATTTGAAAGTTCTTTCAAATTACACTGGCCTAAAGGCTCGCACAATTTTGAGAGAATTTTCAAATATCACTGGTAGGATAAATCTTAAATTGCACTCGCATTCACACGGTTACCTGTACAATTACTGAGTGTGTTTTTCCTAAGAACGAATTAACAAATCCATCATTGCGAATTTAATTTCAATCCCTGTTTTAATAGCAAGCAATCGATCCAAATAATTGAATTTCAATTGAACCAATGAACGCCGGGCTTCTGCAACTTCCATATGTCAGTAGAACGTGAAATATCATCTTTAATACACTCTTTTTTTATAACAATATACTGTATTTTATCAGAATATCAAAGCTGAAATTTGCCAAATTTTAAGATCATTTTAAGAATATAAACCGGAAGCTGAGATTTTAAAAAGAATGTAATTTTGTGTGTTAAAAAACTAGCCAAAAAGCAACAACAACAATAAAAATCAGCACTAGCCGTTATGTTCGATGCTAATGTACCTTATATTCGGCTTTAATGCCTGCAGCCTGGCTCAAAAATTACTTCAACGCCATCCAGACACCACATACATTCAAAAACATCAAAATGTTATGCGCTACTCTATTTTTTTTATAAGAATATTGTTTCTCTGGTCGAGGCTCAGTACTCTTATTTTTCTACCCATTTTAGGCTGAAAATATTCTTGTAAATATTCTTAGGTTATAGCGTATGACATTTCTGTTTTTTAATGTATTTGGTATCTTGATGGTGTTAAAGTAATTTTAGAACCAGCCTGCTGGCATTAAAACCTGTTATGGTGCACATAACTTCTTGAAGAAATGTATTAGCTGTTTTTGTTGTTTTTAGGCTAGTTTGGCCTTTTGGAGAAAGGAAGAATTTTAGTAATTTTATACGGTTTGGTTAAAGACAAATAATTGTATGATATTTAAAAATTTTCAACACAAAATAATATTCTTTTCAAAATCTCAGCCTCGGTTTTATTCTTAAAGTATTCTTAAACTTTGCAAATTTCAACCTGGATATTCTTCTAATATTTACTCGTATAAAAAAAAGAAATAGTGTATATTCTAAGAATATTCACAAGAATATTTTATGCCTAAAATCGGCAAAAAAGAATATTCAGCCTTGACCGGAAAAACAATATTCTTATAGGAAAGAGTGTAACACTGATCGATTACTTGAACCATTTCAGAGTTCCAAGACGTTCATAAAGGCAAACTGGTTTATATGGTCGTTAAAGTTTGATATTTCGTTCACGCTGAAACCTTTATTGTACAAGTAAATTATCTCTTCTCGCAAAGTTTCTGAAAAATCCTTTTTTGTTGACTCGCTAGAACCTTTTCCCACCGGATTTCACCACAGGGGACAGAGGAGTCCTATTTGACTGCATTTTCCAGTTAAATTCACCGTACAATTGTAGCGCGAATCGATCTATAACGGGGTTGCTCGTCGGACATTTTGAGAGGTACCAAGTTCCTGTTTTGTGGGCGTGGTGTTCACATGCCAAATATGGTGCAAACCTCTTGTTCATTGAATTGATCCAATCAGAAGTCGAGTATCGGATCGAGTCTTGTTTTGAGCTTTTAACTCTTGCGTCAGAAATTCAAAGAACACTTAACTTGATACGGTGCAAGCGACCGTAAAACGGCCTTAAACGGTGGATGTTCGAAACCCGGGGGGGGGGGGGGGCTGGAACTCCTACATGAGAAGGTCGGGGATGCTCGTCGTCTCGGGTACAAATCAAGGATTCTGGTCTCCCTTAGCGTGTTGATGACGAAACGTCACCATTTTTAGCTGTCAAAGTAACCTTTAGGGTGCACTCGAAGAAATAATGATTAAAAGAAACGCTCTCATGTAATTGCTTTCTTAGGCTTGATTTTCGCTGATCTCTCGAGTACGCGAGTCGGATTTACAAGTGCGCGAGGGATACTTTCTTGAACAGTGGCTAGTAATAGAACGTATTCCGTTTTAAGTGGTATCTTTTGGGAGTCTAATGAAGCTCGAGCAACTCCCATATTTGTCTCCTTTAGGAGCAAAATTCAAATTTTCCGAAGAGCATCCCTGACCTTTTCAGATGAGAGTCCCCCCCCCCCCTCCCCCGCTTCAAATGTCTAACAGGAAGTGACCCAGTGAAGGAGTAAAGGAGTGAAATCGCTTCACCACTACAACTTGGAAAATAATATTTTCCAAGTTTAAACTAGGTTGTTACGTGTGCTCACACAACTAAAAAAATGGATGTCAGTGGCGAATCTAGGGGAGGGGGACGGGGAGTCTGGGCTGTTGTTGTCTTAGTCAGCACGCTCGATCGCGCATGCAGGATTATCGAACATTTTTTGGGCCGAAGCTATCTCTGCAGCTGCCTACGTGAGAAATCGCCTTCCCACAACGGCCCTAAAAGAAAGAGAAACTCTTTATGAGCGGTGGTATGGTAGGAAACCGGATGTGAGCCACTTTTGAGTATTTGGGTGTATGGTCTACGCCCACGTGCCAGACTGCGAACGGAGAAAGCTAGACACGAAGTCAAAGAAGATGCGTTTCGTGGGCTACAGCTTGACATCAAAGGGATATTGTCGTTTTGATGAGACGAACCGAAAGCTCTATATCCGGAGAGAAGTTGAGTTTAACAGGAGCGATTTCGGCCAGAAGTCAGCCATGACTACAGAGCCAAACCAAAAGAGCACGGAGGTGAAACAGAATCCTGACACCACTGCAAAAGACGAAGAAGAAGTAGCCGCGGAAATTAGGAGATCAGAGAAGGAAGAAGAACCACAAGAATCACAAGAACAGCAAGAACTCCCAAGATCTGAGATAACACATAAAACACCTGTCAGATATGGTTACGACGAATATGCAGACACCGCGACTTACCGCGTGCGCCATGTTGCCTATCATCTAAGTGAGGTAGATGAGCCCTCAACCATACAAGAAGCAAAGTCGAGTGATCATGCTACAGAGTGGATAGTGGCTACAGATGCAGAGTGCAATTTTATGATCGAGAACAAGACATGGAAGTTGGTTGAGTTATCCCCGGGTCGGAAAGCTATAGGATGCAAATCGGTGTTTAAGCTGAAGCATGATGTGGACGGTAGAGTACAACGTTTTAAAGCACGCCTAATAGCCAAGGGTTACGCCCAGAAATGTGGGAATGATTATGAGGAAATTTTTTCACCTGTAGTTCGTTTTTCTTCAATCGGCCTTTTCCTAGCGTTTGTAGTCCAGCATGATTCCTGATTCATCAGATTGACGTTGAGACAGCTTTTCTTAATGGCAAACTTGATGACGAAATTTACATGCAACAACCGGAGGAATACGTGACACCCGGAGAACAGCATCTGGTATGCAAGCTAGAGAAGTCGCTGTATGGATTAAAGCAGTCGTCCCGATGTTGGAATAAAGCTTTCGGGGAAAGTGTTGAAAAGGTTGGTTTCACTCAAGCCTCAGCAGATCCCTGTGTGTTCATCACAAAGAAGGACACGCTGACAATCATCGCAATTCACGTTGATGATCTGATGATACCAGCGAAAAACATTTTGGAGATGCAAAGACTTAAGGACAGCTTAAAGTTGCAGTTTAAGATGAAGGATATGGGGGAGCTGCATTACTATGTGAGAGTTTGCATCGTTCAAGACAAGGAAAGGAAGCAAGTCTACCGTCATCAAGGGCAGTATATCGAAAAGATGCTCAAGAAGTTTGGGAAAGCAGAAGCGACATCGGTGTCTGCACCTGCTGATTTGAACGTCAAGCTGCAAAAGGAAGATGGTGTTAGCAGACCAGTCGATACGATCTCGTACCAGTCCATCCTTGAGAGCCTTCTTAATGCTGCAGTCACAACTCATCCGGACATCGCCCAAGCAGTGGGAGTTGTGTCGAAGTTCTGTGCAAATCCTACACAAAGTCACTTGACTGGAGCAAAACGGATTCTCGGATATCTGAAAGGAACAGTATGTCTTGGTTTGAGTTACAAGGAGTGTGCTGATGGAAACCTGATTGGTTACTCAGATGCTGATTGGGGGTGCGATGTGGATGACCGCCACTCCACTTCAGGAAGCGTGTTTTTATTGGCTAAGGGAGCAGTGAGCTGGCTGAGAAAGAAACAGGCTACCGTTGTGCTGTCGACAACAGAAGCCGAGTATGTGGCCCTCAGTACGGCCACCCGGTAAGCAATCTGGCTTCGAAGGTTACTCACAGGTGTAGGAGAACCTCTGGAGGAACCCATCGTAATTAATGAAGACAACTGGGTCATGCTAGGACCAAGCACATTGGTATAGCTATCATTTCGCTCGCGAAGTAGTGCAAAACAGAGCGATCATTTTGAAATATGTAGCCACTGGTGAGATAATTGCGGACATTCTGACGAAGCCGTTACGTAAGGATCGCTTCGAGAAGCTTGTCTTCGAAATAGGAATGAAAACTGTCTAATAAGCAACATCAAAAGTTGGAGTGCTGTTATTGTGAAAAATGAACATTTGACGGTTGTTATTTTGAACTTTAATGTATGCACACTACTTCTCAGGAATATTTAATTTGGCCTCCCATTGGTGATAGCGATTTTTCTTTTGTTATTAAAACTATTGTTGTTTCGTTTAAATTTAAGTTTAAAAAGCTTATTCTGTTATACTTTTACTTTTGTGCGTGTAACCCTCGGTGATTGCTTAAAAGGGTTGTTTAACGTTGCGAAAATTAATAGGCCGCCTCCCCCTTATTTTGGGTAAAAGAGAATCGCGGAAGAAAGAAAAGCTGGCAGGGCAAGCAACCCAACCCCCCCCCCCCCCCCCCTTAGGTCAAGGTCTGGATGCCGGGCCTCCCTTAGCTCAAGGTCTGGATCCGCCACTGGAAGTACTGCGATTACGTAATCATGCATAGTCAGTGGGCATAACACAAAAGATGTGCAGGGTCAAGGACCTTCCAACATAAATCTTAATCTGTCTGTTTGCTTCTTTGATGTTTACCGGCCTTCCTAACCATTTCCCTCTATTAACTATGCAGAGCTGAGTTTGTGAACTCTTGAGCTGATCATTTCGACGTCCTCTGTAGCAGTTGAGGTTAACTTTCGTGAATTTGACTTAATTTCTATTACTTTCTGTTATATTATAGTCAAAGAAGGAACACCCAGTAATGAAGAATTAGAGACACTTTCACAGAAGATTGCAGAAGGCTGGAAACCGCTTGGACGTCGGTTGAAAATGGATGAATGAAAGCTAACAGCTTTTGACAAAGAAAACGAGGAATATTCAGAAAAGACATATAAAATGTTGCTATGTTGGAAGCAAAGGGAAGGTTCAGCTGCAACCTACCAGGTCTTGCATGACGCACTTTGTCAACCGCTAGTAAATCGCAGAGATTTGGCCGAGGAAATTTGCGGATACAAGTGATTACGAGTGCCGTTTACACTTCTCAAACTTATTAATCAAGTTTAAACAAAGGAAACAAAGGAACCAAAGGAAACCATGACCGTGACGGTGTTTGGTCATCTGATGTTAATTAGCATAGATTTTAACGATCTTATTTCTCCGTTTTCTCCTCAGTTTTAGTCTCGATTGAGAAGATATATCAAACACTCAAAACAGTGTTTGACCACATTTCCAAACACCTCGAAATTCGTCAAAAATACTCCGCTGCACGTCGTATTTTCAACTCTCTTCTCGGTGTTTGGAAATGGGGTCAAACACGGTCTTCCGTGTTTGATATATTACTTGACAACCTTGGGTGCCGATGCTTGTCTGACTCATCATTGTGTTGCGACCCAAGTTGTTCGAGTAACTGCGTGGTGTCACACATCCTGAAAGAAACGTGTGCCAGAAGGTGTTCATTGAAGCCATGCAATCCTATCAACGTCTACATCACTAACGGAGTCTGTAATCATTATATTAACCAACAGCTCGCAAAACTTTCAAATTGGCGCTTTCCATTCAACCCACAATTTCGGAACAATCAACCATTTTTTTTAAATTTTATTTCTTATATATTTTTTTTTTGCCAGATTTACAAAAAAGCAAAAACAGCGTAAAAATATAACGCCCACTTCAGACGCCGAACTTTTCGTGAGTCGAACCTAATACGTTGAATTGAGTACATGGAAAGTTCGGCGTCTGATTCGGTTAAGAATGGCTATTTGAATCTGGAACGGCTCAGCTGTTCTTCTCGCCTAGCTTAACCGGAAATTTCGGCTTGGATTCACACGTCGTACTTTTCAGGTGTCGAACCTAACGGCATAAATTATTATAACGTATTTTACAAGAAGTTTACACTTTGCCTGAAAACTACTGACATTTCGATGTGTTTTGGTTCAAACTAAATTAAGTTCGGCGAATTAGGTTTGGCATCTGAATCAACAGGCGTACTTTTGATAACTTGGGTCGGTCCAAATTCGAATTAAGTTCGGTTTATGAAAAGTTCGGCATCTGAACTGGGCCTAAGTTAATTAGACAAAAAAAAACTACCCAGAGTAGCGAGACAACTAAATAAGCTGAGTAGATATGAAAAAATTAATTTGCTTAACCTTGTTTGCTATATGCATAATAAAGGAGAAGAAAAACGAAAACACACACACACAAAATCAAGATACAAACAAATAGTTAAGTGTATCAGGGAAATGAAAATTTATTTTGAAACCTTCGAAATGGGCTAAAGGGTGCAGAAATTTCTAGAAAAAGTTTCCTTAAAATTCGAAAATTATTAAATTTTCAGTTGCGAATTCTTCAGCCGGGAATTAAGAAAAGAAAATCCAAATGGAACGAAAAATTCCGGAAAGGGAATTTCGAAAATTGGGGTGCCTCGCGAGGATTCCCTGCTTACAGGAACTTCCGGAAAAAACCGTTCCCTTTGCCTCGCTTCTTCTATTTTGTAAATCATATGCTAATTCAGAAAAAGACATAGCGGTTGTATACTGTTCTTTTAGAGTTAGGTTAATACAAATGAATGGTTAGGAGAACCAAATTACGTAAACAAGACAGATTTTGTATTGGTTTACATTGGTAAGATTGTTTACGAGTATTTCCACCATATCTATCAGTACGAAACTGGAAGTACATGTTTTATATTATCAATTATTGCATTTTTTATGACAGTTTGTATAGTTGTAATAAATGGCTTCAACTTTCCGCCATATCTATATAAAACTGTAGGAGTAGGAGGTTTAATATCTATTTTTATGACAGTTTGCATAGTTATAGTCAATAACGTTTATTAGAGAAATTACCGAGGTAAATTATAAGTTTTCATCGCAATCCCCATCGTCGAACATGTGCCAGTCATATTGGTGCCCCAAAACAATGAAACGGCCGCCATGTTGGTGTCCCAAACTAATCCGGTGTTAGTTGAACTCTCTTTCTTATGTAAACACTTTCGTTTGGTCCAATAAATTTGCATGGTTACTAGCCACATGAGTGAAAACACTGTTGACTTGGTTACCAGGGAGGACAATGCTAGCTATTGGTCACACAGCCGGGACCTGTAGTACCCAGGTTTCCTCATACGCCACTCCTTTTCATTTTAATTACTATTGCTTCTCGAAGAGGTTGGTATTTATTGCGTCGTGATTTTATTTCCCTACAAGACACATTTTTTCGACAGGCCATAAGATTCATGCTTGCCCAAGTATAAATAAATCAACCGAACGACATCCTCGTGTACCGTATTAGCAGTCCGCCGTTCTTTCCACTATTGCAATTCCATTGCAGCCTCCATTATTACCTGAGCCCGCAAGTAGGCCTATGGATGCGCAGAAAGATGCGCAGTATGTTTTTCCGCTCTGATTGAAGAGAGCTGATATCTTCTGGAGACTAGAAATTTAGCATGAACCACGAAATAAAACCTTTTAGTTTTTTGTTTGATTTTTTCGCAGATTTATTCATTCAGTGGAACACACCTCATAGTAATTTTCATCACATGGTTAAATCCTCGACACTGATGTATATATGTCACACCAATCAGATTAGATTTACTATAAACAGCCAATCAAATTTCTTGTTGTGAAGGTAAATAGTATGTGAGGAGATCTGATCCTGATACAGTTCAGAACGGCCATATTTATTGTTCTATAAAAGAGGAGGAATTATTCATGTATTGGGCTTATTTCGACATCTTCTGAGGCGAGGATTTTGTGGGCGGGTTTGATAAACATTTGCAATTGGATAATCAGTCAAAGAAACATAGTGTTTGACATATAACTACGAGCATTCAATGAAGGGTGAGCTTTTCCCATTAGATAAAGTTTTCAATTAAATGAGTCTTAGCCGCTCTGCTACTAGGTTTAAGATTTGAATAATAATAACAATTGTATTTTAGGGGAGCGGAATGCACTACTGGGAATTTGATGAGGTTGCGACCAGGTTCAAATCGTTTGCATGTTGTATTGAAACCGAAATATTGCTGGAGAGTTTATAGTAAGTGTTCCGGGCGTGTAATCAATGTCAGCATCCATTGACAAGTTTCACGGTGAAAAGCGAAGAGACTACAATTAATTTGGTCAACAGAACAAAAAAATGTAATTATGTGACGATTTTACAATTATAATGGTTCTTGTTTACCTCTGGAGTGAGAAGATACGTTTGAAATGAAACTAAATCTTTTCTCTTCAATGTTATCAGGGTTTTCGCTTTTTCACATTAATAGTCAGCACGAATTGCAGTAGGAGAAAAAGGAAATTGTTTTCGTTCATGATAACTTTAGTGAGGTATATGAAGTCTTGGGCGTTTTATTGTATTAAACACAAGGACTTTGGTAATTGAAAAAGACTGACGTGTATGTTGCCGGTTTGTGATTTTTAGTCCGGTGTGGAGCGGAGTGTGACAGTTAGATACATACATTGGGTTGTTTTAGAGTGCATAATGTTCAGTGTAATGGTGGCTAGTTAGGAACGAGGTGAGTCTTGAGTTTTGAAGGAGTTCATGAGTTAGTAGTATGCAAATGGCACAAGATATTTTTATTTTTAGTTACAAAGGGTAACTTGATACTTTTGTTTTGCACAAGGAGTAAATTCAATTAGAGCTGACAAATCGTCACCACTTGTTCCCACGAGATGTTTGCTATTTTTAGTTACAAATGGTAACTTCACACTTTTGTTTTTCACAAGGGAGTAAATTAAATTAGAGCTGACGAATCGTCGCTACTTGTTGCCATGAAATGTTGAACAAACAAGATATTGCTATTTTTAGTTACAAATGGTAACTTAACACTTGGTTTTGGGTCATTTTTTTTGTAAAAAAAATACCTCTTAGTCGGCGCGTCGGGTATGTTATGGACGGGTCAATGGATGAGTGAGTGAGTGAGAGATGTATGTATGTCACACCAATCAGATTGGATCTTCTATAAACAACCAATCAAATTTCTTGTTGTAAAGGTAAATGGTATGTAAGAAGATTTGATCCCAATAGAGTTCAGACCGGCCATATTTATTCTTCTATAAAAGAGGAGGAAGTATTCATATATTGGGTTTACTTCGACATTTTCTGTGGGTTATGCTGAGGATTTTAGTTAAATGAACGAGATGAGCCTTGAGGTTTGAAACAGTTCGTGAGCTAGTAGTATGCAAGTGCAAGAGATATTTTTATTTTTAGTTACAAAGGCAACTTGATACTTTTGTTGTTCACAAGGAGTTAATTCAATTAGAGGTCACGAATCGTCGCTTCTAGTTCTTAGGACATGTTTTAGAGGGGACGAGACTATTTAGATTTGAAACAGTTCTGACGTTTACAATAGTCAGTGCGGGTAACGATTGCTTTGTTCTTGGTGCATGCAAATATAGCGAGATATTTTTGGTTTTTAGTTACAAAGTGTAATTTGACACTCTTGTTTTTCACAAGGGAGTAAATTCAATTAGAGCGGACGAATCGTCACCACTCGTTCCCACGAGATGTTGCTATCTTTAGTAACAAATGGTAACTTTTGTTTTTTATATGGAGTAAATTCAATTAGAGCTGACATGTTATCGGCTATTATATATTGTTTCCAGGATATTAAACAAAAAAGAAGCTTTCATTTCTGGACGGTTTTTACGTCTCTGCAGTAGCAGTTTAATAGTTTTATTTCATGGCATTCATTTCAGTCCGATATCTTTAAAGATAAAAAGTATGAAAACTGTTCAAATGTTCTTTGAAGACTGCGCGGCAATCTAACTAAATCAGACTTTCAGCGTGTCAGAGGTTTTTTTCTCTTTCTTTCTATTTTCGGTGAAGTTGTGTTGTGTTGTGTTGTGTTGTGTAAAAAGGTAAACCTACGACTCGTATAAAATGCGAAAAAGTCTCTAAATTAACTTGAGTATTTTTGAGCAAAAATTCCTCTTGGGGGTTGGAAGGGTTATGTGATCGGTGAGTAAGGGAGTTATGCATGTGCGCGTGTCACACCAATCACAGTGCGGGTTGTATCAAAGAACGAATCAAATTGCCTGTTAGAAAATAAGATGGTATCTACATGAATCTGGAGACGTGTCAGATTACTGTAGTTTGTTCAGTCAAACATTTTATGGCTTACTATTTAGCTATCTTACCATGACCGATGTAATATCGCAACCAAAAAAAACTTGTCAAATTAACCAAATCATTACTGTACTATGAATACCTCTATCTCCGACACTTCACACACACACAAAAAATAACTCTTGCACGCCTTGCGTGCCTATGTTTAGAAATTGTACACTTCACAGACTAGCTACCTCCAGAGGTATTCCTCTTTTTCCTTTCGGAACAGAACGGCGGAAATTTCCTTACCGTTTCCCGAATTCTCCAGTTCTCAGTCTTCCATCAGCAGAAAACAACGACGGGAAATCGAATT
The DNA here is from genome assembly GCF_964199315.1 of Orbicella franksi. Classification (NCBI taxonomy): domain Eukaryota; kingdom Metazoa; phylum Cnidaria; class Anthozoa; order Scleractinia; family Merulinidae; genus Orbicella; species Orbicella franksi. The sequence goes on from NC_138154.1 coordinate 13,557,671, forward strand.
GGAAATTGTAAGCGCCACTTCTTTCGGTTGGTTTGCTGATTTGGGAGGAAAAATAAAATAATAAAATAATGTTAGGCGGTCCGATCCAAACGCCGCTCCACTCATGTGCCGAACCAAGCTTGATAAAGTTCGACTTTAGAGCGACTTTGGAGCGACGGCTGGTTCAGATGGCGTATTTACGTCGAACTTAATTCGGGAAGCCGGTGGTAACAATTTTCGACGAGAAAATATGCGCTCTGAATTCACGAACTCTGTCCAAATAGAAAAGCTGTGACAAACATTTCGCTGTTAGCATGCTCTTATAGCGATATTTAGGGAAGCAAATTCAAACTCAAGGTTTAGTGTTTGTATTTAGACAGGTTTTCTCCCGGTTAAATCGACTTGTTAAGGGGAAATCTAATAAGCTGGGCTATTGCACGAAGAAAAACCAAAAAATGAATTTGCGCTAAAGAAACTCGCTTATACAGTCCCGTTTCTCATAAATCGAAGGCACACTGGTATTTTGTTGTCTATATTTTCAGCGACGACTTTGAGCTTCATGGATGACTGGTCACGCCACTCAATTTTGAGCCAATCACGAGTCCCGTTATATGAAAAATAAATTACAGTAATTTATGCATTAGGTTCGACACATGAGGAGAACGCCGTATGAATCAGCTGCCGCTCCAACGTCGCATAGTGCGACAGACCCTGCCGAATTTAATGTTGTTTGCCGCACCAAACTTAACCTGCGAACCAAACTGATTCAAACACCGCTCTTCTGCCGTACTTAACTCATCAGTAAGGTTCGGTGCATGAATGGAGCGGCGTTTGGAACGGGCCTTATTCAACGGTCATCCCCAACCAGTGTTCGGCAGTGTTGACAAAACAAAGAGCACCCCATAACACGTGACATAAGATCCGCGTGACGCGGAAGTGAAAGGTCATGAATGACGTCGATTGCCCACCTAGTTACAATAGAGTTTTGTTCCGCATTGAGTCAAATGCGTGGAAGAAGACCGTCGCGTGTCGACACCTGAGAGTGAATAACACTGCATTCAGCTGTACAGAACGCTTTCAATCTGCAAACTTGACCCTGAACCCTACATAAGACTTGAAAGACAACCAAGAACTCGGAGTGAGAATCATAGAATTACGTCCTTGAGGTAAGCCACTTCATTTTCATTCCCGAGTAATAGTTTTGTTAATTTTCACCCCTTAAAGTCGTTAACATGGCTACTTTTAAACTGAACCGAAACTCTTTCGAGATTCCACCGTGAGTTTTCAGCTGCTTGGCCTGTCACAGCCTCGGAACGCACACCGATATATAGTTGATGTTCTGACATGTTGGGTTTAGTTTAGTGCTTTAGCTTGTGGTTGAGTTTATTTTATTATAAGGTTGAACTGCGTTCTGTATGATTCGCATCCAGAATAAGATTGCAGCATTTAACATGTTTAACTTAGACTTGCCACAAGTCCACCTCATGAGTTTCGGGTACGGTGTATAGTACAATAGCTGAGCGAGCGAACCAAGCTGCGAGGTTTTAAGCCGCGATGCGGCGTTGTGAAGGTCGCGAAGCGACGATGTCGCGAGGGGTCCTTCGTCCAGCGAGGTACTGAATAAACAAGACGAAGGACTTTTCTTGCTGTTTTCTGAAAGTTTACATTTAACTGGAGAGCAGTAACTACCGTTTCTTATTCAGAATAGAGCGCGAAAACCTCATGCATTTCTGTTTAACTTTTTCCTACATCGGCGTCGATTTTCATGCAAACGCGAGTGAAGTTTTAAACTTGAATAGATTTCCCTACGGTCAAGCTGACAAATGACCTTTTGGCTGAGTATTATTACTATGCTTAGCAAACTAACTGACTATTCAACTCTTACTTGTACATGTAAGTACTGCAATGTTTTATTTACGTGTTTGTTAGAATACTTGTACTTCTACTTGTACTTGTGAATTTACGGACACGAGCTATTGCTTCTGAGAAAGCCCGGAAGTCGAATGATGTAATTTTTCGAAACTTTCCCAAAGTTTGTTAGACCCGTCAGTCACTTACGTTACATTAGATTCGCTACAGTGAACTCTTTTCCTGCGCAACTCGAACGTCGGTAAACCTTTGAATTCTTTTTCTTCAATTATAATATAGGAATGGATAACTGCATGAGAAACTTAAAGAAATGAATTTTAATCATTGCGTGTTCTGTGACGCGGAACTCATAATAACATGAAAAAGCGCCATTAAATTTTGTTCCTAAATAATGGAAACAATAAATCTGAATAAGTGAAGAGGCCATATTCATATGCAAATATTGTTGTCAAGTGTTGTGTTAATGGCAAGAATAGATTTATTACCAAAACACGCACCTAATTCGGAGAAAGTCACAATACAACCGTGCATGTCTCATGCGAAATAAACTTTTTCAACTCTTCATGACATGATTACTCTAGAGTGTGTGTATTGTCACGCAATAAAAAATAAAATCAAAAACCATTCGGTGGATAAAGTCAAGAAATTGTGATATTATAGACGATAAACAAAGGAGACAGTTCTCCAAGTTTAAGGTGTGTATGTTGTCCCAAAGTTGAGATATTCATCGAAATGTTCCGCGCAAAATTATAGAACCTGGTATGGAGCCGCCATGTTGGAGGACCTCCTTAGTCCTGCTATGTGGCGGCCGGAAAATAGTGTAAACATCTGGAACTCACTTTGGCTATCTAGACGACTGATTATCTGAACCGAACCAAAAAAAAAAACTCAAGTACTTTTCCTAATACTTTAACTCCTAAAATGGCTCAAAATCACGAGATAAGTGAATATTTTTCGACAAACGCGATCTTAGCTTCATGTCACGCGAGGCCATAACCCCGGAATTCAAAATGCGCTGGTTTCCAAACGAAGAACCCTTTTGAGCTAGAAAGTTAAAAACAGAAATAAATTTAGTACCTCTTATGCCTGATGAGGATAAAACCTTTAGGGGTTCTTTAGTTTTGGATTTGGAAATTTGATGACGTCACGTGCACACACTATATAGCAACGGTATGACCTGATGAAAACACCCTTAATTTTAGCTTAATTTAAGTGCTTATAGAGCGTTTTTACTGTCACGCAATAGAAAATAAATTCAAAAACTATTCAGTGGATAAAGTCAAGAAATTGTGATTTTATAGAAAATAAATAAAGCAGACAGTTCTCCAAGTTTAAGGTGTGTGCATTGTCCCAAAGTTGAGATATTCGCGCAAATTTACAGAGCCTAACATGGAGCCACCATGTTGGTGTTCCTCTGTGGTACACCAATATGGCGGCCCAAAAATAGTGTTAACATCTGGAACTTATTGTGGCTATCTAGGACACTGATTAATTGCACTGAACAAACAGACATTTAAATAAGCGCTTTTCCAAATACTTTAATGTTTTAAATGGCTAAAATCACGAGATAAATGCATATTTTTCGACAAACGCGATCGTAGCTTTATCTGACGTACCGCCATAACTCTGAAATTCAAAATGCGCTGGTTTCCAAACGATTGAGCTGGAAAGTTGTACACAGATACAAATTTAGCCCCTCTAATGCCGGATGAGGATTAAAAACTTTGGTGGCTCTTTAGTTTTGGATAACAGAATTTGATGACGTCACGTAAAAACGCTCAGCCTCTATAACTCCAAAAAAGAGTTCGGTGGCCGTCACTTTTTATTATCGAATTGTAATCAGCATGTCAAGATTCAAAGTAAATTTGGAAAAAAAATCGCAACTTCAATAACAATATAATGCAGTGTTGAATCGTCGCAAGTCGAATCCATCATGATGCTTCATGTTCATTCAGTCGGCGTCGCTTTTTATGCCAATGAGAGGAAATTTTCAAAAATTGTTTTGATTCTTCTTTAACACGCGTTCCTTTGGTCAAGCGGACAAATGACCTTTTTGCTGAGAATTGCAGTGATATTTAATGAATTAATTAACCATTATAGTACACCTGGTGCACCTTTTGCAAGGCTCTTTGTTATTGGCCAAACGAAACAAGTGATAAACCACGCCAACAATATATATACCTCTACCTCTAAGAAAAGAAGAGAAGAACAGATTAACAAGAACGAGCCAAAATAGAGGTTCAGTTAAACTGAATGTGCGGGTCAACTGCTTGTGTTGCAGTGTTTTATGCCTTTGCTAGAATACTAGCACAGGTAATTGTGAAATTACAGACAAGAGATACAGGGGTCCTTCACAACAAATTAGAAGACGAATAAAATTGACAACAGGACATTTATTAGTTTTTCATAGCAGTTACTTTTATGAAATTGTAAGTCCTGACCATTACGGCTCCTGTCCTGACGTATGACTCTGGGCATGTTTCTTTTAGCATTTACTATTTATTAATAAAGAATTCATTCTATTTATTTTTGGATTCGTGGTCATCTGATGTGAGGTCTGGAGCCGAAATATTATGAGGTCTGGATGGCCCGGAGGTTGCGGCAATGTGCACCGAGGACCATTAACTAGCTAGAGTTCTATGAGATTTCCGAACATTTCTCGGTTCCAGACCTCGCTCCTCGTCCACCAGGTCCCATGTGCCAGGAGCAAAATAATTGATGAATGATTGAAACAGTAATTCACTGCTCATATCAATAACTCCCTATAGTCTCGTCTGAACGACTCATTGCCCGAAAAGTGTGAAGATCTCGTACGTGCAGCTCAGTAATTCTTTTCTTGTTTATTTATTTTTTATTGCAGTTTTGTAAAGCGTTCTTCAGTAATTCAGTGCCAATGGCGTCTTCTACTAAAGTAGAATTTACATTGCTGGCCTCAGAGTGGGGATCAAAACGTGGAGGACTGTCCACTTTCAACAGGGTGCTTGCCATAGAGCTTGCCAAACACTCCAAAGTACATGTCTCGGTCCTTGTCCCACGATGTGACCAGGAGGAAATGAACGACGCTCGCAGCAAAAACGTCACACTTGCCCAGCCGAAGAGGAGACCTGGTTTAGATGAAAAAAATTGGCTCTGCTTTCCTCCGGACGACCTCCAAATTGACGTCGTGATTGGTCATGGGGTAGTACTAGGAAGTCAAGCACAAATTATACAAGAAAACCGCCGATGTAAGTGGATTCAGTTCGTCCACACAGACCCTGAGGAACTCGGAATGTTTAAAGATTACTCCGATCGTATTCAAAAAGGTGAACAGAAGCATCAGACTGAAGTGGAACTTTGTGCAATGGCCGACTTTGTTGTAGCGGTGGGACCTAAACTGGCAGAAGCCTATCGCTCATACCTCCGATCCCACGGCAAAGACCAACGCGTTTTTGATCTCACCCCAGGCATTTTCGAAGAGTTTTCTGGTGTGGAGCAAGGATCTCAAGACGGAGACAAGTGCAGAGTTCTGGCGTTTGGCCGAGGTGATGCAGAAGATTTTAAACTGAAGGGTTATGACATTGCACCTAAAGCTGTAGGCCAGCTACAGGACGCAATCCTCATTTTTGTCGGCGCAGCCAACAAACAGCAAGATGGGGTTGCAGATAATCTGCAGCAGTGCGGCATCCCTCGGGAGCGACTGAGAGTGAGGACCTTTCTAGAAAGCCGGGAGAAATTAGGAGAGCTTTTCCGTGAGGTAGATGTAGCCATCATGCCATCGAGAACGGAGGGTTTTGGACTGGTGGCCCTTGAAGCTCTATCAGCAGGTCTGCCGATTCTTGTAAGCGCAAACTCGGGATTTGGAAAAGCCCTAGCGAAGGTTCGGTTTGGGTCTGGTTGCGTCATTCAGTCGGAGGACCCAACGGTATGGGCTGAGGAAATCAAGAAGGTCTGGGCAAGAGATCGAGAAATCCGTCTAGCAGAATCTGACGACCTACGCAAAAACTATGCGGAGAAATACAGTTGGGCCAAACAGTGCAACGATCTAGTCGAACACGTCTTAACCATGGCTGCAGGTATGAAACAAGCTGAAACAGTTACTAGTCACGTTTTTAGCAATAATTTACCCTCTGCAAGGCTGTTGCCTAAGGAAATTTTTAAGGAGCCCTTCGGGCTTCTTCTACCAAAAGTTAGGAGCCCAAGTCACTTTTTTAGGAGCCCAAATAAAATTCTCCGTGGTCAATCCAGGGGGGGAGGGGGTTGAGGAGGTTGAGGAAGATGGCGGGGGGTTAATTGCGGAAATTTTGGGGAGGGGTCCTGGGGCAGAGATTTTCCATGAGACACTAATATGGTCTAATATCAGTCAAATTTTATAAATAAAGCATTTAGCAAAGTGATCAGGTCATGACTGAGAAAGAATACTATTTCTGGTCAAACTCAATTATTGGTGTATCCATGCAGGTGCTGCAGCTTTTTTTTATAAAAATTTATATTGCTGCTTTTGATTTTGAGTTTTGCAATTCTATTTTAAAAAGACGAAATACGTTGTACAAATCATGAAATGCAAGCCACAAATGAAAACAAACAAAAATGAAAGAGGCATTTGGGGGGGGGGGGGGGGTTTGAATTTGGCCTCACTGAAATGTGCGTTCCTTTCCCGGGCTTGGGACATTAGTATAAACTAAAGGTGATTTTGAGGCAGCATTACAGCAATATTGGCCACTTCTTTGGAGAAAATAAATCCTTGTATATTGGGCGGGGTCACGACAATTGATTTGATAATTTAAAATATAGAACCCTAGTATGCAAAGAGAATTGCAATGATGTGTTCTTTTTGGTGGCTAGTTACTTGAATTATCCTCTCAGAACCTAAAGAAATTCATTCAGTACATCTAAGTGAAGTTTTCTGAAGTATCAGACAAATATTTAGACACATTTATCTTTTTTCAACTGTAAATATAATGTCAGCAGGATCATCACTCCAATTCCAGAAATATTTGTTATCAAAGTAGTTAATTTGCAACTTGGAATCAGTAAGGCATCAATAGAGACACAATCCATTGGCATACATGATGTACAGTTATTCAATACTGAGCTTGCAATGCATTATAGGGCGATTTTCAAACATGGCTGTTTTCGGCTGTTTCGTGAGTGGACAGAGACTTTGTTGCCGTGCTTTTGCCCAGATTTCTCGTGATAAAAGCAAAACAGGACCAGAGTAGCTGTTGTTTTCCGTTTAATTTATTGTGTGAACGATTTTTTGACTAATTTCATGAGAAGATTGAAGTCATCGGACATATATTACATGGGAAACAAAACTCCAAGTTTAGGCGCCCACTCGGGCTCCTTGAACAAAACTTTAGTCGCCCGCACCCGTAAGTTAGGTGCCTCAGGCGACCGGGCGCCCGTTAGGCAGCAGCCTTGCTCTGGCTTTTATTCATATTGTAGTTGTCAACAATGACAAGAGTTACTAATGCAATACATGAACTACATTTTATTATTTTCGCTTGCCAAGTATATTTGTACGCGCACTGACACAAAGTTCTTTAATCACGACCTCAACTGACCTTCGTCATTTGAAATTGACAATGACATCTTGAAGATATCAAAACGTTGTTAACTACTTTCGTGTATAGAAGAAAAGTGGATGGTGTAAGAAACCATGTTGATGAAAATTGAACGTGAAATTTATTCTCTTGATTCGCAGATGAGGCAGCTCCAAGTTCAAAGAGAAAGGCATCCAATACTAGTAGCCCGGAGCCAGGAGCAGGTGACAATATAATAAAGATATATGGCTAGTTAAGCGAACGGGCAAGATGGACGATATCCTGTGCTTTTACTTAGCGGGCAAAAAGGGCCTTATTGTATGGCAAGCTCCGTGAGGAGGTTAGCCTGCAAACGCAGACGTATTTGTCACTTGGTTCCGCCGCCGGAAATACGACTGCGTTCGCAGCCTGCGTTGTGATTGGCTACCTTTCCCGCTCGAATATACCCGCCATGTCCAGTATACCCGCCATGTCCAACGCGTTTATGGACCTCTACTCCGTCTCAGTCCATAAACACGCAAAAAAGTACTTGGCCAATATCAAGCCATCTTGACCTCACCCTTGGTCAATAACCTATATATCTTGCCCGCTCGGGAATGCCCGATTTTTTTGGCAAGAAAATCTCTATGCCACACAATGAAAGTCATGTATGCAATATAATAAATCCGGTACTGACCAAACTCGTTCGGTCAAGCTGGCCAGTATGGTCTTCGATCTTTTTTGCTTGTTTGTAAAACCCAACCGTTCCTAGTTTCGTAATCACGCAAAAAAGGAACTTGGTCAATATCCAGCCATGTTAACCTTAAGTTCGTTCAACAAATCTTGTATAATTAACAGTCTTAGGAAGAGTGAAAATGGGCAAAATATGTAAAGAGCAAGTTAATTTGAGATTCTGTCTATTACCCATTTTGGTGCGCTGAGTTGGTATTCAAATGGCTTGAGGTCTGCCTGGTGTAATGTTACCACGGGCATTATCATCATCCAAAAAGAAAGTTAACAAAATGAAAAAAAATGAAAAAGTATAGATATTCCTTTGCTTTTAATTATTACTTCAGTCAGTTTTATTGCTCCAGATTGAGTTTGAATTTTAAAGCGACTTTGTCTTTGATATAAAAACTCACTTTCTTGTTTGTTTATATAAATTTGTTGAGATACTCCAAGAACCCCTCTCCTTGATTTAATTTTTTAATTTTCCTCTGCTTTGCAAAGATTGCTATACGCAGCTGAACTTTTCGGAATAGTATTTTATTGATATGGATTGAAAAGCTAGTGCAGTCTAGAACTTTAATTTATCCTTTTATTTTCTTCAAAGGACCCTCCGCCTCGAAGTCAAGAAGGCTCTCAAACAAGTCTAGCACCCAAAAACCTGAACAAACTAGGCTGGATGTTGTGGACAGTGAAGGTGATATTATAAACTTGTATGTATATATACTAAAAGCGATGTAAGCGGTCGTACGACCCGCAGCTCTCAATTCTTGCATATCCCCTGATTTAAATCCAGATCTGGGGCCGGTCCGTTTCTCTAAAGCCACGGAGACTTTTCGGGTCCGCAAAGCCATTTTTAGTTCACCTGTATCTAAAAATGGAGGAGAGCATACGCTTGAAACCTCTTGTATGAAGGGAACTTCTCTTCATATTAAGAATATGTGAATAAAACAGCTCTGTAATAATAAGGTTTAAGATTTACTATGGCTTTCCGGGTGCGAAAACTTTTCGGGACCTTCGAGAAACGGGCCACTGGACAGAGGACATTCTATTACCATGTAGTCAGTTTGTGGAACAGTGTAGGCAACCCTCTTAAGCTCTGAGACTCTGCTCCTACTTTTCTACTAAGCGTAACTTAAGGGCTAATTTACTCGCCGCTTTCCTTTCAAGTCGGTCTTAGTTTTAGTTTTATTACCACAATTTCTTCCCTTATATAACCTTTATCTTATAATTTTAAGTGTCTGCTTTTAACTTATTTATATTCTACTTTCATTCGTCGTGGTATTACGGTAATTTTTAGAAACGCCATCATTTTGTCTTATGTTGACTTTAATTTTTTTATTCACACATATCTTGTTATGTTAAAAAGTCCCAAGTTGCAATGTTGGCGATTAAGAGCAGAGTCTTCTGGTGAAGGATTTTATGATGCGCTACATGTGGCATCGCATGCTAATCGCTTTATCAGAAACACTGGCGAAAAAAAGGGATGTGGTGAACTAGGGCGAGTCAAAATTTCAATCGTTCTATTCTCCCAGTCCCACTCTTGCTCTGTTTGCCTTTCCTATTATTTTTTGAAAACTAGGCGCCAGTAAAACGAGAGAGGACGCAGGCAGAAGTCATAGAATTTAACGGATTCCAGAAGAACTCAAAACCTTTTTAACAAATTTAATGCGAAGATAGGTAATGATGCAGGAATATTATCAAAGGAATCTTCTAAATTCCCTTGTACCCAAGATCCGATTTAAAAACATGCTCTCGGCGAATTTATTGACAATCACAAATTGTATTTAAAATGTTTGTTGGTCATTCTAAAAAGGTGAGCCTGCAGTAGACCAGCGGTCAACTGAAGGAGGAGCGAAAAGTCCTGAACCCCCAAAGACTCGTGGAGCCAAAGCAGGTAACAATTACAGTTTATTTTGAAGGCCAAGTTAATTTGCCTAAAGGCTTGGTACAGGCTCGATATCATTCAATCTATCAGGCCAGTCCTGTTATAAGAGCTAGGAGAAAAAATTATCTGCTGATATCTTATTCATTTTCCTTGCTTATTGGGGCGATATTTCACTTGCTCTCTGTAATTATCGATGCCTTTAATTTTTACCAAGGTTTTTTAATTTTTCGTCGATCCTTCTTTCTCATTTTCGGGAGAATATTAAAGCGCTGTCGTATCGATGATTAAACTTTTGTTCATAAGGTTCCTCAGGCTCGTGACCCAAAACTTAGCTCAGAGCAAAGATTAGAGGGGCTTATGAAGTGGACGTAAGAAAGACTAAAAGATATCAGAAAACGATCCTCTATGTCCCTACTCGGAATAATTAAAAACCGTTACAATGTTAGTAGCTTTATGCAGCATCTATTTCTTATAAATGGCCGTATCTTACAAAGAAGGAATGAGAACTATGAAATTTATGAAAAAGCGGCCTAATAGGCCATTTCCGAGTTGGGGTTTCCCTCTGTGTCCAAACGAGTCTTCGAGCAAAACCATTCATATGATTTTCGCCAAGAAGTTAATTTTCTGGCAAATCAAACTCATCTTCAAACGAAAGGTTTTGCACGAGGACTCATTATCAAACAGAGGCACAAGGTAACTCGGAAATGGCCTATTGAGAAGCTGAGCACGCACCTACTTCCATGCTTACCGTAACCTTCCGATAGTAACAACCCTCATTAGCAGCCTTTGGGGCTCGTTACTTTCGGGGGGTCGTTACTTTCGGGGGGTCGTTACTTTCGGGGGGTCGTTACTTTCGGGGAGCAAAAAACGATATACAAAGTTGGCACAACTGATCTTCTTAAACGAAACTGATATAAGATGGCAATTCATAACAAAACAGTTTTCTCAAGACGAGGTTTAATTCGTCACTTTTCCAGTTTTATGTTAGTAACACGGGGATGATGGGGTGGCCTCTGAATGTTTACAACGTGTTGTCTGTTGTGGGCCTGCACAAGTTGTGCAAGTTTCTCGCTGAGTCCTTTTCTGAGCCCTTTAATCACCTTCCTTTTTTCACAGTGAAATGGAAACAAGGAATCTCTATCCCTCCTCCTTAAGCTCCTTGCACCCACACACCCTCCGGCGTACTCCCGCTTTTACCGGACTACCGCATCGGAGAATCAGCCGATTTTTTTAAGCTGAAACGTTTCCGTTATTACTTACGTTCCTACTGAAATGACATAAAGAGTTTTAAATTTCAATACGAAGAAAACTTAATTTTCCTGTTCACGTGACTATTGATAGGAGAAATAAATACACCGTTGTATTAAACGTTGGTCTCGTTATTTTTGGCGGGTTGGTGGAGTTGGCGTGGGGCTGGGCTCGCTACTTCTGGAGGGTCGCTACTTTCGGGGGGTGGTGGGGGTCGCTACTTCGGGATTTACTAGAGGCAACGATTTTTTGACGTTACTTTTGGGGGGGGGGGGGGCGTTACTATCGGAAGTTTACGGTAATATTCTTGCGTCCAAATGATCAATTCAAATATCCGTTCGCAGGCAAACGGCAGTAAGAGCCAATCGGCGACAATTAGTAGCTTTCAGCGAATTGTAGTTTTCCTGTTTGGCCATGTAATGACAAGCAACCTACTAAGTAAGCTTAGTTGATCTTTATGGGAGAATATTAATGCTGGTCGTAAGAATACACTTTTTCTTATAAGAATATTGCTTTTCCAGTCGAGGCTGAATATTCTTATTTTTTCACTGATTTTTGGCTGAAAATATACTTGAAAATATTCTTAAATTTTAGCGTATGACATTTCCGTTTTCGAATGTATTTGGTGTCTGGATGGTGTTGAAGTAATTTTGGAGCCAGCCTGCCGGCATTAAAGCCTGATATCACGCAGATAACTTCTTGCAGAAATAATTTTCCGTATCTTGCTCCTCACACTTGAATACAACATAGACATCACTCGTTTGAGTGCTGCTTTGGCTTCCCTTCACTTGCTGAGGATGCTGCACAAATGAGAAGGTGGACCACATTTGGCGATATCTATATCCCGGATGACAGAAACTCACCCAATCAAGTACTGGGTCTAGTTACGTCAGAAATTACAAAAAATCATTTATGTTGGTAAAATAAATTCCCTTTAGCATCGCACATACGACTTGTGCTGTTTTTCAGTTGCGTTAGGTTCAGTTATGCCGTTTGGAGAAAGGAATAACGTTACACGGTTTAGTTGAAAACATATAATTGTATTGTATTTACAAATTGTTACCACACAAAATTATATTCCTTTCAAAAACTCAACCTCGGGTTTAGTTTTAAAATATTCTTAAAATTTCGCAAAGTTCAGCCTCGATATTATCATAAAACATATTCTTATAAAAAAGAAAAAGCGTATACCTCACTGCTTTTGGCCTGTACCGACGACCTCGTGAAATTGAAAAAATATGAACTAAGTGTTTCAATTGACTTCTTATTCATGTATTTTTCGTGATTTCAGTAAAAGAAGGTTGCCCTTCGAAAGATGAGCTGGAAAAGCTGTCACTGAGAATTGGAAAATCTTGGGAGAGCCTGGCACGTCGTTTGGGATTCAGTGATGAAGGAGATATTACTAGATTCCATAAGAATAACGAAGAATACGAAAAAAAGGCGTTGAAAATGTTGTTTGAGTGGAAACAAAATAATGCCTCTGATGCAACTTACAAGGTTCTACATTCTGCCCTCTGTCATGAGTTTGTAAAGCGCAAAGATTTAGCAGAAGAGTTTTGTTGCTGTTAATTGCGGCTCAGTTCAGGTAATGGGCCCTTTGCAGCTGCGGTCACGCGACCAAATTTTTACTAAAACATTTTTATATTGTGGGTTACAACTTAAAGAATGTCAGAAACGGAAAGAGCATATCGAAAGTACCAAAATGGCCAAGTTTGAGGTCCCTGTAAGTTTATACGACAGTTTGAATTTCGGAAAATTTATAGGATATCAATGAAAAATGTTGCTGGAGAGCAAAGTCTTGCGCGCCAACTGATAACTTTTTCCATACAAATCTTCTTAATTTTTGACAATTTCAAACTGTTATAAAATCTCATTCTTTAATGCCAGTGGCCTCAAACTTGGCCATTTTTATATTTTCGACATGCTTTTTCCATTTCTGGCATTCTTTAAGTTACAGCACATAATTCTTTGAAAAGTAGGTCACGTGATGGCTTAGCTGCAAGAAAGAGGCCAAATGGGCCTATCTGTCCACAGACATTTATTTCTTGTAACGAGCTATGAGTAATTTGAAGTAAAAACTAAAGGTAAAAGCGCGTGACGTTTCGACCGAACTTCGGTCATAAATTATCAACTTTTTCTGTTCAACAGTCAACTTTACGAACAGACAGATGGTGTCGGCATGGGTCCCCCGCTCGGACCCTTAATGGCTAACGATTTTATGTGTAGCATAGAAGAAACTCTCGAGCGCGAAGGCAAGATGACCAGTTACTAAAGGAGATATGTGGATGACACGTTAATTATGCCAGATAAAGCATTCGCTGATAACTTTCTCGAGACTCTTAACCACTGCCACTCTTCGGTTAAGTTCACTATGGAGATGGAGAATAATGGAATGCTTCCGTTTCTTGGCACACAGCTCCTTAACAAATGTATACAAATCCAACCAAAGTATACGTCAAACCTACCAACACTGGCCTTCTGCCGCATTACAAGAGCCATGTTGATGATCGCTACAGACGCGGCTTACTAAAAACTATACTTGATCGTGCCTTCCGCCTCTCTTCCAGCTGGTCCTACTTTTTCGAGGAATGTGATCGGCTCAAAATGGTGTTTTCTCGACTGAGTTACCCAGACAGGTTAATTAATTCCACCATCTCACGCTTTATTGCTGTCAAAGCTTCTGATCAACCTGTTCCCGAGTTACCAGCTGTTAACAATGAATTAGATCCTGTTAGCGTTGTTCTGCCATTGAAAGACCAGGCTTCAGTCGATACTGTACGAGCACAACTGAAAGATCTGAGCCAGAAAATTCAAGTGACCGTTCAGCCCACGTTTGTTAGTCACAAGATCAAACGACATCTGAAACCGCGCGAAGTCAAGCCGTCTATTGTTAACCAACAATCCCTTGTTCACCAATTTCAATGTGACCTGTGTGATGCAGGTTATGTTGGTTACACGAGGCGGCATTTGCATCAACGCGTAGGCGAGCGCAAGAATGTGTCTTCCTTCATTGGAAAACATTTTCGTGTTAAACATTCTTATGTGCCCAAGGATCTTACCAAGAATTTTACCACCTTAAAGAAGTGCAAGAACACTGTTTGACTGTCTTATTTACGAAATGTGTTTTTATTACTGCGCCTTTCAATAACATGCGGACTCTAAAATTCAAAGCTCAACCGACAAATGCGTTTTTCGCTACCGTCAATCAAATGTTCGGCGGCCCTTCCAGCTTCCGTCTACTGCCGAGCGCGAGGTAATCAAATCGTTGAGCACAGTTCAGACAACGAAAAAGTGTTCGGCAGAAGTCGGAAACTGGGAGGAGCCGTCGCACATTTGACTGACGGTAGCGAAAAACGCATTTGTCGGTTGAGCTTTGAATTTTAGAGTCCACACGATATTGAAAAGCGCAGTAATGAACTGAGACCAAGTCTCAATGTACTGTCAGACTCAATTCCAGCGAAAGTTTTTAATCACTTTTAATTATGTTGTTCTTGCACGCATTTTATTGTTCTTAACACCCTTTTTTACATTTTCATACTTTACATACTTTTACTTCTTTGTTTTATGTTTATACATATGCATAAATTTCTGTCTTCACTTTTAGCTAGCTTGATAATGACCGAAGTTCGGTAGAAACGTCGCGCGCTTTTACCGTTAGTTTTTACTTCAAATTGTTTTAAAAAACCTTTACTTATAATGAGTTATTAGTAACCAGACACTTCATAACAAGCATCCAGTATTTTAAGAGAGGCAATTTGTTTTTCTTTTTTTGTTCCATCTAGTAGAAGTGTTGTATTTTCAATAATTTTATTTTCACAAACTGCCCCGGCTAGGACTTCAACTGACAAAACAGCAAGTAACGTGAGAGAGAACAACCTTTTCGTTCACCTCTTTGAATTTCAAAGAAATCGCTCGCCCAACCGTTGTTCAAAACATGCTAAAGCAGCAGTTAAAGATTCATATACCATAAGATGCTACTACCAAAACCAAAAAAAGTGAAAGGTTTTTGTAATGAAGGACCTTTCTATCGTGTAAAACGCATTTTCAGAACACAAAAACAAGAGTGATCCAGAATATTGGAAGAGTAAGTTGTAGCTTTTATATTAAATTGTTAATGCCTGATGTATTTACCGTGTTTTTAAATAAAGATGATGGTGATGATGATGTTATGAGTCAGCGGCTGTGAAAAGTTAGGAACCGCAAGGCCCCTCATCTTATAATGTCAAGAGCAGAAAATACAGTGGATGCCTTGAGCTTTCCTTTTAATAAGCTTCCTACGGCATAAAAAAAAGCAGTTATTGCTGCAAAATCGAGTTTGAAGTTACTCTGCTGATAAGACACATGTTCAATGCCGAGGTTGTTTGTCGAAAGCTGATTGCTATAACCAGAGTATTCAGCGATGTATAATCAAGTAGGCTGCGGAACCCCGGCGGTTGACGGCTTGTTTTGAAAACACTGCCAAAATGTTTTCTCCAATAAATCTACCATCGATATATAAAACCAGTCCGCTCATAGTTGATGATATTAGGGAGAGAAGATATCAAGCGATAAGCGATGAGCAATTAACTTAGCCGCTATTTTGTAGTCGCAGGTTAGAAGGTTTAGATGTCTCTAGGTTTGATAGAACTAACACGGTATACCTGTTTTGGCAAAATAAGACATGAAACATTTAATACTAAACAATATGCAGCCCCCTTTTGCCATTTCAATGGTCACTCAGCTGCCACAGTTGTCTGAAAAGAGATAATTATCTTGGGCGGATACAGGAATTCGGAGGGGCCTCGAGATACGTATTGGTATACGGGTCGGGGGCCATCCTCTGCCGGAAAGGTCCTCTGACATTCTGAGTCCAAGTCAGCGTGCTATAATGTCTCATTTTTTTTTAACTTAGAAGGTTCGACCTAGACCCCCGAACACCCCCCTCTTCCCCCCCCCTTCCCCGCCCCCGCCCCTAGATCCGTCTCAGATTACCGTTGTTTGTCAGACTTAGGAGTTCTCTTGAACCGGACGCCTGGTAAGCTTGGAGATTGTGAAAAGAAAAACATAACAAGTAAAAGCTATTACGTAAGACTTCCCAAAAGCTCTAAGTCACGGCGGGGGCATCCATATTTAGGGTTACCGACATTCAAATTGCACGTGAACAATCAAACAGTTACCTGGAGAGGAAAAAGCGAAAAATCGAAAAACGGCACCATTTGTCAAAATGTCTCTCGTATTGGCCTAGCTGGGCTGAATCTACACGGGCCAAACTAGCCATTAAGATACATAAATGACAAACACTCAGAAATACTAACGATTCTTTTAAATTAAGTTGAATTTTGGTATGTCAATAAAATTGCAAGAACCTGACAAAAAGTGAAAGCTCGAAGAAATAACCAAGGCATAAATTACAAATATTGCATAAATATACTTAAAACCCAGAAAAATTGTCGTCGTTCTGTAAAAACGTATCCATGCCAGTATTTCGAATTTTCCTAATTTTCACAAAGGTTTAAAATCGTTGGAACTTTTGAGCAATTCTAGATTGTAATCGATTTAAAAAATTATTTGACAAAATAGCAGCAATTTGAATTTCAATCTTGCCCTGGGCAGACACTCTTAACTGGGGTGCTGTTCTGAGCATGATCCCGAAAAGTCAAAACTCCGAAGACGTTTTCTCACTGATGGAAACCTAAATAGAATTGTCTAGCCACAACCTTGGTCACGGGGGCTGGAAAACTTCATTCTATACTCATTTTGCCCTTCCCCACTGTACCCGTATGCAATGTTGACATAAAACTTTTATTTAGCACAGATTTGCATTTTGTCATGCTTCAAGAGACGATGCAGAGACTTTTATAAATGCAAGAACTTTGATCCTGACCGCGCAAATGTTACTTGAGGGTCATAGTCCCGGCTGTGGGACTCCCATATATAAAAAGGACGGGGGGGGGGTTGCTCGTCAGAAATTTTGAAAAGAACGTTTAAGAAGTACCAAGCTCCTGTTTTGTGGGCGTGGCTTGAAATTTGTTAAAAGGTACCGCAAAAGCTCTGGCTGTGGACTTTTTGAGGTTGAACACCCTTAAAGGTATGACAAGCACCCCCGTCCTTTTTATTATGGGAGCCGAGGGGTCATAGTAGCCCTTTGATGCTAAATTGACACTACATTTTAAACAGCCTTTTTCTTTGTTTTGTTTTTATATATTTTGGGTGGACTAGCACGTATGGTTGCTTTCTAGTCCTTTCCCACTGCATTTCTTCTATTTTGTTTTGTTTGTAATATAACATACTTCATTGCTTGTATGTTTTCTTATGGATTGTAATTTGTTGAGTGAAAATAGTGTCCCCAATTAGTTTTTTTTTTAAAGCTAAATACTAATGACACTTAAATAAAGTCTTTCATTCATTCAATGGATTAAATTAAATTGATTAATTTTTTTTTCCAAAAACGATGTTCTTAGGTTAAAAGTACTTTAGGACCTTTGAAAGTGTGTTCGTATGGCATACTAATACTCCAGACACACGTTTTAGGGTCAGACATCGGTTTTCGAACGGTTTAAAAATAACATACAATTACAAAAAAGAGCAAGTGTCTCTTATCCCAGTTTTAGTCCAGTGCAACTATAAACTATCCCACAATTACCCGCCCATGTATCACGACTCCTGACAATCAAACCTAAATTGATCTGTAATTGGTCGTTGTTCTTGAATAAATGGAAAATTATCTTTTTCCCAGATGACATATCGTAGTATTGCCTAGAATAGATTCCATGGAATTGAGCTAAGGAGAGAAGAAAAGTGAAAAGAAATTACAACA
This sequence comes from Orbicella franksi, assembly GCF_964199315.1. NCBI lineage: Eukaryota > Metazoa > Cnidaria > Anthozoa > Scleractinia > Merulinidae > Orbicella > Orbicella franksi. Next base: position 13,575,678 of record NC_138154.1, read on the forward strand.
TGTTGATGAGGTGTGATAACAATGAAACCTGAAAATGCAACTTCCTTGAAAGCATCCACGGTGTAGCTAATGGCGTGGCACTGGTTTAAGATGAAAGCTCTTACATTTTACTTTCTTACGCCTGTATATAACGGCAGGAAAATGAATCATCACCGGGTCAGTTTTTTTTACATCTATTCTACAGAATTGAAGTAATGTCCTTAATTTATATTTTCAATTTTTTTTTATTTCAACTCATGTCCTTTGCAGATATAATTTTGAAAGTGAAAACAACAAAGCTTAAAATAGTAAACATAGTCCCGGTCACATTCACTTAGATCAATAGGCAAATAAGGGAAAAATGCAATACAGTTGCTTAGACATCACAAATAGGGAAAAGAGGGATTAGCCTTCGCATCGGCTTCCGCTGAGGAAAAAAAGAAACAGCAACAACAGCAACAAAAACAACAAAGTATATTTTAGAGATATCCCTCATTGGAGACGTCAGATATACTTGCTTTAGGTTAGGTTATCATATTATAAACTTTTCTAGTTAGATTCGGTATGCATGCCTTGAGTCGGTCACTCTTATGTTAAAATCGGCAATTGGTTTGATATCAGATCTTAAAACAAAGGGGCGCAAACGGGGTAAAAGCAAAAGTTCCTTACGTTCACTTGCAACGGTTAAATTTCCGATCAATAGATATCCTAGCGAGAATTTAGTTATATTCTAAACGAAGTTAAATAATGAAGGTTTTCCTATATCAAACATTTCCAGGCAATGAGTTCCACCCTTTCATGGTTCTGCAGTAAAATGAATTTCTATAGGCTTCAGTGTTTGCAAAAAAATTGATTTAACGGGGGTCCTTCTTAACTACCAATCATAAATTTGTTGCTGAGGAAGGTTTCTAAACATCATATTTTGAAAACCAGACCTCCTAATGATAAACTTTTTGCGCAGGTTTGTTCCATTGAAGAGTCCTGCGAACGTTTCAAATGATGGCGATAATTGACCAGTCATGTGACCAGAATGGCAAAAACGCTAAAACTTACAAGGCATCTAAATCCGAAACTTTAAATTAGTGTCAATAGATTAAGTCTACGTGCCTAATGCTACGTATGGGTTTTATGAAACTCGCATAATCATGAAAGTTATGAGGTAATAAACCGTATTAACAGACTTTCTACAGTGGCTTTCCTTTTTTTACTTGTATACAGTAATTCCATACGTACGATTATAAAGAACGCTAAGTTATTTCTGATTCATGAGAAAAATTGGAATTCTTCCTCTCTTCTTCCAAGTTTTAGGGATTTAAAATATTAACGCGCTGTGTGGGATGGCACTAGTTACGCACGCGAAATCATACTTTTTTTAGCACTGCAAAACGCTCCAAAATAGCCCTTCTCTAAAGATCGCCTTCAGCAGTTCCTAACAACTGTTCTAAATCTGTAGTTAAGAAGGAGCCCCCATAAGTTTAATGAGCTTGTCTCCGTGAATGATCGTAGCTGACGATTGCGCCTTTTGATATAGAACGGGATTTCTGATGCTGATTCACAATGGATGGCTTTGTGAAATAATTAACGGTTAACGGTCCGTGTTTTGAGGGTTGTCAAATTCCCGTGTTGTGTTCTGTCGAACCACATGGTCAAGACACTCATAGCGCCTCTCCTCACCCGGGGAAAAATACGTTAAATGTAGCACTGTCCCCCTTTGACTGCCAACGGCGCATGTACACGCCCTGAGTGGTCGTGCTCTTTGTGCCACTTGTGACGTCATCAATTTAAATGTCGCCAGATAGTCTTGATAAGCAGACAGTAGAGCTAGGATAGACCTATCCGCACAACAGACTGTTTTGGATAGCGAAGGCATTCTGAGGTAGCAAATTGAAATACAACGTTATCAGTTTTAGCTCAAAAATGGTGGTAAAATGGCATATAATACCTGTAATTGTTCAAGGTCTTATTTTCAGGCTTTGCCCATAATTTACACCCAACGTTTTACCGCAGCCAGAAAGAATGTGAAAAGCGAAAGGTAGCGAGAGTAAAAGGGGCGAGAAAAAGGAAAGGAAATGGGCAAGAAAAAGAATTCAGAACGGGCAATCGCAAAAAAGAAAAAAAATGCACCAAATTAAAATATTGTACATTTTTTAACTTATCTTCGGGAAATCTACCGTTCTGGTAAAAAAAAAAATAGCTTTTCAGTAAAACCAAGGCCCATTTAGCGTCATGGCTGCCATAAAACTACATAAAACGGCATTTTGGGGTGAAAATTTGGGTGTTAAAGAGTTAAGCAGGAATTTTTATTAAAACTGTGATTACCCCCAACTACACCTTTTGGGTCCACTTCGGAAGCATATCAGGCGAGTTTAATCCAGCCATGGTTTATATTTTGGCAAACGCAGTCGAGCCAACAACGCTTATGGCGAGACCAAGTCACATCCCACTGAAGCGTACCAAGAAAGGGTATTTGGTTTCTACCGTTCCCAAATTCGTACCCAACTTGGGCTATAAATCAGTCCATATATCAGGCCACTGGCTTGATTCGGCAGGATGTCAGGGCAGTACAGACACGACTTCTAATTGATACGGCATTGACACAAACCAAACTGGGGATGGCTTTCCATTGTTAGTTAACAACATTGTAAAACTAATTTGTCATGCTCATATTACCACGTGTTTGTTGTACGTCAAGGCATGTGTAAAGTAAAGCAAAGCTTTATTGCTATCAATGGAGGCCCGGAAGATGGGTAATAATCGCACTCGAAATTTAAAATTCCTTTGATTTTCAGGTTTTTATAACACTCAGTCAACCCAGATTATACTAGAAAGCTACCAAATGACGTAACCAATATGATCAATATTGGCAAGTCCATTTTATTCCTAGTGGTTAGGAAACATTTTGTTGTGTTTTGCGTGTCAATCACCGTTATCTGACTTTGGTTGACTGGGACTCGACACTGTTTTACAGTGTGGATACTGAAACCAAGAACACTTTACATTTTACTGTACTTGAGCATTTTTCAGTTTTATGATTATCTAGTGAGAGCTCTTAATAAAAACCAAAGGATTAGTGATTTTCAAGTAAAAAGCGCTAATTCTTTTGCTCATAAGAAGATCCGTCTTTCTGTAATTGAAAAACAAAATCCGGAAATAACTTTCCCGTGTTCGTGGTTTGAGTGATCAAAATAGACTGCAAATTTTGACACAGATAGTTAACACGATAAGCAAGAGTAAACTTTATATGGACATGTTCTCCTAACAAAAAGGAAACACCATTGTCAAGAGATTGTACCGTGACTAACGATCTGCCACAATTTAGAACACCCTTTTTTAACTTTAAAAATTTAAACTAAATTAAAGATGATTTCCATTCCGCACTGCGCAGTCTCAACACCCTAATGTTTGTGAGTCTCACTCGATAGAATGCGAACCAATGAAACATTTTAAATTCTTTTTACAACAGTTTCTTTGATATTTGCAGCTACAAATACCGTTACCCGCTACCCGCGAGTATGATATAATTGTACTTTTAACTAAGAGCACAATAAAATGTAGGTATGTAAGTAAATTCGTTTCATCAAGTGATATCAGAAAATACGAAGCATATAGCTTCACATCCAAAATGGAGGTTGACATGAAATGTTGAATACACTCCATGTAACTAGTTGCGAAATGTTACAATTTGTGACGTTTTACATGAGCCAAAACAAAAAACATAAACAAACTCTCGAGAGTGCGCAGCACGGACTGTTTTAAGGTGGCCGAACACAGTTTCGCGCGCGCTTTTGCTGATGCAGTTCAGCGCGCACACAAGGATTGCAAAAAACAAACGTGCCGTCAATAGAGCGATCATTTTATTTACTCAACACCCGCAGTATCTGTGCTATTTTTCTCTCTATAATTGAACGCGGCGTATTGATGGCTTTAGTCTTTTATTACAAAGATATGTTAGAAAAGGTAACGATGCAAAGAACCCAGCAATTCTCAGCTTTTTCTTTCTCACCGAAAGAACCCAGTTAAATGCAGCGCATGCGTAGTAAGTCAAAAAATTGCGATTGAATGCAAATTGCACTCTCGGAAATACGCCTATTTCTCGAGAACCACTCATTAGAATTTTACGAAATTTGGCACGAAAATACTTTAGGAAATAAGTAACTGGAGTATGGAAATAATTGAACTTTGACAAAGGAAATTCTAGATATTCCAGTGAACCTTCAACAAGGGATAATTAAAGATCTCTCTGTTAAATTGTTAGCAAAATGGTGTTAACTTGTGAGAATCGTTACAAGCTTGTTACATGCAAATTTTAAAGAAAATCTAATGACTAGATTTTCTGCAAATAAACAAAACCGATTTTAAAGGCCTGTTTATATTTATTCATGTTGCCATAGCAACGGCACACACGTCAGCTTAACCATAAAAAAACCAAAGTTTGTGTTGTTAACTAGTTTGCTGCCATTTTTGACGACCGAGGGATCAAGAGTTTTAGAGAAAAAGGTGAATGAAACACAGGTATCAGAAACTGTGTTCAGCCACCTTAAGTTGATATTTTTATACTATTCGCAGCGTTCGTAAACTAATGCTCTCTTCCCCTCCCCCCTCCCCACACACACACACACAACTGTACAAACAAACAAATGTAAAAACGGTCGAGTTATGACCTCATGTACATTAACTTAGGTAAATTTCGTTAAACTTTCGTTTAGACGTTCAATGTTGTAGGTCTTCAACTAATGTTAATTCCTATCCTTGATTTGATGAAGACAAAGTGAGATCCAGAACTTTCCAAGCCGTTAACTGATTACCTGCTTTGTTTCAAAATCGATTAACCTGAAAAATGGCTCATTGTAAATAAGTCAGGAAAACTCCAAATTTAGAAACTCCTTAAAACACCTTTTGAAAAGATATGGTTTCCATGGAATCTCCGAGTCACATTTTTGAAAAGTCCCAAAGCTTGAGGCTGTAGCTTGAAAGCTGTTTTAAGTAAGAAAAGATTGAAATCACTGGGGACCCTCCGGGCTAAAGGTCTGGTGGAACAATAAATTGTGACTTCAGCAATACAGTCGGCAAACGCCTAATGAAATTGATATTGTTTTAGTAAGTTGGTCCGATCAAATTAGATATTCCCCTAACAAAAAGAACTGCCGTAGTCAAGAAATTAAACTATGACTAACGATCTGCCATGATTTAGAACATTCCTTTACACTCTAAATCAAAAACCGAAATGAACTAAGTTAAAGTGGAGATATGTAGAGGATTTCACCGCATATATACTTCAACTAATCCCCTTCTTCCCTCCTCCCCCCCCCCCCCCCCCCGCCACACACACACACACAACTGTAAAAAATGATGTAACAAAAATGTCCATCGATGGCTTCCTGTACAGGAAATTAGAGCCGTTCGATCAACTTTTGTTGACACTTTCAATATTCGATGTCTTCAATGTAAATTTCCTTTCTTGATCGACTTGGGAAACTCGAAGATCGACACAATTCCAGGCCGCTTCCATTGCCTCCTTTGGCTCAAAATAGCACATGACGCATGGACTGAAAGGAGAGCAGAGCTCCATCATTTTATACTGTCAGTTTCCTGTGGTGATTAAGAACACCGAAAGAACGGTTAACTGTGAAAAACCTTCATAGTTCACGCTCTGAACAAACTGCCAATATTTTCTATAATCGTTGAGGGCTCTTAAAATTAAACTTTCTATGTATCGAATTTGTATTTGCTTTTTCAGTGCCGTCGTCGTTTTTCACAACTTCGTTCCTAGAGTCTCTCTTCTTCCCACCCCCGGAGCGAGGGGGTGGGAAGAAGAGAGACCCTGGGAACGAGGTTGCGTTTTTTCTTGCTTACATTATACTAGTTTACACTCTCTTTTAAATGAAAATATTTTTATAAGAATATTGAGGCTAAAATTTGATAAATTTTAAGGCTAAATCCCAGGCTGCGATTGTGAAAAAAAATTATAATTTTGTGTGTGGAAGATTTGTAAATACAATGCAATTATGCGCTTTTGACTAAATCTAAAATTTTTCCTTTCTCTTATGACAACTGAGACTAGCCAAAAATTGAGCAAATAACAATAATGACACTAATCGTATGTTAGATGCTAATGACATCAGTTTATGTTAGAAAAGTTATTATGTGTGTTATATCAGGCTATATTGCCGGCAGTCTGGCTCCAAAATTACGCCATCATATTTCGTAAATTTAGCCTCGATCGATATTCTTATAAAACACATTCTTAAAAAAAAAGAATTTAGTCTATTGGCGAATCTCATGAACCTAGTCGACACACTTTCCGAATCAAAAAGACATTGTCTAGCTTCAGTGCATGTGAATTTCGTATACATCTAGCGTAGACTTTTTAAAGTGGATGTCTGTTCCAGTAATTGATGTGGTCATTGAATTGGTAATGACAATAAACGGTAATTTGATTGGCAACGGTAATTTGATTAGTGATTTTGATGTTTTCACCCGCATGTTCTGAACAACTTGAAAATAATGGATTATAGGTAAAATCCCATGTCCAAATTTCCGAGTCCACACATTTCGATCCTTTATGGCGAGGCGACTATTTCCGGTCCTGGGATCATTTTCGATGCAATTTGAGTATCATTTGCGGGACAGTACAGATGAGGACCTCGCGAAGTGTGCTCGTGGGATTCCGAATTATACTCCAACCGGACAAATTATACTAAAAACTACCACACCACATGACCCGGTATTAACTAATTACCAGCATGAACAGATTGGATAGCAATGTAGGATTTTTTATTACCTGGAGAGAATAGCCCCCAAAAGTACCACTGTTACGAGAATCAGAGGCAGATAGTCAACAAGTTCCGTTTTTTCTGAAAAGAAGAAGTGCCTGTTATAAAACGTTTCATTTAATGTTCAGGAGTAAGATATGTCCTTATCCACGGTAAACGATCGATTGACAAAGGAAACAGGGGAAATAGCAATGTGTTTATTTCAACAATCACGCGTTCAAGGAACTGAATTTTGAAAAGAGGCAACATATTGTGAGATGGCAGTAAACAATTGTTACCGTCTCTTGGTGTTGCCATGTTTAAAAATGTTTAACAATTTTCAGAGACAATTCTTCCCTTGATCGTAAATTATTTTTTACGTTTTCCGTAAATTATGACTTACCTAACACGTTGACTCTTTTGGTGTTGTTTTTGCGACTTTCGCCGCGACCATTTGATGCCGTTACAACAAACTCGAATGCTTTGGCTCCAGCCACATCCACACGCTGTTCCAAGAGTTGACTTGTACCAATCTTCATCGTCCCTTGCAAGGGTTTGTCATCTCTAGTAAGGTTTTTATAATACAGCGTGTAATGAGTGATGGGTGCTCCATTGTTTTTTGGCTCAGTCCATTTCAAAGTTATGAAGTCTTCGTCGGTTACCTCTTCAGGTAGTTCATCAAGCTCCACTGGGTCAGGGACAGCTGTTTCAAACACATTAAAGTATATACAAATTAGAAATAAAGTTTATTCCTTTGCACATTTGTTTCGTTTTATGCTCATGACTATGGATTTTATAACATCGCGCTAGTTTTAGATACATTACACTTAAGCAATGGCATGTGCTTTTGCTATTGACTTCCTTTCGTTTGTTTGTCTGACTGTCTGTCGAGAAAATAGCAACCATCACCACAAACCTGACTGTAGCAGTAATAAAAGCCTGAAATTCCAAAATATGAGATTAATAGGTTCCATTTTGTTGTCGTCTTTGTTGTTTTGCATGAAGCATTTAGCGAATGTCCGCGTAAGAACTCATAAGACAATTTTGTTTTCTGTGAAAGTCAACCATTCCCAAAACTTTACGAATCGTGCGTGCGCTACAAGCTTAATACCAGCGGCACAACTTTTGAAACACTTAGTCAGGTCATATTCACTAAAACTAACAGCCAAAACACCAACCGCTAGCCGTCATCTTCAGATCTTATAATTCATGATGAAAACTTGAGAAAAACTAGAGTTCAAATTAATCGCTCAAATGACGAATATTCCACGTCAAACTAGGCATTTTTAGTGAGCAATTGACGGTTTATTCATTTTTTAATAATACAGTTGAAAAAATGGCTCCACTCTGATTGGCTAAAAAGAAGTGCAGTCTTCAAGTAACACCAGTGTAAATTTGAAACATGAGTGCAAATTGGAAACACAAGCGCAGATTATAACAAAGATATCCGAAGTTGGTACGAAGACACACATAACTACCGGTGGTAATCCGAGGTATTTAGAAGGTGAAGGGACTTCACCAGAAGCCTTCCGAAGACAGCAGAAGGTAATTGTACGTTTTCCAAGTACTCCCGAAGATCACCCGAACCATTCCGAAGATTAAGAAATATCGTGCGAACATTTTGAAACACGGCCGACAATCACCCAAACCCTTCCAAAGATTGCGCAAGATGTACGAAGATTGCTGAAGATCTCACGAAGCTCGCCGAAAGCCTTAGAAGTTATGCAAATATTTTCGGTATTGGAATACCAAACACACCGTAGCCTGAATAAGCAAACAATGTGTAGACAATCGCGTGAATTATTAACAAGTAACCGCATGATTATTCTCGTGCAATTTGGAATGAATAAGTACTTCAAATTTGCAAGATTAAAAATTGAACTCCAAATTTCAAAGACTACAAATTTTGCTAGCCTTTGAAACAATGTACTCGTGCTTATTTCTTCGAAAATCATGTGATTACCTATACTACATGTAACTATTGCTTTAATGACTCTTCATTTACCGTCCCAGTCCGATTAGCGTGATATTCACTCTCCATTGAGTACTGTTTTTGTTTTGCTCTTTGCCATTTAGCGCCCCTATTGTAATAAGCGCTCTTTTCAATATGCGCCCCTTATAATAAGTGCCCCTTCCAATAAGCTCCCTTGCAATAAACACCCCTTGCAATAAGCGCCCCTTGCAATACGCAACCCTTCCAATAAGCGCCCTTTCCAATAGGTGCCCTTTCCAATAAGCGCCCCTTGCAATAAGCGCCCCTTGCAATAAGCGCCCCTTCCACTAAGCGTCCCACGTAGCAAAAAAGACATGCAACACATTGATATAAAAAAAGCCAATTAGACGAATGAACTTAGGGTTCTGCGTTTTTATCTAAACGTTACATTGAAAATTGAGTCAAAGTATCTGTTGTTTTTCACTAAAGTATTGCACCACGTTCATATGTTTATGAGCTATGAAAATCGAATCAATAAAGTAGTCATGTTTGGTCAGGGTTGATTTCTTTAGGAGCGTTTCGGGCTGTTCCTGTGTTCCTAGTTTCAGTACGCGTACATTGAGTTGACTTAGGCGCAATTTGCAACAATGTTTCTTATTTTTTGTTATGAACACCGTAGTTTAAGCGAGAAAGGCTTTTGACAATGTTCGCGCCATTTTGAATAAAATTCACTTATCTTTGTTTACGGAAAGTTTACGGCGTGTTTTCCTTTCATTTATTCCCGGCATTTGACCATTTTGGGGTCTTGTTGTTGTAAAAAACAAATTGACGTCAGTTTTTTTACGCGTCTGATAAATTTCGTCATAACATTGTCATAACATTGACGATGTTATGACCCAATTTATCATCAATAAGAGGACACGCATAAAAAAACTGACGTCAATTTGTTAATTAGAATTATCTCTTTCACATTGTTATTAAAAATTTTGAACCCAAGATGGCAGGCATTTTTACACATGACGTCACTATGGTGTGATTTGACGCAATGATTGACACCCGATTATCACTAAAGCGTACAAAGTGGGATAGTTTACAAGTTGTTTCCTCACGCTATTTGACTCTCTAGTTTTTACTTTCTTGAACGCGAAGCGACTGACACAAAGATTTACATTAAAACCGAACGACGGTTAAACTCAACTGAACTTGAATGATAATTAATAGCTTAAATATCCCTAGCGGTTCACAAATTCTGCACGCATTCATAGATTAATTATTCCGAGTGATTCACACATTCTACACGCATCTAGTATTACAACACACGCCATACAAGTTTGATTACTCTTGAGTAAATAGTGCCATGATACATGAGAAGGGGTGTCTCAAACAGCTCTCTCCCCCTCAGACACACAAACAAAGAAAAAAGTCCAGGCTAAATAGTATTAATGGCCGCAGCAAAATAATTTGGCAGTCTTGGTAATTGCATTATAGAATGTACACCACTTACATTGTCAATTTGTCAAAATGTCAGCTTGCTATTCAGATAAACTTACCCGCCTCTACCTTGACCTGTTTGAAGTTCTGTTCGTCTTCCATCCCTTCCCCAATCTTGTTTGTGGCAGTTACCTTGAATTCGTAGAGTTCACCCCTCTCCAAGTTGAGCACATGATATTCGTAAGCAAGGGAAGAATGGATGCCTTTCCAGAGCTGCACTTGGCCATTTCCATTCACTGTCCTTTGGTAAACCGTGTATTTTGTTATAGATGCACCATTATTACGTGTCTCCTTCCACTTCAAAAGAAAGTCACATTTGTCGATCTTGTCAGGTACTTCAAGCAGTTGCACCGGCATTGGAGCGGCTTAATAAATAAATAAATAAATAAATAAATAGAGGCTCCTGTCAGGATACATTCTGGTGGATAAGTTGTTTTGATCACATGAGATTACGTGTCTATGGTAACGATGTTTGCAAGTATTTTATGAACATTTTGTTTCTGGTGGATAAGTTGTTCGATCACATGAGATTACGTGTCTATGATAATAATGTTTGCAAGTGCTTTATGGAAATTTTGTGTTTCTCAGTATGTAATTCGGTCTTTATTAAAGACATTCAATATAAGAGAAAAATAATATTTCAAAATCTTAGCAATTCTTGTATCTTCATATGATTTTCTGATTTTTTTTTTTTCGAATAATCTTTAGACTGTTTCTTTTCCATTTTCAAAAAATCGTAAACCCAAGATAGCAGGCATTTTTATGCATGACGTCACTATGGCGTGATTTGACGCAGTGATTGACACCCGATTATCACTAAAGCGCTCAAGGTGGGATAGTTTCTACGCCATACAAATTTTATTACCATTGAGTAAGTACTTTAACAGATACATGAGAAGGGGTGTCTCAAACAGCCCTCTCCTCCTCAGACACACAAACAAAGAAAAAAGTCTAGACTAAATAGTAGTGGCAATTGCGTTGATTGATTGTTTAATGGCCGCAGCAAAAAATATTTGACAATTTTGGCAAATGCATTCATAGAATGTACGCCACCTATATGGTAAATTTATGTCAAAACGTCAGCTTGCCATTCAGATAAACTTACCCGCCTCTACCCTGACTTTTTTGAAGTACTGCTCATCTTCCATCCCTTCCCCAACCTTGTTTGTGGCTGTTACCTTGAATTCATATAGTCCACCCCTCTCCAAGTTGAGCACATGATAATCGTTAGCAAGGGAAGAATGGACGTCTCTCCAGGGTTGAACTGGACCACTTTCATTCACTGTCCTTTGGTAAACCGTGTATCTTGTTATAGATGCACCATTATCACGTGTCTCTTTCCACCTCAAAAGAAAGTCACATTTGTCGATCTTGTCAGGTACTTCAAGCAGTTGTACTGGCATTGGAGCGGCTTAATAAATAAATTTAAAAAAACATGGGGATGAATATTTTTTCTAGTTTAGGAAATAAGCAACTGATCAGAAAGTTACGGTAACTGTTGAGATTGTCAAAGGTAGGTTGCAGGCGCCTCATCTTGAAAATATTGGCCAGTTTTTTTCACGTTTGGCCGAGATCTATAACTCTCCTTAACCTTAATGAGTAGCTTCATAAATATACACGCCCGAGGTCCGACTGCAAAACCAAGGTGATATGAAAAGCTGGAAGCGTACAAAAAAGGCAATACCTCGATCGCTCAACATCGCCTCGGGAAACATTCAGATTCTTAGGAAACAAAACCTACAGTTTCACTCGGAACCGTCATTAAGTGTTTATTGAAATATGCCAGCTTTGTAAACTTTGTTAAGAGCGTTTTCCAGTCATCCAATTGTCGTGAAACATCCTATTCGTGCTTAGTAGGCACCATCATTAAGTTCCTCAAAACAAGAAGCGGACTGGTCTTTAATCACTACTCGTCAGTGCACTGGTTTTAGAGTTAAGATGAAGTGATTGACTGTTAATTATATATTTTAATCACTCGATCTATCGGTATGTTTTCACGAGAGATTACTAATATACGCCCATTTTAGTAAGCAATTGAAGGCAATTCTTTTGTTTAATGGGGATGAAGTGATTCGATTAAGCGTCCCCTTCCAAGAAGAGCTCCATTGTGAGATGCGCTCTCCATTGAGTACTTTTTTTATTTTACTTTTTTCTTTTAAGCGCCCCTGTTCTAATAAACGCCTCTGGCAGCGAAAAAGACATTGACATTAAAAAGACTAATTACACGGAGAAACTGACCCACGGACGTAAAAGGATGAGGTGCATGCCACGTCACCAATCAAAGAAAATTGCGGATTCTCGTAGAGCGAACTCAGGGCCATCTACTCAATAAAATTTATTTTGCTGTGCCTAATTAGCAAACTTGCGAAAACACAGAGGAAGGGTTCCATCTATTTCCCCTAACCTTGTGGATCTTTGTACCAAGGTGAAGGTAAGAGTTTGCTTGTATTTCAGAGGGTTAAGAGGTGTCCATTCTTATCTGAAAGTAATATTGCTGATGCTTTTCATTAAAGTATTGCACCATGTTCAAATGTTATGCTCAAAACAAATAAGGACCCCCTCTGAACTACGAAATTCGAATCAATACAGTAATAATGTTTTCACAGTTGATTTTTTTTAAAGTGCCTATGGAGTAAGAAATAATTGCTGCTTATTTGAAAGGCTTTTCAAAATAAAGTATGGCATTTTCCTTTTTGGAATAGTTTTGCCCGTTTAAGAGAACCGGCTTTTAGAGATATTGATGTTTTTCCATCATGCAAATGAGGAAAGTGATGGCGTCATAGGTAGTGCCACAAAACAGTAAAACACTGAATCAAGAATATCTCTTGAAGTATTGGAGCGGAGTTCTTCAGGCTTGTCACTAGAAATGTACATCACAAAAGATAAAGAATGACACTGGTTGTGCCATTTCTAGTCTCTTTATGGCTCCAGTCTCTTTATGGCAAAAACCCAAAAATCCTTATTTGCAACCCTTTAAAGTGGGATAGTAGGTTCCATTCGAAGCACATATGGTGCTCATACTGTCTTAACTCTCCTCATAACATTGTTGGGAGTGGATGATCCTTGGTTTAGACAAAAACTGGGAATTTCAGTCTTAATTAAGACCTGACCAGCTCCAAAATTGTTGTCATGGCAACAGCACAATAGATGTAATTTTGTTTGTTTTATGATGTTTCTAGTGCGCGCTTCTACAACACACACTGACTACCTCGCTTGAAACATGCGCATGCAAATTATCCTGGACTCCTCTTCTCCCACGTGGGCTCAAACCCTATATGGTGCCATGAAGGGAGTGTACAAAGACTGGACAAAAAATCATTAGCATCAGGATTTTGGTGGAGAATTTCTCAGTTGATCGCATGAAATGACGTGTCTGTGGTAAAGATGTTTGCAAGTGTTTTATGTAAATTTTGTGTTTCTTAGTATGCATTTCTGTTTTTGTAAGATTTCTGATTTTATGAAAAAACATAATATTTCAAAATCTTAAAACATTTTTTATATCTTCATATAATTTTCTGGGTTTTTTTGAGAATCATTTTTAGACTGTTTCTTTTACATTTTTATAAAAATCTTAAACCCAAGATGGCAGGCATTTTTATACTTGACGTCACTAAGCGTGCGAGGTGGGATAGTTTAAACGCCATACTAGTTTTAAACCATTGAGTAAATCCTTTGACAGAAACATGAAGAGGGGTGTCTCAAACAGCCCTCTTCCCCCAGAAGTATTGACAAAGAAAACGTTAGGCTTAATGGTATTAATTGCCACAGCAAAAATATTTGGCAATCTTGGCAATTCCATTCATAGAACGTAGCCCACTTGCATGATAAAAGTTTGTCAAAACGTCAGCTTGCTGTTCAGATAAACTTACCCTCCTCTACCTTGACTTGTTTGAAGTTCTGTTCATCTTCCATCCCTTCCCCAATCTTGTTTGTGGCAGTTACCTTGAATTCGTAGAGTTCACCCCTCTCCAAGTTGAGCACATGATATTCGTAAGCAAGGAAAGAATGGATGCCTTTCCAGAGCTGCATTTGACCATTTCCATTCACTGTCCTTTGGTAAACCGTGTATTTTGTTATAGACGCACCATTATCACGTGCCTCTTTCCACTTCAAAAGAAAGTCACATTTGTCGATCTTGTCAGGTACTTCAAGCAGTTGCACTGGCATTGGAACGGCTGAGTATAAAAGAAATCATGGGTGTAAATATTTTTTCTAGTTTAGGAAATAGCCAACTGATTAGAAAGTTACGATAACTGTTGAGATTCTAAAAGAAGGTAGGTTGCAGGCGCTTAATCTTCAACACATTGCCCAGTTTTTCTCAAGTTAGGCCGAGAACTATAATTTTTCTTAATCTTAACGAGTAGCTGCATCATGTATGTACAAACCCGAAGTCCGACTGCCAAAATAATGTGATATAAAAAGTTGGAAGCATACAAAAAAGGCAATACCCCGATCACTCCACATCGCCTTGAGAAACATTGAGATTCTCAGCAAACAAAACTAACTGTCTCACTCGGAACCGTCATTAATTGTTTATAGACCTCTTAAGCTTGGGCGGTTTGTTTTCCCATTTCAGACCTTGTGATATTCTCTATAGAATTGTTCTTTTATCCATCTAAAAAATTTTTATTGATATACACGCGACTATTTGAAAATTTGAAACAGGAATTCTCAAGAAAATCATCACATGGTCTGAAATGGGACTACAAACCGCCCAAGCTAAAGAGGTCTATTGAAGTATGCTAGCTTTATAACTTATGTTAATAGTGTTTTGAAGTCCTCCAATTGTCATAAAAACATCCTATTCGTGCTTAGTATGCACCGTCATTTTAATGGCTTGGTCTTTTATCATAACTTATTGGTGCACGTGTTTTAGAGCTGGTCAATCAAATATCAACTCTTGACTAAGGGTAAAGTAATTGACGGTTAGTCACGTACGTTTTTTAATGATAATATTGGTGTCCTTCGTAAGAGATTGCTATGGACTAATCATTGTTAAGAACGGTTTCCACCAGCGTATAACCACGAGAACAAGTTACCATACGTAGAATCTGTGCCTTAGGTAACACCTTTAGGAACATTTCCAAACAAAAGCGCCAGTTATCAACATTCGTGAAGGTTTTCTGTTATCCGATCTGTTTTTCCTATATCTAGTTTTCGGTGGCTTTGCTTCCACCTTCAACAGAGTTGCAATTTTACGGTTGGTAACGAACCTAAACATTACAACTCTGATGAAGGTGGACAGAAGCCACCGACAACTAGGTGTAGAAAAACAAATCGGATAACAAAAAACTTTAACGAACGTCTATCAACCATCGCAGCACGGGAAGCAAGTATCAAAAAATTTCTGCTTATGATCATGAATTGGTAAAAAAAAAAAAAAGCCTTTCAGTACAGGGAACAGACATACATAATCCATTGCAACCACATTTAAGTTTACAAGCTTACTTTCCAAAACGGTGACTCTTTGGAAGTTATTTTCTTTTGCCCCTTCGCCACATTTGTTTGTTGCAGTAATGGAAAATTCATATGTCTTGCCCCTTTCTAGTTCGATGATGTATTCTCGAACTCGAGTAGTGGCAACTTCCTCCCACTTTGACTCCTGAGCTTGAGATGTGACGAGTCTTTTGTACACAGTGTACTTTTCTATGCTTGCTCCATTGTTTTCTGGCTCCTTCCATATTAGAGTTATATTTCCACCGTCTATCTCGTTGGGTAACTCATCCAGTTTAACCACTTTGGGCACACCTGTGTTTGTGTGGTAAATGGAGAAAAAATTCAACAAAAATATCAGCATAAGCAGCAGACATCGATGCAACCAAAGTTACCGGTTTTGGAGATTTTCGTGCTGTTATAACATTTAAAAATGGTAGTCATTTAAAATTTAAATAATGGAATATTTGAATGCGAATAGAATTTTTATGTTTTTCCAACTTAAGTTATTTTATCCTATTACAGTTTTATAATTACTGGAGATGGCATGTAACAACACAAAATGGTAGGGATTAGGGGAACGTGAATGCTTGATGCGCCACATCCCCTCACGACGAGGCTCTTGCTTAGTAGCCTCTCCCAAGCACGCGTCCATTCATTCGGATTTCTCATTGTGTGAGGAAGTTTCTATTTGAATTCCGACCGGTAAGGTAAGAACTCTCCAGTTTTTCTCTACCGGTAAGGCAACCGAAAGAGCGCTTAATTCTTTTGCGAGTTCAATTCGTCTCGACACGTTTTTCAACATAGCGGTTGTTGTCTCAAATGGGGCATTCTAGCGCATTTATTTCTGAAACGTCTGCAATGTGACTTAAACGCATTTACGTTCCCCTAACTTTGACGCCTGTAGCAGCTGGAGAAGCTGAATTAATATTTCCAGACCCTGTGGTAATTGCAGAGCCGGCCTCTTTTTTTAGGAGGATGGGTGTCTAGAAGCGTTGTTCAGAAGCCTCAAAGAACGTTTTAGAGACATACCATTAAAGAAAAACATAATAAAGACAGAAACGAACAATTGCCCTTCACAATGAAGAACAGAAATAAAAGATAGAGAGCCATGTTAGCGACCCAAAAATTAAAATTTAACAGGTAGGAACAAGCTATGTCAGACAAGAAGTCGACGCACAAACAAGCCCTACTGAGTGCCCAAATTGAAAAATTGACCTTAAGGGCGAAACCTCGAAGGCAATAATAATAACCTTGAGGGCAAAACCTCGAAGGTAATAATAATATTTTGTTTTACTTTTTTGACTGTTGTAAACCGTTTGGCGTTTTGGTGGCCCTCAACTCCACTGGTCAAAATATTTCCACCAGATTGCAATTTGTTATTTCAACTACAAACTGGTTATTTTCAATAAAGCGGTTTTGGAATTTCCCTCAGCCATTTTACTCCAAACCTCTGTGTGAGAGTAAATTTTGTTGCCCAGTAAACGAGCTCATCAACGCATCATTTGTCAATAATTATTATTCAAGAGCGCCCTGAAGGAAAAACATAAAACAACCTTTTTTGAAACTCTGGATCCCGATGAAATTCCCTCAGCCATTTTACTCCAAACCTCCGTGTGAGAGTAAATTTTTGCGCCCAGTAAACGAGCTTAGTAAATGAAGCATTTGTCAATGATTATTATTCGAGAGTGCCCTGAAGGAAAAACTTAAAACATCCTTTTTTTGAAATTCTGAATCCCGTTTGCTTTGATAGTTATATAATTAGTACGTCATTATTAAAAAACACTACTTAGGAATTCAATTCAATCTACAGTGCCTCTCTCTGGCATCTCTAGCTTGGCATTTTAATTCCGTTGTATATACACACCAAGACTTGCTAACTAGAAACCCGGGAAGTTAATTTTAGTTCGCAATGAGTGGCACGGGAACAACCTTTTGAACCTAATCATATAGGGCGATTACTTGGTGTTTCGCCCGACAAATGACAGGGTTCATTTTATATTTATTTTTTAGTAGGATTGCTCTGCATTTGGTGGAATAAGGGACACAGTGAGGCAGCAACAACAACAACAATGCCTTATTTACTCTGGACAATTAATACAGATTTGCAAAGAATGATGACTTGCATTGTCTCACAGTCCTTTTTTTACTGTTGTTACAAGCAAAATTACAAACTTTGCCAGGATGTACGCAAACTAGGAAAGCCTGCTTTAGTGTTATTTGTCCCTGTAACGCTACGAGACGCATAATAGATCGAAAGGGTGTAATGAATACAATAAAAGACAACTGGGCCACCACGCCACAAGGCCACAGCGCAACTGCATCACCGCAGCACTACAGCATTGTACCACTACGCAATTGCTCCACTGGGGCACTAGAGCATTGTGCCACTGCGCCACTATCCCACAGTGTCCCTGCGTCTCTGCATCACCTGGTACCTGTGTTGGCGCTTAGCTGCGCCAGTGCACCGCTGTGTCACTGTGCAATTGCTCTACTGGGGTACTAAGCCTTTCTACCACTGTACCACAATTCCACCGTATCACTGCATCACCGTATTACTCGACAGCTGGGTCGTTGTGTGACGGCACCACTGCACCATTGCGCCAATGCGCAACTGCGCTAATGATAATTTACCCTGACAAAAGAACAGAGGTAATGGAATTCCTGCTGCGCCACTGCGCCACCTCTGCGCTGCTGCGCCAGTGTGCAAAAAATGATGTACCCTGACAACAAGAACAGAGGTAATGGGATTCCTAATAAGTCACGGATACCGACGATCATGAGACTCCACAGCAGAGCGCTACTGCATCGGCCCTTGAAAAAATAGTTCGGTCTAATCGGAATAATGAGAAACGCGATCAACCAAACACATCTAATAACAGCAACCGTAACTTACCCAACACGTTGACTCTTCTGATGTTTTCTTTATCACTCTCGCGGCGACTATTTGATGCCGTTACAACAAACTCATATGTTTTGCCTCGATTCACTTTCACACGGAGTAAGAGCTGAAGTGCATCTTTCATCTTAAGTTCCGTCCACTCTCCCGGACCTCTGGACGTCACGATTCTATAGTAGGGCGTGTAATGAGTGATGGGTGCCCCATCACTTTTCGGCTCAGTCCATTTCAAGGTTATGTAGTCGTTGTTGGTTACTTCTTCAGGTAGGTCTTCGAGAGCCACTGGGTTAGGGACGGCTGTTTCAAACACAGCAAAGTAAAAATATTATTAATGAAATACGGTACTTCTTTTGCATGGGACCATAGGCCATTTCCGAGTTCCCTTGTGCCTCTGTTTCAAAACGAGTGTAAGTGCGAAACCACTGTTATGAAAATGAGTTTGATTTGCATGAAAATGAACCTGTAGGCCGAAGTCATATGAATGGTTTCGCGCTTAGACTGGTTTTGACACAGAGGCAAAAGAGAACTAGGAAATGGCTTATTGCATACGTTTCGTTTATTCATATGACCATTAATTTTACAACATTGTACTAGCTAGGATTATAAGATTCAGATCCGTGTTACATGTCGCATTTAGTCATTTGCGTTTTCTATGGACTGTATTTTATCTGTCCGTATGTCTGTCTGGTTGTCAACAATAATAACAACTGTTGTAAATCCCGTGGAACGAGGAGGCGTACGAGGGTATAGAGAATCACATACATTTTAATCACAAGCGAGCAAGATGAAAAGATACACGATGGATAAATTGATGACTTATGTGTCTTTGGGCTCGTGGCTACTAATGGAAACGGCCGCAGGCCTGAAATGGAGAAACAGGCTTCTAAGCGTTACTACGACGTCCCTCACTTTCTTAAGGAAAACAAAACAAATGTTCAGATACAAATTCACACTGTAAGCTGCATGCTTATAAGTTCAGTCTATCTGGAGCCTTAACTCTTGTATTGGACCTACGAAGTAGTAGCACAGAAGGATCCGCGGTTCTGCTTGGAGATGCAGATTCGAGTGACTCAGCAGAATAGCAATCAGAACTTTCTGGGGAAACAGGGGCACTGTTGGCACTACGCTCTTCGTGATCCGCTGCATACGAGATGGAGTGAGTAAATGAAACATCATCAGGGACTTCATTGCTTCGGAAGTGGAAAGACTATCTAGCAGCACGAGAATGATGATGGTTTCACCGAAGTGTTTCACCTTTTTCAGTGGCTACTAGGTGCTAACGTGTGGTATTTGCCTCATGTTGAACAATGCCTGGCATACAGGTACCACTACTAGTAACTAGATTGAGGACACGAACAAGATCTTCTGGTAACACGAATGAAGTGGCCGCTGCGCTGGTTTATCATACTGCACCTTCCGGTTATCCTGTCTGCGTTGTAATTTAACATGATGTCTCCACTGCAGATAATCAGGGCTAAGACACAGCGGGCAGGTTTGTCTGATATATCCGGCCATTCAGAAGCTCTGTAGGTGAAGGAAAGTCATGATTGAGAGTGGGGTGCTACGGAGACAAAGCATAGCTGAATGAGGATCTTGGCCAGATGTCTTCCATTTGTGCAAAAGATCTTTCACACTTTGCACTGTCCTCTCACGAAAAAATACAGGGGAAGTATATTGTTATAATTAAATATTATCATAATTATAATAATGTCTTTATCTATTTGATAAAAATACATATCAAACGTTACAAAGTAGAATGGATGTGAGATGAGTAAATCAGTATTTAAGACTGAGCTCCTGAAAAGCAGCAGATGTGTATTGAGAGCCATCGTCTGTTACCGGCTTACTTGAGATCCCATGTTCGTCGAAGACAGGTATGCAATGGCCACGGACGACTGGATGTTAGTAAGCTTTTTGACCTCAGGAAACTTGCTGTAGTAGTCAACAACTAACAAGTGGTTAGCATTCTCCCAGAAGAATATGTCAGAGTCTAAAGTATGCCATGGCTTCTGCGGTACATGATTAGGCAGCAAAGGTTCCCTGGCATTCAACTTCTAATGACGCTGGCAAGGGGAGGGGTAGCTCTTAACCAGCTCCTTAATATCATGGTTGATGTTTGCCCAGAATACTGAGCCCTTTACCCTGGGCCTGCAGTTCTCGGGACCCTGATGGGCGTATTGTAACTTTTTCAGAACATCACGCTGAAGAGACTCAGGGATGACAATACGCGTCCCCAAAAAGATCGGGCCATCCACTACAGTATACTCATCTCGATAGTTCCAGTAAGCATGAAGATAGGCAGGGCAATCAGATCTCTTTTCAGGCCATCCATGTATGATGACTTCACGCCGGACCTATAAGGTTGTATCCTTATCGGTTTCTTTCAGGCTGGGACACTCTCGTTGGGCTTGCATTAAGATGACGATGGACCTCGCGTACAGATACATCAAACCCTTGTACGACTTACCAAAACAAGAGATGATTCTTGAAAAAGCGTCAGCTGACGCATTTGCATGTCGTACTTCTGTATGCGCAGCATCCTAGCGATGCGGGGTGGTGCACTTGACAGCTGTTTTTTGAAGATAGCCTCTAGTGGCTTATGCCGTAGGCATAGTAATGGAACTTTTCCGAACCAAAAAGAACAGCTAACATTTCTCTCTCAATATTGAAGTAAAGACTGTCAGTTGCGGTCAGCAACTTACTAGCAAACTCCACTGGACCATTGCCTTGCAGGAAAACGGCTCCTAAACCCCTCTTTGAGGCATCCGCTTGAATGGTTACAGTATGGGTGCTGTCAAAGTACTGCCATGAGGTAGTGGCCATGATTGTTTTCTTGATGCATTCTACGGCAGATTGATGATCAGGACTCCAAAGAAAGTCTCCTGTCTTCTTGGTGAGCCCCCAAAGGCTAGCTGCTATGGATGCTAGCTTAGGAATGAAATGACTCAGGAACTGGACCATCCCAAGGAATGTTTGTAGATCTGCACGGCTTGTGAGGGATCCATAGACAGTATGTAGTCGACCTTCCGTGGATCAGGATGCAGACCTTCACTACCAATGGTATGGCTAAGAAGGGAATTCGAGTGCACCTGAATTTGAATTTGTCCAGGGTGAAGCGAGGACCAGTGTCACGAGCGAGCACGCTGAAGAACAGCACTAAGGTTTTCATCGTGATCGTTAAAATCACTGTTGTAGCCATACACAACAATGTCATTTGCAATTCCAGTGACACATGGTAAGTCATCACAGGTTTCATCTGCTTTACTTTGGTAAATGTCCGGGGCACAAAACGAAAAGCAGACACTGAAATCTGTATGTTACATACTGCGAATTAGAGGTTTTCAACAGTCAACAGTCAACAGCCAGCTTTCCCCGGTGAGCTTGATATTCCAGTACCCTCTGCGTGCATCAAAAATTGAGAAGCATTTGGAACCACTAATTTTAGGTAGAAAATCCTCTAATGTAGGTGTAAAGTTGTGCGGCCTCTTGATAGTTAGATCTTTCGGGTCCAGGCAGAGCCGCAATACACCAGTGCGCATAGTGACGCATACCAGGGAGTTGATCGTGGCCCAATAAGTTGGGTCGGTAAGTTTTGCTTGGATTTTCTACCCAACCAATGAATCAAGTTCCTTCTTTAAGGGTTCCCTGTGGGATTCTGGAACACTTCGTTGAGAGCGCAAAACTGGGGGATCAGCAAGATCAACTCTTATACTGTATTCGCCCGGAAAGCAGGTAACATCTTCAGAGTAATCATTGTATTTTCTGAACACCTCGTCCTCAGCGACTGGATCTAGGTCGCTAAAAGGTCGAAGCTGAGCACTTGGCTTGGCTGCCTCCAGGGTTTGTGACACCGGAATTCATGGTAACCAGGTTCACATCTGCACATGTTGATAGGCTTAATACGTTTGGCTCATTACCATCAACAGCACGGAATGGGTATGATTTACAGGAGCCAGTATCGTCCAGTTTGAGTACACAGGTGCCATGATGCCCAACAGCATGTCCACCAAAGGCAGTAATGATGGTGATAGATGGTATGACACTAGTAGGGTTCCAGGATGAATTTGGGAAGAGTGACTTGTAGATACTCGGAAAGATAATGTTTCTTTCAGCGCCACTGTCTACTTTACACAAGAGCGGTTTCTTGTTGTGATCTGAGGCCACTTCCACCTTAAGCAACGCTTGGGTTTCACTCTTTGTGAACTGATTAGCTGACAAGATATGGGAGTACATCTGTCCTGAAAATGATGTTTCGGGGCTGTCTTTTCTTTGATCACGAGCCTCAACGCTAAGGAAATGCTTCTTTCTATAAGATTTCCCTTTCGTAGGTTTAGGTTGCCGCCCTTCGTCGTTCCCTTTTTGTCAGGCTTTGATGAACGGCAGACGTTTCTTCAATGTTTCTATTTTCCAGGTATGCATCGTATTTTAAATCATAAGCAGGGCAAGCATCGCTCAGGAATATATATCGCGCTCGGTAGCACAGCATCCAAACAAACGAATGGGGGTTGGTTGCGTGGGGTTTGATGGGAAGATCATGTTTCAGCGGGTCAACATGAGTTGAAGTACCGGGTGAAATTTTTTTGATTTGGTTACTTGCTCTTCACTCCGGGTAATATCCAGAGCAGTATTAAGCGTGAGAATGGCGTCCTTGTCTAGGAACTTGGTTTTTGGTTTGAATACGCTTGGAAATAGATCCAAAGATAAGGGCATCGATGATATGCTCATCTGGGCTGGTAAAATGGCATTCTTCGACCGGTATTCGAATTGCATTGTCTTCAAAAATGATCGAATCCACTGTTTCACCCAGGTTCTTGTTTCAGGGTCCTGAGCTTGTACCTTGATTACCGAAGTTGCTCTTTGGAGACAGGTAATTCTCAAGGCGCGGTTAGTCGGTATCGAGTTTCGTCTCCTCTTGAGCGATTAAAGTCCACTCGGAAATTAATTCGATTCCATTGTCGCTCGACCAGATAAGAAAATAGTTTTCCTTTCTCCGATTTGTGTTTCCGCGGGCCAGAAAAGTTTAGCTTGCATCGTGCTTTAAACTTCTTGAACGCTTGTCGAGCGTCCATGGTTGGGATTGGTTAACCTGCCTTGGTTTCGACGAAAGTGAAATAAGGTTATTTACCGGCCTAGTAAGCTGAAGATACGGTAAGGTTGAGCAGTTCAGCAATTTTCTACCACTCCTGACACCATGTTTTATTTCTCGTGGAACTAAAAGGCTCACGAACGTAGAGAGAATAACACACGTTTCAATCACAGCTAAGAGAGATTAAAAGATACACGATGAAAAAAATGGCAACTTTTATGTATATTGAGCCCCTGGTGACTAATGGAAACGACCGCAGGAACCGGAAAGACAGGTTTCTGAAGCTGTGTTTACATTAAAGCCGAAACGTGATTAGAGTAAACATGTTTCAAGGAAACATGTTCCGCCTAAACATGTTTGTCATTGCATTGTTTACATCAGATGTCGGTTTCAAACACGTTTCATTCATGGTTGTATAATTCATGCTGTTTCATGGTACTCGCATTTGTCATAGTTTTGCGGCAATGTTCTCCAAAATATTCTGCTTTCTACCCATCACCGATAATTGCGGTTGTATTTCTTCATTGGTCCATATTTCAACTAGATATTTGGCCTCATAACAGCCCCAATTTTGTTTCTTTTGGGCACTCGCCTCCTCTCCGTATCCATCCACCATTTTGAACGTGTTTGGTCTGATCGTGATTGAAACTACCCCGCGAGGTTGTTTCAATCATGCTCAGAATAATCAGGTTTCAACCATGATTCGCGCAGTGCACTGTCTGATGTGAACACTTTTCATAAAGAAACATGTTTCATTCGTGATCAGACTAATCATGTTTCGGCCTAGTGTTAACACAGCTTAAGATATACTACGACAAAATCCACTACCACGACCATACCTGTATCTAAAAAATATGATATTTATAACAATTCAAGTGTTCGTTTTTGTCGCAAAGATAAGTGCAACTTGATTCTTGATTGTTCTGACTCAGCTGGAAATTGTTATTCCGAATTAGACAGACACGTTTCTAAAGGCCTAAAATCAAAATATTTAAAAAAGTTTTCATCTTGTTCTCGTTGTTGTTTCGCATGAAGCATTTGGAGGATGTCCGCGTAAGGACTGACAGCACAACTTTTGGAACATGAACGATTTCCCTTTTTTGAGGGCCGAGAATAGTATGAATAAATATCCCAGAGAGGCTTTTTTCATGTTTGTTTTAATTTGCAATCATCGTTTAAAGTAATTTCGCGACAATCAAGCTACCAATGAATGTGGGCTCCGCTATCGGACAAATTCTCTGTTCAAAGCTATAATATACACGTAACTTCGGCAATTTATAAGAAGCTGCGGTGCTAGCTTGTCTGAAAAAGTTTAACATTTCAGCTTGCCAGGTCACGAAGCATCAAGAATATTTATCGATATTTAGAAGGAATGTTACGGTAGTTAAGAACCACGCCTCCTGTTTATTGCCTCTCCGTCAATATGGCGCCCAAAACCGTGATAAGCTCTATTTAAAATCAGCTGGGTTGGCAAATTTCAATCAGCTCCTCTTACGAAGCGACGTTATCCAGTAAACACAAGGAAAATCGTGTTTTTCTCTTGCAAAGCACACACACTCACTCGAGGATTCTGGCGTTTTTCAGTGTCATGCCAATACCCTGGCCTCACTGGGAAGATTGCTTTGATACAGACCTCTCTGCTTTTCGTTTTTAAATGCCAGCTAGTTAGCATAAGAACAACTTGATTTACACAACAAAAGCAGTAAGGTCTGTATCAAAACAAGGTCACCTCCAGCCTCGCTGCCATTCAAAGGCCATGTCACTAAGCAGACAACTGTAAAATGGTCTATTCGGGTTAGCACGATGCAGGCTTTGAGTAACTACTGACTGCACGGTTACTATTCCAATATAGCGTCGGGCTCGGTTACTATTCCAACATGGCGTACGACTCGGGCGCTCTCGTTTGGGCCGACTAATTACGAACAGTGTCTACACCTGAGTGAGTGACACATTTGCATATAGGAGTCCCCGCAACAAACACATTTCTACGCTTCGCGTATCCACGAGTTTAAAAATGAGTCAGTCGAGTGGTTAACTAATAATTAAAGTAAAAACGGACGGACGAAATTTGACAATTTAACAAGCAAAAGATTCGAAGCGAGCCTTGATTATATCTTTTTCGTAACGTCCATTTTACAGCGGAGCCACCAATACTCTAAAGGTTTGCGAAGATGTTTCTGGGGGGTTATTCAGAGTCACTTATTATATGCCGTATCGCACATTTTTTGGCACGCTTCGGCTGGATGTCAGGCGAGTTTGTTCGAGCCATGGTTCGCCTTTTGGCGAGACGCAATCGACCCAAAATAACCATGGCGAGACCAAACGAGCCTAATTTGCCATTGAGGCGTACCAAAAAATTTGAGAAAACTGGAAACTCCGGTTTCGTCTTAGAAAATCAGAAGTTTTAGAACAGTTGGCGATCATCGCGCAGTTAATGAGCGCCCGCCAGTTTAGTTTTGGCAGGAAAGATTTGACATTTCGCCCGAAAACAAACGTTCAATATTTAATTGCGTGCTTAAATGTTTATTTCTGATTCCATCTTTCAATTTGACACACGGAAAAATTACTCTTCATATATCGTAGGCATATCTGGTCATTGACTTGATATCGCAGGATATCAGGAGAGTAGACGTAGCTTCTAATTGGCTAATTGGGTGTGGTAGTAAAGCGCATTGCTTTCTAGCTGGATTTTTTTTTCTTTTTTTTCAACAATAGCGCGCTCTCATCGGCTACTATGTTTTGAGTGATGTAATGATAAGTCAGTTAGAGCGAATACGCATAAACGATGTTTAGAAGAGAGAAACCTTATCACTATAGAAGTTGATATCAGGGATTTACAAAGTATCAGAGAAAGCCAGAGGACCAAGAAGGGTGAAATTTTGAGTCACACTAGTAGCTGTACACGTCCTTCTTTCTCGTCCACAAGGTCTGTCTCATTTTTTCCTCGCTCAATCCAAGAGCTCGTTATCTAAGGTTAAAGGAATGTCAGGGGAAATTAGAGGTGAAAAAAATTTAAATCTTATTTATAGTGGTCATTCACTTAGCTACACAAGCACTAAGCTTAGCTAGTTCACAGGCGTCCCACAGAAACAGAGGAAACAAATACTTTAAATAAACGAAACATTATTAAAAATCCCAACTGGCAGGAAGCAGACCAGGTTTACAAAGCGTGACCGAGGATTTGAACTCGGGACTACCAGGAAACAAATCCCGCTAGTGGCAGGGTTGAGGCCTTGAATCCGGGACCTCCGGATTACAACACCAGCGCCCTAAGCCACTCGGCTACGCTGCTAACGTTCTCGTGGACTCCAGTAATGTATTTCCAGTAAGGATTTTTGACATTTTAGAAGTTATCATTTGTCTGGAAACCTGAACAAACAGCACTCTAAATAATACCCTGGCAGCAATCCTTTTAGATCATATACCTGAATAAATAGGAATTTCTATTCGCGGTTAATAGAGTAAATGTAGTTGTTGCTGAACAAACTGAAACGATTTTAAGCTGGAAAAACGAGGAAACATATTTCCAGAAACATGTGTAGCACGCGCATGTTTCAGCAACGTTTCCTGGTTTTTCCATTTGGGGCACATTGTTTCCAGCGTCAATTTTTTTTTTCCAGGAAACAAAATATGTTTCGGCTAAAAGTTCACTGAATGA
Source organism: Orbicella franksi (assembly GCF_964199315.1). Lineage (NCBI taxonomy): Eukaryota > Metazoa > Cnidaria > Anthozoa > Scleractinia > Merulinidae > Orbicella > Orbicella franksi. The sequence continues at coordinate 13,602,909 of NC_138154.1, forward strand.
AAACAATCTAGTTTCAGTACAAAAATTAAGCTTAGCTCTGTAATAAACTTTTTAAATTTACATTTGAGTCCAATCTTTTTATACTACAATTAATTTCATCAAACCCGAGCAACGCAATTATAATCTATCGATGATACATACATACATACATAAACTTTATTTAAGTGTCAGAGTGTTTAGCTAAAGATAACTAATTGGGGACACTAACATAAATACAAATATAAAATATAAAATACTAATATTATATAAAATATATAGGTAGGTAATAATTAAAAATATGTTTTATAGGTCTAATTAGTTAAAAAATAAGTTCAAGATTACTTAAATTGGTTGTATTATTATTATGTTGAGCAAGCATAGCAGCTGCATCTTCCGTCCAACACATCTGTTAGGTTAATAATAGCCGCATAAACATTTAAGCTCTCTATTTCGCAGTTATAGCTGCAAAGAGCGTTGTTTTCTGATGGGCTATTCTGTCGGGTCTTCCCGTTCATCTTTCTACTTTAAAAAATTCAAAATATGGACGTCTTCAGATGAGATTATCTATGACAGCAATATTCCTGAAGAAACGCTATCTCGCTTGCTTTCCTCGCTTTCGCTTTCAACTAAAAAAGTATGCAATCCACGACGGATTTCCCGCCTTTTCCATACCATCACTTTGCTTAGATGAAACTGAAATGTCCAAATTATCCATTGTTCCATTTCATCCGCGCTACCCGCTTTGTTTGTTATTTATCACTTCATAGCTTCCGCAAGCTTATGGAATACTTGGTAAATATTTACACCTTAAGTAGGGCGCATGGCGGGGGAGGGGGTTGAGAAAGGCCTGGGCCAGTCTCGTGCCTCGCGCTCGTCCCATTTGAAATGACTCGTTCAAACAATCATATTCCACCAGGTCCAATTACGTTCCAAACTACCTCATCACATGACCCAGTATTCACTAACTATTAGCATGAGCAGTTTGGCTGACGATGTAGGATTTAGTTAACAACACAAGTTACAGTTTTTATTACCTGCAGACAATAAAAACCAAAGTACCCCTACTACAAGTACCACTGCTGGGAGAATCAGAAACAGATATTTCCAGATATCTGGCTCTTCGTTTGTTTTCTTTTTTACTGAAAAAGAAAAAGTGAGATAGACCCTTTCACTTGATGTTCAGCGGTGACAGATCATGTCCTTATACACAGTACATGTTCGATATAGAAAAAAAAATAAGGGACGTAGTACTGTGATTAGTTCAGCCATCGCACGCACATGTGATGGCTTTTGAAAAGGGGCTATAAATTGTGAGATGGCAGTAAACAACTGCCAACAACTGTTCGACTGTCCACATTGCATTCCACGTTCCTGTTCTTCCGTTGAATACATTTTGAAATTCGTTCAACAATAATGAATATATTTCCCGTGAATTGCAATTGCCAGCTTGCCATTCAGATAAACTTTTTCCCTCTTTGCAAACAATCATGGGTGTAAATTTTTTTCCTAGTTTACAAATACCCAACTGATCAGAAAGTTCAGATTCTGAAAAAAGAGCCTCATCTTGAAAACATTGGCCAGTTTTTTCCAAGTTAGGCCAAGATCTGTAATCAACCTTCTTTACCTCAACGAGTAGCTGCATAAATTTACAAATCCTGAAGTCCGAATTCTAAACTACGGTGATATAAAAAGTTGGAAGCGTATAAAAAAGGCAATACCTCGATCGCTCGACATTGCCTCGGGAAACATTCAGATTCCTGGGAAACAAAACTAACTGCACCATCATTAAAATTCCTCGAAACTACTTTAATCATAACTTGTCGGTGCATGTGTTTTAGAGCTTGAGGCCACTTGAATATGAAATCTTGGCTAAATGTAATTATAAACTGGTTGACGGTTAATCACGTATTTTTGTTAATGGATATATAGGTAGGATATTTACAGTCACATACCCTTCAAGATTATATTAAGGAATTGGTTATTTGACCATTGAACCCTCTAGTCGCTTCAAGAATGCAATAATGTATCATCTATTTTAGTTAATGGATATATTGGTGTCCTTCGCGAGAGATCGCCATGGACTTATCATTGTTAAGAACGGTTTCCACTAGCGTATAAGCACGAGAACAAATACAATAAGTAGACTCTGTAAGCCGTTAGGTAACACTTTAAGGAAATTTTCCAAGCAAAAACGCCAGTTATCGTCAAATTTCTCCCTATGATTATGAATTGGTGAAAAGAAGCCTTTCAGTACATGGTACAGACATAAATAATCTATGGCAACTACATTTAAGTTTACAAGCTTACTTTCCAAAACGGTGACTCTTTGGAACTTATTTTCTTTCCCCCCTTCGCCAAATTTCTTTGTTGCAGTAATGGAAATTAAATTCATATGTCTTACCCCTTTCTAGTTCTTTGTCTGCTCCACTGCTCGCTGGTTTCTTCGGAGTACATATATTTCCACTGCCTATGTTGTTGTCCAGTTTAGCCGCTTTGGACACACCTGTGTTTGTATGTAAAATAAGAAAGAAATTAACAAAATATCAGCCCCAAGCAACTGACATCGATACAACCGAAGTTACTGGGTTTGGAAATTTTCGTACTGTTATAACATTTAAAAATGGTAGTCACTTTAAATTTGAATAACGTAAATGGAAGATTTGCTTGCGAATAGAATGTTTATGTTTTTCCCACTTGGGTTATTTTATCGTTTTATAGTTACGTGATTATTGTAGGTTGCAGGCGCCTCATCTTGAAAACATTGACCCGAAATTTTTTTCAAGTTAGGCCGAGATCTATAATACCTCTTAACCTTAACGAGTAGCCGCAGAAATACACACGCCGGATTTCCGACTGCTAAAATAAGGTGATATAAGAAGTTGGAAGCATACAATAAAGGCAATACCTCGATCGCTCGACATTGCTTCACATTGAGATTCCTGGAAAACAAAACTAGCTGCATCATCATTAAAATTCTTCGAAACAACTTTAATCATAACTTATCAGTGCACGTCTTTTAGAGCTTGAGGCCGCTTAAATATCAAATCTTGGCTAAAGGTAATTAGGAACCAATCACGTAATATAGGAATTGTTTTCGCTATTTATATAAGCAAGCGTAATGTACGCGCAGTGTGTGTGGAAACCAAGATGTAACGGTCCATTCGTGTGTATTAAAAGTAGGAGTTATTTTATTTAGCGCGACTCTACATTGGCGACGAGTATAATCTAAAGATTTCGTCGAGGTTCTCGACAAGGCTTTTTCTCAGTTATGCTAGGAGGCGAGACAGAAGTACCAAGCGGCAGTCGGCTGTTCGAGTCCGATCGCTCGACATTCCCTCGGGAAGCATTGAGATTCTCAGGAAACAAAACTAACTCCACCATCATTAAAATTCCTCGAAACAAAAAGACAGATTGGTCTTTTATCATAACTTGTCAGTGCACTTGTTTCAGAGCTGGAGGCCACTAAAATATCAACTCTTGGCTAAAGGTAAAGTGATTGGCGGTTAATCACCTTTTTTTGTTGATGGATATATTGGTGTCCTTCGCGTGAGATCGCAATGGACTTATCATTGTTAAGAACGGTTTCCACTAGCGTATAAGCACAAGAACGAGTACCATACGTAGACCCAGTAAGGTGCTGTTGGGTAACACCTTTAGAACGTTTTCCAAACAAAAGCGCCAAAATGTGATGCTAAGAGGCTAAATGTTTCTTGAAAAGTCGATGTCTCGGGGTCTTCTTTAATGTTGCTACAGATTCGCAAATTCTTAAGGTCGCCTCTCAACAGTTCCAGAGATTTACACTTTTATAATGAAAAGTTCTCTGGCCTGTAGCCGTTTTGAAAAGGGGAATGAGAATTAGGCTGTCGCGAGTTTCTAGTCAAGTACTGGCTTACATTAGGCTTGCTAGACAGATATTCTGGCACAAAGCCAGTCAAGTATTTTTCTAAAAGCAGGGAGGGCACTTATGAGGTAGAGCTGGCTGGGCATCCTTTTAAAACGGCGTAACATGGTCGTATGTCTTGCACCGCTTACATTCTAGAGGCGAAATTCTGTACAGCTTGTAGTTTGTCAATATTGCCACTGGAAAACAGATATAGCTAACAGAAGACAGTCTTTTGTGAAAAACCATTGCACTTCAACCCTTCGTGATAGGATTGCTCTACACTTGGTGGAAGGGACACAATGAGGCATGACTTACATAATGTCTCACAGTCCTCTTTTAAATTCGTGGATAGGCGAAGCGTAGAAACGTTCTTGTTGCGGGCACTCGGACATGCAAATGTGTCACTCACTCAGGTCTAGACACTGTCCGTAATTAGTAGGCCCGAACGAGAGCGCCCGAGCCCTACGCTATGGAATAGTGACCGAGCACAACGCCATGTTGGAATAGTAACCATGTGGTCAGCGCGAGCCTCGCTATATTGTTTGCGCGGTTCGAAGTGGAGTTTACTTCGAATGTTCGAGTTGGCGCTATGGCCAACTTGAAAGCTGAATTTCATGAATTTCATTTGACTCGTCCAAGCGTTAAACATGACGAGGAGATGAGCATTTTTTGCTAGAAAGTGACCTGAAAATGAATAAATCTCATGCTAATAATAATAATAATAATAATAATAATAATAATAATAATAAAAATAAAATATTTATATAGCGCCAATCCACTATTTGTAATAATAATAAAATATTTATATAGCGCCAATCCACTATTTGTCCATGGCGCTTTACATGCTAATGTGGTAAGCTTTGATGAGAATGTGTCTTATTCGTCGACCTTAATGAACTTATATAAGCGAAACGAACAATTTTTTTCAGCTATTGAAAACAGGATAAACATCGGCACCATTATATAATATTGTAATTTCATTTTAAAATTTAGTAGCATCTTAACCTGAAGAAGGCTAGGGTATAGTCTGCAGGTCAGCCGAAATATTGTTCTAAATGTATGACGTTGTGTCAGCCTTGCAGTAGTCTTTGATTTCTCATCGTTTTACTTTTCAAGTTTGGCTGATTAGATCTCCTGTGAGATCCAACGTTCAATTAAGCAAGACCTTCGTTCACACCTTTGCAGTTTATAGCACTGAAGTTTTTGTTTTATGTTGAGTTGTCCACGTCCTACCGACATTGAGTTACGTTTAGATTAAAGTTGTGTTCTCTATACTTGTCTTGTTTATTTTAGTTCCTTGATCTGAACTCTGAGTGGGATGTGAAATGCACATAAACTTGGAAAGAAATTCCCAAATATTTGATTTTGTTAAGCTTAAATGAGTCTTACCCTGTCTTTTTTTCACACTTTTGCTTCCTGATTGAAAAGATAACAAAGGGAAAGAAACCCCCGTGTGAGCTTGTTGGAACACATATTTATGGGTTGACAGAGTTTTTGGATCAACACTGAAAATGCTTCCAAAAGAGGCCACTTATTTTAATGTATTTTACGTGCAATATATATATATAGACAAGTGTGACCAGTGCGATGCTGGTTATGTCGGTTACACCCGTGGCCATCTGTTCGTACGCGTTGATGGACATAGAAGCAAGACCTCGTCAATACGCAATCACTATGATAATAGACACGCAGGCAGGATTCCGGGTGACCTTCACAATTGTTTTAGCGTGTTGAAAAAATGCGACAACAAGTTTGATTGTCTCATTAATGAGATGTTACTCATTAAACAATTACGACCGTGTTTAAATGTACAATCAGACTCAGTTCGCGCTAAAGTCTTCGTCTAACTTATGCAAATTAGTAACTCTGAATTCTTAGTTACTCTTGAAATCGCATATTTAATTAGTTTCCCTTGACAATGGCGCCAAGATGTCGCCGAAACGTCGGATTTGTTCGTTAGTTTTTGCCTGTATATGTTTATCTAAATCATTGTTGATTACAAGCGTTTCCACATTGGAAAAGAAGTGCTGTCTCATATGAAAACGTACCTATAGCCTTGAGTGAAATGCAGTGAAAAAGGTTTATAAACTCGTACGCTTTGTGAGATAAGTGCGACCTTGCGTGGCACGAACGCGGCTTGTTTTAGCAGCTTTTAATAATACACCAATAATTGCAAGTCCACCAACATGTTTCATCTCTAAATTACTTAATCCACGAGTTTGACCACATGTCTCCTTTGATTGCTGTTGTTACGAGCATAGAGTTGGCGATCGATGCAAAATTATAAACGTTGCCAGGATGTACGCAAACTGGGAAAGCCTGCTTTAATATTATTTGTCCTTGTAACGCTAAGGGACGCATTAGGATCGAAAGGGCACAATGAATAAAATTAAGGTGGCTGAACACAGTTTTTGATACCTGTGTTTCATTCACCTTTTTCTCTAAATCCCTTGATCTCTCGGTCGCCAAAAATGGCAGCAAGCAAGGTAAACATTACAAACTTTGGTTTCCTGATAGTTAACCTGACGTATGTGCCGTTGCCATGGCAACATGAATAAATCTAAACAAGCCTTTAAAATCGGCCACCTAAGGGCCCATTAACCGATTCATGCGCGCGCTCGCGCGCGTTGCTAAGGAAGTGAAATTTCACTTCCGCTTACTTACGTCATTCTGAGCGTGGAAAATGAAAACAACTCAATAACTTGCAAATTCAGTTCCATTTCAGATGTTTTTGTCTTTTTGTTTCACGACATGCAAAATACAAAAAGTACAAGCAAAGACAAAATAAGAGAAAACAGAAAAACAAGAGCAAGAGAAAGACAAAAAATGACTGCATGTGGTTTTGTTTGATCTTACCAAAATGCATTAGTAGTGTAAATTGCGCACGCGCTGGAAGGGTAACTTCCAATATACATCGGGCGCACTTCCGGTTTCTTTAAATGCTAAAGGAAACGCGGTTTTTCATTAAATCCAGTTTTTTTCCAACGAATTTCGACTAAACCTAACGTTGAAAACATAGCTATGCGTTCCTTTTCGAAGTCATGCTTTTTTCAGAAAATTATGAGTTTTTCAATGTTTTGAAACTCTCTCAAAATCTGAACTTTTAGAAATGAAACAAAATCTATGCATAGCGCAATGATTAAAAAATTAAAAATTAAATCAATGAAAAAATCCCGATAAAGTAATTTGCCTGGGAGCCAATATTAGTCACATGACCAAGGGTGTGACCTGATGACGTCATCACTGGTGTTACTGATCATGCAAAAGTTAAAACACACGAAATAACTCTGAACTAACTAAAAATGATGAGGTTATATAAGAATAAATTTTCCTTAGCAACGGCTCGTAAAGATCAGTTAATGGGCCCTTAAGATGATTCCTCAGTATTGCATTGCACATCCCTACTGTGCACGATTTTTGCGTCATTAGCACGCGCAAATGAGCGTGTGTACGTATACAACGTAAGAGATTTCCCTCAAGCCAAGCTCGACTGACGAGCCATGACTCCTAAACGAGCACCATACCATATGTTTTTTATCGCACATTTCGAGTAACTGCATTATTAGGAACAACCACAAAAAAATTGAAAACAACCTAACGTCAAGTGTTATTTCTAGGGAATCACCTTATAGACAACTGGGACACAACGCCACAGCGCAACTACATCATCGCAGCACTGTAGCATTGGAGCACTACTTAATTGCTCCACTGGCACACTAAGACATTGTGCGACTGCGCCACAATCCCACAGCGTCCCTACGTCACTGCATCACTCAGTAACTTTGTTGGAGCTTAGCTGCGCCAGTGTACTGCTGTGCCACTGTGCAATTGATCTACTGAGGCACCACGCCATTCTGCCACTGCAGCACAATCCCACCGTAACACTGCGTCACTCTATCACGTGATAGCTGGGACGGTGTGCGACTGCTCCACTGCACCATTGCGCCATTGCACCACTGCACCAATGCGCCAAGCTCTATTGATAATTTACACTGATCTAAAGAGCAGGGGAGATGGAATTCCTACTACGCCACCTCAGCACTTTTGCGCCGGTGCGCAAAAAATAATGTACCCTGACAACAAGAACAGGGGTAATGTAATTCCTAATAAGGCACGAATACCTACGATCATGAAACTCCACAGCAGATCGCTACTGCATCGAATCTCGAAAAAATAGCTTCTAATCGGAATAGCAGGGCTGCTCTGTACCATTTTACCATTGAACAGTAAGAGTGTGGCTAGCGTAGGGGACCTGAAGAATATTCTTAGTTTTTCTTCCTGTTTCTTAATACATGTAAAACCCACCGTCATTCCTTGTATAAAGAAACAAATGTCATATAATAAAGAGTACATCTAAACTCCAAGAATAACAATAAATGTTACTTAAATAATCCTAAACAATCTTATAAACATCTTACAAACGAAGTGATAAACCATTGATATTTTGGTATAATTTTGATGGTAAAACAAAAAGACTGTGTAACATAATAAATATTCTTTGAGGCCTGTTCCAGGTAATCAGATTGTAGGGAGTGTTAACACTGAGATTGCGGTGGTAGAAAATTTTGCACCACTCGCTCTACTTCATGGTATTGTTAAGTATTGTTTTTTTCTCCTTTGTCTAGCCCTGGGTCGCTCGCTTTCGGGATCTTCTTGGCTATTTCCTTGATCTCTTCCGTTCTGCTTCAGTCAAACTCTGTCTTAGCTTGAAAACGGAATATCAACTTCGCTATCGTTTGTTGACATAACAACAGAAACGAGTTTTCTTTCTTAAATGTTAAACTTCTGCAATAAGGAAGCAAGTAATTCTTTATTTATCTGTCCTCGGGAACAATCGTCTCGCTAAAACAAAAAAACCTTTCTCTTCCAAAATTGTTAATGCGATTTTCATGCTATTTCCTGCTAGTAAAACGCGGGCTGACCAAAAGCGCAGTATAACGTAACGTGATCTTTCAGCCAGAAAGATCGAGTTCTTGAGCTCCCCCGTTCGGAGTACCTTGATACTCCCTTCCCCCTCCCCCATAGTCTGTATGGACGGACGGACCCCTGCTCGCTCGCTGGTATGGTGTTGCCATAACAAAATTACCTCGGGTTAATGGTTTAACTAAAAATTCTTACCCTGCTCCACTTGAATCGGAAACGGCTGGTCTTTGGGTTGCTGCTGGCGCGCTGGCGCCCTGGAGGCTGCTTTGGGGGGTTTAGCAACAAAAACTTTTACTTTTCGAATGAACCATTCCATTTTTCCTAAAAAAGGAAACAGTATGATGACACACCGATATCACAAAAGGACCAAGCACTAGAGATTCTCTATTTCGGGTTACTTTCTCATATATTTTTGTATTAACTGTCGGTAGAATATTTACAGTCAAACTAAGTAAGGCGTGTCCTTCAAGATTATATTAATGAATTGACTATTTGAATATTGAACCCGCTAGTCGTTTCAAGAATGCAATAATGAAATGATTAATTGAGTACTGATTCTACTAGTCGTTCCAAGAATAAGGCTAACAGGTTCAATATTCCAAAAGTCAATTCATTACTGCATTCTTGAAACGACAAGCGGATTGAATATTCAAATAATCAATCCATTAACGTAATCTTGGCGGTAGGCTTCACTTGGTTTGACTGTAACAATTTTTATATAGCTGGAGTTAATTGATTTATGGTCACGTGGCAGTGGCTAACGCTCCCACTCACCAGAGGTTACTTTAGCTTGGCATTGTTGTAGTGTCGTGACTAATTCCGCACGCGTGCAATGTATTAGGAACTAGGCACGTAATATAAGAATTGTTTTCGCTATTTATATAAGCAGGCGTAATGTACGCACAGTGTGTGTGGAAACCAAGATGTAGCGGTCCCTTCGTATGTATTAAAAGAAGGAGTTATTTTCAGTATGACTCTACGTTGACGACAAGGATAATAATAACAACAACAACCATGTTATTTTACTTAATACACAGAATATTATACAGCAAGAAAATAAACTAAACTTAAGGTAATTCCCCTGAAATAAAACTGTCAATAGATTTGTGTTCAAACTTTGTCCACTGAATATTTATCATATGAGAACTTTAATTATAAAATAAAAAGGGGGGTGCCCATGCTCGTTAAGGAGCAGTGACGCATTGAAAATATCCCATTTTAGCATTATTTAATGCTTATTACAAGAACGCATTACAAGTTATTGTAAAATCTTTGTGAACCCAGACTCATGAAAACACGCCTCAAACTACAGTCAATACTTGTGTCGGACCGAAATAAACTTTTTAAGTTTGATTTTGACAGACAGCTGAATCCTTGTTAAAATAGTGGAACCAAATTGCTTGCCACGGCTATCAAACTGCAAAATAGTAAGGACTACAGTGCAGCTCCTATTTTCCTTATTTATTCAATTTTCAACAACAGAAATCAGATCAGTCTTTTCTCACGCAAAGCTAATGATTAAAATGACTGGAAAAAAATTTGGGGTACCCGGACTCGTTAGTGAGCTATAGCCATTTTTCAACTGGCAGAACTCAATATCAAGGCAAATCCGCCATGCTTTCAATGTGCGCGTGCACGAACGCGCGCTAATGACACCATAAATTATGCGCAGTAAGGATGCGCAATGCAACACTGGGGAATGACCTTACTGATCTCGACTTTGCAAGATCGGTCGCAAGATCGCACTTTGTGCACGCGTGAAGGCAGTCCGCTGCTCAGTAAAGCCCGCAATTCCACGCGAATAAACGCGAATACCCACGAATAGTGTTTTATTTTTTGTTGTTGTCGTTACCAGCATAAGTGGTAGAAGAAGAGTACCACAAAAACCCGTAGGTGAGACTGGCCTAGTAAAATGAATGAAGAAAACTTGACGAGTAGTTTTTTTCCTGCTGTTTTTTAGATTGATTGCCGGCGCGATCGATCGGAACATCAACATCACAATTTTCGTTTACGTTCCAGCACAGCGGTTTAAAAAGAATGTTTTTTTTTTTCATTTGTAATTGCCTAAAAGATGAATGTTTTCGAAGATATAAATAAGCGATATCGCAAATGGCTCACTAAACTGGGTGGAAACAAAGTTTCACGAAATAGGCCTCGCGCCGCCATGTTTGTTGTGAGTTTTGCAAACTTGAAATCTCGCGCGCTTTCTCGCGACCCCTCGGGTAATCGCGTGATGCCTAGCGCTGAAGTGCGCGTTAGAGTCCAGGCTTCTCACGGAAAATATTACTGTTTTGAGTCTCCCCCGGTATTCTGACGTCCGTGACATCAAAAACGTCCGATGCTTTAAGCTCTCTCGTCTGATAGGAGACGATGGTTTCTTAACAGCGTCGCTGAAATTTTGGAATACCGTTTACGCCAGAAGAATGGCAAAAAAGTACGACCATGACAAAGTTAGCCTGCGACTGGCACAAAAAGGGTATTTAAAATAGCAACATTTGATTAGAGAAATTTGGTTGAGTAGAGGCGGTTCGTTATTTTTTTAATAATTAAAAGGGTCTAAATTTTTTTTTTTTCATTTCTTGGTCCCGAGTCCATATTAAAATAGTTTATAACTTCCTGTTTGTGATTGCAGCACTGCGTAAAAAGCCGAACAGGCCCGAATCCTTCCGAATACGAGTCGGAGCACGCCGCGTATACCGACTCTAACTCTAAACACACCTTGAATGCATCCTGATACAGTCCAGCCTGTTTTTTGTTATGTTTTGTTGTTGTTGTTGTTGTTTTTCTGCAGAATTTGAATTGAGGGAAGGTTACTCCGGAAAACGTTTTTTTTTTTTTTTTTTCTGTCAACGCTAGTAAAAACCGCGCACTAAGACTAGTCACTCACCGATGTTTCAGCCTCAAAAGTGTAGGTTTTCCTTACGAAATTCGTCTCCAAAGAAGCCCAAAATTCGACATCGTTACCGCCATTTTGAACAATACTCAGCAGCCAGGCCGCGTTTTCTTGATGTCATTCCGTCCAAGACATTTTGTCCAAATGGCTTCCGACAAGCCTTTTAAACTACCACTTTGGGTTATGGCTGCTCTGACGCCGTATTATTTTGGGCCAAACATGCTCTAAACTCCGAAAATGAAAGCAGTGAAGATAGGGAAGTGGATAATGGCTTGGAAAAAATACATTTTACTGACCTTGTGAAGGATGCAAAGTCAGTTGCAGGTTTTTCTCTTTCCCGCCAATTTCTAGTCGGACGAAATTACGTCACATAAACACGGCCAGCTGCCAAGTACAGTTCAAAATGGCGGTCTCCGCAGTCGCTTCTTTAGAGACGAATTTCTTCAGGATAGCAAGCACTTTACTTTCGCGGCTCCAACTTCGGTGAGTGGAAAAGCTGAATGTTTATTTGCTATCGGCAAACCTGTACCTAAGAACTTAAGGTGGTCTTATACCTAAAATTTTTTTTTTTTTTGCAAGACAACTCTGTGGAACAGTTTTGGTATCACGTTAAAGGACTTTGCACTCTGACTTCAAAAATGAGCTTTTCCAGCTCACGTGCCACGATAGTTAATGAATAACTAGCTCCTTAGTGTTAAAAAGTGGTGTTCATTATAAACACGATAACGTAATAATGAATGGTTCGAGAAGTATGGAATTAAGTTCATCCTGTCCATAAGCAAGTTGTCCAGGAGACAAACCTCAGAAAACAGTGTTTTGATGGGGTTTTTCTCGTGAAATATTGAAAAAGTATATTAATATTAACTAATATTAACTATATTAACTAAATAACAGGGAAAAATTTCATAAATTGCAAATTTTGGAGGTTTAAGACCTAGATAATTGTGTCCTTCATCAATGTTGAAAATTTGACAACATTCGGTTAAAACCCAGTGGTGATATCGTGTGCGAGATATTGATGATCCGTCTATTTGATCATTTTGAGAAATAAGGCTTTAAAGTTTTACTTCGGTCTCCGAGAGCCCAGATTAGCCCTGTGAACTAGGGGGGGGGGGAGGTTAGGGGCAGGGGGAGGGGTATATTTAAAGGTTTTACATAAATGTTTCATTGAACACCCGAATACACACCAGTCATAGAAATGTTATCCAAGTATAAGGAGCGTATAAGATGGTAGAAGAAATAATGTTCAGGACCATGATGCAAAATTCTCATAACTAGACATCTTTAAAGCGTTTGTGTAAAATATCATTAAAATGTACTGAATTGAATCCATTTTGTGAGTACTTTTAGACTGTAAACAATGGTTGCTATGGGTGTTGCTATGTTGAAATATAGCTAGAAGTGTTCAGATTTCTTAATTTAAACGTAAATTCAGGAGTAATTAGAGGAAAATCGTTTCAAAATACGATTTACAAATGGACAGGGATGTTGAATCTTCATGTTCCAAAAAAATGGTTTTCTGGAGAAAAATTTATATCTTAAGAGCAAAGTAAACAAAAAGAATACACCGCAGGCCCGCGGGGGGGGGGGGGGGGTACTTCCAGAAACGTTGGTTGGGGGTGTGCAGCCCACTTCCCAAAACCCTTACCTATTTTAATATGAGCAAAATCTGCGTTTTTTTGCTACCCTATTTTCATTTCGACCTGACCAAAAATTCGATAGCTTATTTATGGCCGTTGCGGCTGACACAGTCACCCTAAACATAAGTTATGAAAGGCTTTTGTTGACGGTCTTATTGATAATGATCAGAAAGTAGCTTCTTCTAAGAAACATAGCCAACTCAACATCAGAGTGCTAAAACCATCCCCAATTTATAACCAAAATGGCCAAAGTCGATACCCTATTTATGAGCAAAACGGCTGAAAAATCCTAGCTTTTGGGGCCGCACATACCTATATAGACCATATAAGGGAGTACCCCTGGGGGTGCTGGGGGCCAAGGTATTTACTTCGGCCGCCATGTTTCATGTACAGAAGCTGTTCACCAACAAGGCGGACATGTTTTGCCTAGTCCTCGCGCAACACCATCAAGGACGAGCGATTCTCTGGCCACAATCTTTTCAAGCTATTACCGTCATTCGATTTATCTTGCAATATCTTCAACTCCAGTTAATTTAAAATAACATTTTCCGAATACTCAGAATTGACTGGCGTGGCAACTTTAGTCGTATCGCACTGGCCTAAGAAGCTAATCGGCTTTTATATCGAAAACTACAGCCCATGGACTTACTAATATTGTGAGGCTAACTATTGTCAAAGACTTATATAATCTTCTATCTAGTAGGTGATTTTACACCACTTGGTGTGATCCTGTACGATATCACTGCTTCGTTTGTTCTTTAATTTTGCTAGATGCCGCCTACTAAAAGTACATAAGAGGACAAACAACAATACCCACTCTTATAACTGGAACACTGCGGTCTTCCAAAACGGAATACATGACAAAAACCTACCTGTACTACCACGAAAAGATTGAATTTTTGGACGCTGAAGCAAATAGATGAAGTTGTTTCTCAGCTCCTGGGCCGATACGACTGAACAGGAACAGGTTGTTTTAAACAGTCATTTAGTTCTTGAGTTATTCAGGAAAGCAAACACGCCCTCAGGCATAATGCATCTGACTCGTTAGCTGCTAAATGCACAATATCAAGTGTATTATCAATCCAGCTAAGAACAGTGGATTGAATAAAATGACAGCAGTCTACTTTCTATCCCAATTTATTTTATTTCCATCTAACGATGTGGTCGTGTAATCTTATTCGTGGCTTACATGTGATCTTGTTTGTGTAATGGCACATTCCTTGAAGTGTATTTCTTCAGGTGTAACATTACACAAAAATTTTGACAGCGTGTCGCTTGCTACGTCAAGTGTGTAAGTCATGGATTACCATACTAGGCATCTAGATCGGAAGACCGCGAAACCCAACATTTTCTTGGCATGTGACTACAAGTAAGTATCGAGACTACAGCTCTAGCCTGCAATGCAGGTGCCACAAGGCCATAGTCTTTTGGAACGACCATGTTCTGTGGTCTCTATCTCTAATTACCACACCTTAGGAAGTGTTTTTAAAAGCAATCTCTATTGTTAGCAAGATAAAAGCAGTAGACGATAAGATAAACAAGATTTTATTACAGCAGGAATTAATTTTCGTACCATTTGTTTTCGACAACAATGAGTCAAATTCAATGCATCCTGTTATCTAGAACTTTGGAACTTTACACAAGAAAATTAACTGAGCGATCTCAATGTTGTTACAGTCCGAGAATATCCAACAATTTTGAAACTTATTCATTTTGACTTCTATACCAACAAAATACTGTATCAGTTGCTTTTCATAGTCAGGAACTGTAATTTCCCGTTGTTAAGCAATGATCAATGAAAGGACTGAGGCTCTGCGTTTTCGTCAGACGCAACAGATTGTCGAGCCAACTCATAAACGCTATGGCTAGATTCATTATTGCTAGCCGAATCCTGATTGTTTTTATCCCCGACGACAGACTTCAACCAAATGCTTATGATCACAACCAAAGCACTCTGAATAGCGCTTGAGATCAAGCTTTCGTCAAAAAACTGCTGACCGATTAAAAAGAATGAAAACTGCACTAACAAGACTGACATTCCTGCGGCAACTACCAGTGCAAAGTTAATTGCGTTCTTCTTCTCCCACCCCTCGATTCCGAAAAAAAGAAAAGACAACACGTAAAATAAAAATGCCAGCATCACTATAGTTGTTACGATTGGCAAAGCCCAGAACGGCTCTGTGATTATGCCGATCATTACCCACAAGGTGTGATGTAATGCGATAAAACAACCTGGAAATGCAGTGCAAAGAAAACAAG
Source organism: Orbicella franksi (assembly GCF_964199315.1). Taxonomy (NCBI): domain Eukaryota; kingdom Metazoa; phylum Cnidaria; class Anthozoa; order Scleractinia; family Merulinidae; genus Orbicella; species Orbicella franksi. The sequence goes on from NC_138154.1 coordinate 13,618,486, forward strand.
ATACTGGCTCTTCCTGTTCAGGCTCTGAGTTCCTGTTCTCCCCAGTTTCCCCAGAAATTGCACCGTCGTTACGACCTCTCAGAGGACTCAGAGAGTAACGAAAGCGACGTAAACAAAGCAAAAAAATGAAAAAGAGGTAAGTCAAAGGATAAATTACTTGCCGGCCTTGGATGCTGTAAGCTGCAGCAAAAACAGCTATAACTGTGCCCAACCAAAACAAAACAAATACGAAAAGTAGAACTGATTTAACCTTAATTTTCAATTGTTTATCCTTGTAGCGTTCCTTACATTCTGTTATAAATAAATTACTGATGCAGTAACTTCCTATTAAAGAGGAACACAAGATAAGCCAGCATATTTGAGGAAATGCCTTGATGACGTTCCTGAAGTTGTGTTTAGAGCTTGCCTCTACAACACATTCAACATTGTTTAGTGAAGGATTAAAGTTGGATGGGTCGATGGCAATATCCTCAAGCTGTTAAGAGAAAGGGACATTTAAAATGTTAAACAAATAAAAATAGGATGTGTGGGTGCAAACTGCGGTGACCAAAAGTTTTGTATATTGAACAAAGTTTCTTTGTTCAATCTACAATTTGCATGGTCAAGCCGTGTCATGCGACGTGTTTTCTATGGCGCAAATTGCTTTAAACACTTAAATTTGAACTAATTCGACAGGAATAGAACATGCAATATCTTCCTTGAGTTTTAGATAAAAGATCATCTCATTCGTTTTGAAATGAGTAGGCAAAGGTAAATCTTTCACATTGTAAACCACGCAGCATTAACCAACAATAACATTCTCTGGTAAAGTGTGCAACTGAATACTGGATCCTTACCGTCGACAAAAATTGGAGTAGCTTTCTCGTCTTCTCGTGTGGATTGCAAAATTCATTGATTGTTATGTGGAGGTCTTCCTGCCTTCGGTGAGGCCATATGGTCGCCAACGAATATAGGCTCATGGCTTGGAGGCTCAAGTAGCGATCACTCACATACAAGCATGATCGACTCCAAATAAATTTCAGCTGTTCTACTTCAGTGAGATTGACGGTGGAGTTAATAAAATGTACCCAGATGTTTATAAGTTTAGATGATGAGTCTTCAGAGGGGTAGATAGCATTCGAGATGTTGAAGTAATTATCAAGAGGTGGCTTTGTAGATGTCAGGGCATCATGAATTTGGTAGTCGTATTTAAGACAGCTCTTATCGATCCTTGGCTCGTCCGGGCTTTTTGTTGCGTTAACCGTGTTCAAAGGCGATACGGATGTTGTCGTCTGAAATTTGACCAATAGTAAAAGCAGAAGAAGGTACCGTTTGATAAACCGTCTACAGTTCATGATAAAATCGTACCTTTCATCTCATTTTAGGAGTTAGCATAAAGTAACAATCTTTGAGTTTTGCCTCATATACATGTTACGTAGCTCGAGGCTGTTAGACAATTATTGTTTTGCTATATAAAAGCTGGCAGCTAGCTATTTTTGCATATCTTCACCAAGGCAACGATACATGTGGTTTGGAGTTCAGGAGGGGGTGCTTCCAGAAAAGTTGGGTGGGCGTGTACAACCCTCTTCACAAAACCTTTGCCCTATTTAAGACCAAGATCTGCGACTTTCCCTTCACCATTTATGACCTGATCAAAAATTATAAATTCGACTCACCTTTTAAGACCTGACCATTAAATCAATACACTATTTCAGACCTGCCCTGTAATTAGTTTTCTACTTCAGACCGATGTTAAATACATTGTGAAGGGCTTTTGTTGATGGTCTTATCGATAATGATGAAAAAATAGTGAGAAAAAAAAGCCAATTTCTGGCCGAAACGGTTAAAAACCATACCCTCTGGGGTCGCACACTCGGCATACCTATATAGCCCATACAAGAGAGTTCTCCCCCGGTAAGTAATAACCCACGAGCAGTTAGCTAATGACCCGTAGCTAGTGAAGAAACGTATTTTTAATTCAAAAACAGTCTTTATTATATGGCTAGCTCCGTGAGCGGGCAAGATGAATCAAATCCTGCGCTGTGATTGGCTACCCGAGCGGGCAAGATGGAGCTATCTTGCCCGCTCGAGACTACCCGTCGTGTCTCGCAAGAAAAATTTCCCCGAAAGCCATATAATAAATCCTTTATTGACCAAGCTTGTTCGGCCAAGATGGCTGGATATTGGCCTTATTCTTCTTTTGCGTGTTTATGGACCTCGACTCCGTCTCGGTCCATAAACACGCAAAAAAAAGAACTTGGCCAATATCCAGCCATCTTGACCTCACACTTGGTCAATAACCCATATGTATTACCATAATCTAAAGTTCCGGTTATGTAAACGAAAACATGTTATTTAAACATGTCGCTCACTTAAATGGTTACATGCCGGCGCTGCATTCCATGCATTCTTTTAGCTTTCCTGTCATCTTTCATCGCAGAGAATTACCTGTATATATGCATCAAACGCCATGTCAATAAGACATACCCTAAGATGTTCTACACAAACGCGGAAACGAACCGAAATATCAAGAGATCAAGGATCAAAGATTGATACGAGAACGCTAAAATCATTAATTAGCGCTTGATTAAACAGTATTGTTAATATATGATAGAACCAAACAAAAGGAAGGCTGTGTATGAGGCAGAGGATTTAAAATGAGCTCTGAGAGTTCATTTCAGTTCAATCCGTCTTCGTGCCGTTGGGCACATAAGGCCATTATCAGAGATCGCCAATGCTGCCTGTCTTTCGCTTTCCTCTTTTGCTTTCTCCAGATTACTCCATCTGCCCGCATCTCTAAAGCTCAAGTAGCGTTTTAGTGATTATCAAGGCGTAAAAAGTTCGCGTTGACCTTACTCAGTAAAGTCATTATATAAGCTATGACATTGTTTTACGTAGTAATTATGGAAAGTCGAGTTCCCCACGAAGATATCTAGATTTCGTTATAAAACGTATATCTTTTTGCCAACTTCTGATCCTGACGGGTGAGGTCTCTGGCTTAAATAGAAAAACTAATAAGTTTGGTTTCGGAAATATAAAGTTTGAAACAGGGTTGACATCACCTTTCTTATCTTGCTCTTAGTTACATAACTATGTTCTGGGTATGCGTGACTAGCGTCAGAGTTCCATTATCAATGTTGTTTGTTAATTATTATAATTTCTCATATTAATAATAACGGAAAGTTGTTTTTGAAATATATGTCGCCATGTTGTCTCACAAGAACAATGACGCCCATTAACATGTCGTTACTAATTTCCAAAAGAATCACTGACACTTCAGCGTAGAAAATTCCGGCAGCGAGAAAGAAACACGGTGGGACCAAAATTTACGTCGTCTAAGGTCTCTAACACTTTTACCGTGGACAGCTGGCAAAGACTAGCTCATTGGCTAGCATCAGGAAGCAGTTCTGTAGCCCGCGAAAAATTCATCGTGGAGGAAAAATTATCGGCTGAAAGAATATTAGCCTGTGTCGCAGACGGAAATTTTCTCGCTACAGGTTGCATCGGCGACGCAGGCGAAAAAAATATAGGATCGAGTGCAGCGAGGTCTGTACGGAAATTCTACCTTATTTTCCTTGGACAGTATGGTTCCCGAGCAGACTTGGTTAATAAGAATAGAAAGAAAAAAGAAATTGCTACATGACTTGGTGTTTGAAACTCGCGTGCTGCAGAAAATATTATCAAGTGAAATTCTTAAAAAATCCAATAAGCCGTTCTGGTTGGTTGTCTAAGCTGTCGTGTAGTAAAAAGAATGAGCACTTATCTAATGGTGTTATTAGTCGAGTTAACTACGCAGAAAGGCGACTTAGAAGAACAAATGGAAACAGGGGTAGTTTGTCCCGTATGCGTTACACCAAAGAATGAATCGAGATCAAGTCAAAAACTAAAACTGGAACCATAGTTAACTAACTACTAACTATGCTGGAACTACACTAAGATTTGACTAAAACTACATCGTCAGACATAATTGATAACGAGATGCGGAAAATTCTCAAGTGTCTTGTTTTGCTCTTGTTTTGTTCGTGTCTAGCGGTCGATACTAATTGTTCTTATGAGATGGCTATAATGATCTGTTCCTGATCATTCACTGGCAAGACGATTCAACAAATGACTCTGAGATGGTTTCTTATTTATTAACAAGCAAATTGACAGGATATCATAAATATGGCACTGACTTACGATCTGAAAAACACATAAGCATAGTAATCAGATCATATCATTCCCTGTGAAAGAGCGTGTGCTAAAAGCCCCCTCCCCCCCCCCCCCCCCAAAGAAGATGGTATTTCGCGTTGTCTTAGAAAATAATGCACCCTTGGGGTCTAGAAATTAAAAACTGCCTGTGGGCGCAAAAAGCGAATCGAAAATGTGTTCATCTGAGACGGGGCGATAATTACGCTGGAAACACGACATCCGGGATTTGCACTCTGTAATTTCCAGAGGTGCATCTGTACTGAAAGAAACAATACACCCTCAGCTCCAATAGCGGGTATACACCAGTTATATTTCCCTTAACAATTAAATTATGAGCTCGATATTTCTATGAGGTGAAAGTTGATGAGGCAGAAGGGAGCAAATGATCATAATTGCTAAAACAGAATTCTAATTGAAATTGACTTCAACTAGCAAGTAACAAATATTTTACCACAATTGCTACTAATCTCGTAATCCGATTGGCTAATTTGCCGCTGTCGATAAGAGTTCAGACAACGCTGCTCGCTTCAATGCGTCACGCGATGCCTTTTTCAGCTCGCGCTTTGCAAAAAAAAACACATTTTCTTTGGCGTTGATATTGTGGTAAGAAAACAAATCGAATGTGGTTTAGCGTTGTCTGTACTCTTATCGACAACGATACGCGTCATCACAGTGGCCAAGATTTTTTATGGATTCAGTTGGCTGCGCCTCGTGAGTCCACAACATCATGACCACTGTGATGACGCGTACTCGTTGTCGACAGGCAACGCTAAACCACATTTGATTTGTCAAATTTCGCTCGGTTTGAAATTGCAGTTGTGTGTGCGCGCGCATGCTTTTTTTTTTCCAATAGTCTCAAGTTTTTTAAATTCAAGAAACAGTAAATGTCCTATTTTTTAGTCATCTCTGAAATTTAATGAGCCATTTGCATCAAAATTTTTCCCCCAAAAGGGTGTAGAGAAAAATTGGAAGTGGGTCGATTTCCATTTAGCCGAAGTGGGTTGATTTCCAGCACTCCAAATTACTTTAGTGTTGATTCTCTCCTTTCTAGCTTTTCAAAATGGCGGCTGCTTTAATTTCCTGATGACGTAGTACCTGTAGGCCGTTCCCGTGTTACTTTCACGGTGCCTCTGTGTAAAAACAAGTTTTCGTGCGACTTGTGCGAAACCATTCATTTGAAAATATTTTTTTACCTGAAGGTTCAATTTAATACACGTCACTTTCATCTTCATAAGAAAGGTTTTGGACGAGAACTCGTTTTGAAACGGGGCTTCTCGGACATAGCTTATTACTACAAGTAAAAACGTCAGCTAGCACATGATATCAAACCTGATGATGTTAGTTACCGATTAGTGTTGCTGTGACAGGTGATACTGAAAATAAATTATACTTTCTGCTCTTTTTTTTTACCCAACATTGATATGTTTTTTGACGGGGAATATCATGTACATGCTGGCTGTGGCTGATACAAGAGTTTTAAGGCGAGACACATTCAGTCTGGACACCGCCGAAAGCTTACTGTATATGATGCTTTCCCCATCCCCCTTTCTGCTGTTAATGTGGTCTATGGGTATTCAGGTAGCAACTGCTTGAAAACAATGTTTACAGTAAATAAGTTGAGTCCCAACAACTGCCTTCTGTTGTCGAAGAAAAAAACCATGAACAAGGATTTAACTAAAATTAGCAAATGAATGCTTTCAGTCTAGTTTGAAAGGAAAACTACAGTAAAATTGTCAACTTCTCTTACCATTACTCAGAAACGGATGTAAATGTATGTGTTCTGTTTTAATTTTAGTCATCGTTTAATTTTTGTGTAGCCAGTTCTAAGTGTTATTTTTTGCTTCAATCATGTTCATTTACATAACAGTTTTCAAACAAGAAAAACAAGAAAAAAGTAATTCAGTTTGATTAAAAAATTATGTCAATCAAAAATGAATTTATTTTAAACTTCAACTTGTAGTTACATGTTCCTTTTTATTTTAAGATTGCGTTTAGCACATGAACGTATCTTTTCGAAATTTTAGAAGCCTGCATTATACAGTTGAAGAACTTCAGCATGTTGCTGGTCTGTTTTGTGACTTACAGGTTGTCAAAGGAAAATTCAAAGTTACTCAAGCAACTCACGGTAAGCCTCAAGGGCACTCAAATATATGTCTATACCAAAGCTGCCAGATTCAGCCGCTGGATAACTTAGCTGTCTGAATTCTTCGAACAATTTTTCTGGGAAAGGATTAGTGATGTCTTCAGCTTCAACAGATCCATGTTCTTCCAAAGGAGATGCCCTCTGGGTCAGTGCCATACCATTCTATCAAAATTAGATCTTCTTGTAAACTCATCAAGGGCAACATTGATTCGTGGAAGGAACACTTGATGTAGTAAAGACATCTGCAGAAGGTTACTGTCGCTCAAGTAACTACTCTTTTCCAAAGAGTAATAAACGGCATAAAATAAAAAAGAAACACAATGGAATACTTCTCTCCACAGACGCTCAATCCTTTGATTTCTCGTAGATGGCCCTACAACAAAACTGCCTCTTCCTTCGCCCCTTTCTCGAACCATAAATCTTGCAACCTCTACGTTTTCACTCCCACGATCACCTCTTACGCGGGACGGCCCATCAAACTGTCATACTACCCTCTGAAAGGCTGACATGACTGTATCTGCTCGATTGTTGGTTAAACATCTTAAAAATGTAATCATTCTAAAAAAGCCGTCGACACAGCCATGGACTACAAATCCCCATCGTATTAGACTATGATGCCCATCTATGTGCCATAACGAGTTGGGCCAAGGCACACTGCACACCCTCCTTGTTACTACCGTTTCCCATCGAAGAGCACTGTTTTCAGGGTCAACCCTATTGATTGCCGCACGGACGCGTTCACGCTGTACGAGATGGCCCAGAGATCGAATATACCCCGTAACAAATACGACTGTTCAGTTGTCGTGCCATGTCAAGATATAAACCCGCGAATAACCTCGTCGAGTTGATCATCGCTTATGTTTGACCACCAGGTGAAGCCCAACCCATACTCTTCCACTCTACGATAGATAGTCCATCTTGATACTCGTAGCATCTGCGCAATCTGTCATTTATCGAATGAAAACACTTTTAGCGAGTCAAAATATGTCATTTATTGAATTAAAATATTTTTAGCGAATAAAAATGTCATTTGTCGAGTGAAAATATTTTTAGCGAATAAAAATGCCATTTATCGAATGAAAATATTTTAAGCCAATCTGATAAAAATACGTCATTTATCGAATGAAAATATTTTTGGCGAATAAAAATATGTCATTTATCGCATGAAAATATTTTCGTCAAATTTTGCTACTTTTCGGCAACCATATGTTTGAATCCCGACAATCTCACTGGAATATAAATCCTTTATGTATTTCATTGACCCTCCATTTCGCTATAACGCGAAACTTTGCTCAGTGAAAGTCAGTACAATTTACTGCGCTAAAAACATCACAACTCTTTGCAAACTAATTAAAGATTAGCAAAAGTTTACCTCGCTTGCAGCTACCAAAATCTGCGCGGTAATTCAAAAGCAAGATGATAAAGATGTCCGTCCTAAAATATCTGCGAAATTGGTAGAAGTAAATTAAAAAAAAAAAAAAAAAACTCCCTCGCTCGGACTTGCCGTGCTACAGTGCACCGACACATGAAGACCGCAGGTGCTTTCCATTATGCCAAAGATTCTGGAAATTTCGGTCGGAAGACAAATGAAAAGTTCATTCCGACTGAAATATTTCGGATCACCTCTGGAGGCGGTCCACTTATTTCGGTCAAACCGGTCCGACTGAAATTTGCCGTTCCATTGTTGACAAACTGGTTCATTGTCCTACTTCTCTTCACTCATGTAGAGAATTCGGAAAGGGAATTAAAAATGGTAAGGGCCATTCCTCTTAGTTGGCCCGGTTTGATCGGAAAATCTCGTTCCATTTTCCTCGGGTATTCCCACTGGTCTCTGACCGGTCGGTTTGGCATCAGTGAAAGCACCCCGCTTGATATAAATACCAAATTAGGGCGTTATGGCCGTTTTTTATTATTATTATTATTATTTTAAATCTTTTGGCGGGATTCTTTCGGGGCTCGCAAAAAGAGACTCGCGGCTCGCGGCTCGAGGCTCGAGGTTCGGGCTCGCAGACTCGCAAAATAGTCTCCCTCGCTGTAGGAAAAGAAAGAAACGCAAGAAGACCAAAAGGGGCCATGCCCTTGTGGATGGGTCAAAAAAATTGGAGAAGATTGAAACGAATTGTATTTGAGTAGACTTGGAATTTGTTCGAGTTTATGTCACTTTGTATGAAATTGTTGCTTAAAACGCTTGGAAATCTCCTCCCCGAGCCCTGTCCCTTTTCAAGTAGACATTACGTGACATTTACACAACCAACACTACATGGACTGATCGCGGGTAGCAAAGATCAGTTTCAAAATGGCGGCGGCAGCGACGACTGTGAAGAGAAAACCAGAGTCAAATGTTCCACCAGAAGAAAGTGACTTGCTGAGGATAACTCCGCTGTAAGTTATCGAATTCATACCCTGGGGAGATTTTTTGGTTTTCTTTTGATGCTTGTGAGTTGCAAATGGTACTGAGTGCGGACACGTGCGCACCACAGTACCGACCGTTTTCAGCCGTCGACAACAGGTCACAACATGCTTGAATGAATCCTGTTTGGGGACAGTTCACAAGTATAATAAAATTTTAAATGTGTGTTAGGCATGTCTTGCATCCACAATTAAACGATGAATTTAAGCTTACTTTTGGACTCGTACATACTTTGACAATTTACATGTAAAACCTAAGCTTATATCAACCTACAGTACCTGCCTGGCCAAACGGAGTCGCAAGTAGACGCAAGTTCTCAACTTACGTCTAGTTGCGACTTTGTTTGGCCAGGCCTTGCGTGCACTTACGTTGGCTTGCGATGACTTGCACTCACTTTGGTTGAGATCAAATCTGCATGCAAGTTGACGCAAGTTTTTCACCGTTTGGCCACCCAACCCAAGTCAACGCAAGTTGAGTGATGTCCATTAACCTGTTATCAGCCGATGAAATACAGGATGTCTGCCTTAAAATGGTTTTTGTCGACTTGTGTGTACTTGCGAGGAAACTTGCGAGTCCATTTGGCCACCCAACGCAAGTCTCTACGCAAGTCTCTACGCAAGTTCAACTTGCGGCTACTTGCGGCCGCTTACGAGTCCGTTTGACCAGGGCTTTAAACTTTACAAAGTAAGGATGTGAGTGAAAGCTTGGGAGACAGTTGACTATTAGGAATTTTGCATAATATAAGTTTATACTTAGCTGTTTTGTACTCTCAGGGGAGCTGGGCAAGAAGTTGGCCGATCATGTCACATCCTGGAATTCAAAGGAAAGAAAGTGATGGTATGCACATTGTTATTTTCTAAAGATACAGTAATGTAATCAAGTCTCCTGGAGATACCAACCTGAAAAAATCACAAACCTGAAGACCGGCAGTTTTACCTTCTTGACCTTGAGAGTAGAGCTGTGCTAATTTAACCGCAAAAATGCATCAAATATTCCAAAATTTCCCCAAAAATGCCAAAAAGAAGTGTGAAAAATATACTTGATGGGCTTTCCTTCATACTCCAGAAATTTGGTGACTTGTATGGGAGACCAGGAGATTTGGTCTGTACCTGGGAGACTCCCAGATTAATTAACGGAGAGATTCAGTATACATGTAGATGCACATAATTATGATACATGTACATGTAGGTCTCTATAAGGCTACATAACTATACAATGCCTCAATATATGTTTAATGCTGAGGGTTAATTGTTTGGTTTATTTCTTTTTGCTATTTTTTCCCCTTTTCATTTCCTTTGTTAGCTGGATTGTGGCATTCATCCTGGAATGTCTGGAATGGAGTCGTTACCTTTCCTTGATGAAATAGACACAGCAGAAATTGACCTACTCCTGGTTAGCCAGTAAGTAAATCATTTATTGCATGCTGCATGGGTTGCTATAAGTTTTGTGGTTATGTTTACACTGGCAGGAAGATTCATGAATTTATGTGGTTGTAAAGCTGGTTTCAATGGTTGCTGGTGGACAATGCTGCTACCAATGACTAAGTTATTGAAGGCACAAAAATTGGTGAACTGCTCTCTGTCCTCACTCATGCAACACAACCCAGTCACCCCATTGTTTTAAACCATTGAGGTGCAGCTTTTACTCATCATAGTGATCATTTCTCATTACCACTTAAGCAAGACTTTTGCTACTGTTGTGTGTAAAATGCAATTACCCTCAAATTGGACTTGTAATGCCTGAAAATAAATATACATGTACATGTAATAACACTGTACAGTAAATGACTCCCTCAAGGGAAACAACATTTTTCAGAGCATTCAAATGATACAATCACAAGAACAATTTTTGTGTCTCAAGGTAGTACATTTATACATGTACAGTGTAAATGTTTGAAGGCAATCAGAAAGAACAATGTTGCATGAAATTTAGAAACCTGAATTGTTGTATCAGCTTTCACAGCACAAAAATATCTCATACAATGTTAATGCGGTAACATATATATTTCCCTGGTTGCAGGATTAAGCGATTTAACACCTAGTACATGTACTGACCACATACAGTGAGGACAACAGAGAGCTCTGTCTCTTGGAGAAACTCAAGATAAATGTCTGTTTTCATGTATTCACTCAGGAATAAGTTCCAACTGTTGGCTATCATGTTAATTGTTGTTTCTTTTCAGCTTTCACTTGGATCACTGTGGGTCCCTTCCATGGTTTCTAGAAAAGGTACATCTAGAGCCTAGACATACTGAAATACTACATATAGAATAGTAAATGCATGTATTTCATGATTCAATGAATGCACTAATTTTGTAGGACACCAAATTGCCTTACATGTATGTGCATCAGAGAATTAGACACTGAAAGTCATGTTTTGCCTTGTTGCCAATGGCTACATGTACACTTTCCACGCCTTATTCTGATATCCCTCCTCAAGTAGGGGAAGAAATGAACCCCTAAAAGAAGCCTCTGCTTTGTTAGATTGAGGTTAAAGATATCTAAACAAGGTCAAGGTCTGCATAATTTTTAGACAGTGTATGCAGTATGATGAGACTGTCAATCAACATGTGCTATCTTCCAATTAAGTTACATGCACCTGTTTTTCAAATCTTACAGTGTAATATATACTGTCCTACAAGCCCAAAGGCCTACAAATGAAAAGTAAAGAAATGGAAGTTTATTTTGTTCCTTTTGTTGTTTCTTTGTCTTTTTCAGACTACCTTTAAAGGACGGGTGTTCATGACACATGCAACAAAAGCAATCTACAGGTATGTATATACAACAGAAAGAATGTAAATGAAATAATTTGATATGCTCTACACAGTTTTTAATCTGACTGTTTACCATCTCCTGATAGCAGACATGATCATGTTGCTCCAGAAAGACCCTGATTACTTAGATATCCTGCCTACTTTTGACCATAATTTTATGGTCATTACTGTTATGTAGTTAATAGAAGGAAATTAAATGAGTTATGAAGTTTGACAAAACCGCTGGTTCTTTGTTTTGGTTTGCTTTTTTTGGCCTTGACAATTCACAACAGCCTGACTGATAGTTTTTTACTTAGCTTCTGTCAGAGTAACTTTACGTTATAATTTATTATGGGAATGTTTTAGTTACATAATCCATGCATTATATAATAGTGTTTGAGGTCAAAACTTAGATTGTGTATGGTCATGGACCTTTCAACATGAATCTGGGCTTCTCTGAAGTTTCTCAAGCCTCATAACCATTTACTAGTTATTGCAGTTGCCTATGATCAGTTTGACAAATTCTGCTTTGTGTTGACCCACGTCTCTTGTGTACCTCTTTAAACAGAATCTTGAATATTTGACTGCTGACTGAACTGCCATAACAGCTATTAGACTCAATATTTATCTTCTGTTTACATTCCAGATGGTTGCTTTCAGATTACGTCAAAGTTAGGTAGGCACACTTGCATGAAATAAATGTCAATATGAAAGTTTATAGAGACCCATTTTTTTTCACTCTGTCAATGTTCGGTTCTTAAAATCGTATGGCCCACACAGGACATTTGTACCATTGCTGCTCCTAACAAACAGTGAATATATCAGCTATGAACCTAGTAAACTGCTGCCTAGCTTACCAAAAGTATTTCCTTAGTCTATTGGTTAGAGAGCCTGACTAGTATCTGGCAGGTCTTGGGTTTGAATCCCACTAGGGACTGCTGACAAATATTTTCTTTGTCCCACACTTGCAGCATGCTGGACATTTCATCTTTCACAATTAGGATAGTTTTTAAATAAAAATTCATTACAAGTGTTTTGGTTCAAAAGGCTGGGGCAGGTACCGTAATATTCAAGAAAGGGCACTTGAGCAAGAAATAATGATGCAGTACATGTGCAATTTAATAACTTCCAAGTAATAGTATAGCGGAACCTATTTTTGTTATTTCCCTCTTTCAGTAATATTGCAACAGAGGACATGCTGTACACAGAGTCAGATCTAGAAAAAAGCATGGATAAGATTGAAACAATTCATTTTCACCAGGTATGTATGTGTATGTTCATGTACAGTGTGCATTTCATTAACTTATAATAATTAAAAGTTACTATCTGCCATTTTGAACTCCCACTATTTCAAACTATTTTTGCTTCCCCACAGAGTTCAAAATAGTGGCATTCAACTGCACATGTAATCGTTATTAGACTTTTTAGGTTTTTTTGCAAGATAATGAGGATTGAATCAAGGCCTCAGTCTGTGTGACAATGTATCTTCGTCAGCCTTTGACTTTGGCAGAGAACACGAGCCTCACCTTTGATAATTTCTGCTATCGCGCTTTAAGCCTCTTCTAGTTATTGTTAACTGAAGAGCAATCTTTGTTCTTGCAGGAGAAAGAGGTGAATGGAATCAAGTTCTGGTGTTACCATGCTGGTCATGTTCTTGGGGCAGCCATGTTTATGATTGAAATTGCTGGCGTAAAGGTGATATGGCTATAATTTTCAACAGCGGTTTTCTACTGCCCTCTGTGATAACCTCACTTTCAAACCAATAAATGTATATGTATATGGACTGATACAATTGAATTAGCACAGGTCCACCCATGCACGTGTATTACATATTACTGTATAATTTATTATTATAAATTAAGAAAGGGCTCTTATATGATTATTCGTTTTTTCTTCTCTGTGATCGAGGGGTTTCATTAAGGGCCGGACACCAGGCAAAATGACTGTCTGTGAGGACAATTTTGCCCACCTGGTTTGACCATCTAGAGGAAATTTTTTCTTAAGTTAGAAGTTCACTTCAAAATTTTTTGCCTGCCTGTGAAAATCAGCTGCCCTCCTGTTGAAAATGTTAATGAATCCCCTGGTGATCACATTTATTTCTCATATATACATGTACAACTGTACGTGTACTGTATTAACTTTGCAGAATTTAGACTTACTGTACAATTAGACACTCAATAATACCTTGTTAGTCTTGTTTAGAGGGATCAGATGGTCTGCAAATGCATGCTTGACGTTTACAGGTCCTTCACTTAATTAGACACAAATCTCCTCACCTTTATCTTTAATATGTATGTACATCATTAACTTTCATTTATTGTTTATTGGTTAGATTCTATACACGGGTGATTTTTCTCGTCAAGAAGATCGTCATTTGATGGCGGCAGAGATTCCAAGCATTTCACCTGACGTTCTCATCATTGTAAGTTTAAATCCTTTTGAATCTTGATATCAAGAGGAACCTAGGTTTCCATACATTTCCAGAAGAATAATTTTCTTATTTTATTAAATCGCACACAGTACATTGTATACCTTTATATTGTGGCTGTGTGCAGCAGTTCATTGTTTTTCAGTTTCGTAAGTGTTGATGGTGGAGTAAAGATCAAAAGATGAAAATGTTTTTTCAAAAAAGACTAAATACAGTATTATAATTTCTCCTTTGAAAAATCCAGGAATCAACTTATGGAACTCACATTCATGAGAAACGTGAGGACAGAGAGAACAGATTTACAAGTAAGTTAGTACCTGAGGGCAAAAACAAAGTACTTACTTGTAACTCAATAATTACATAGGATCCAAACAATGTTCATTGTTAATTTTTTGTCATTTATCAGTGGCAATTTATGCACCAAAGTGATGCCATGCATAACATGAATTTGACAAGTCTACCAATGTGGATCCACCATATTGAAATTCACAATTTTTGAAAAAAATGTCAGTGTCCATTTCAATTGTTTTGAAAGTATCAAGAGAAGTACAAGGCCTCACTTGTGCAAAAACCTTAAAGATTTTGGAATAACGATCTAAATTTAAAGAAAAGTAAAACCATAGTAAATGAAAGTTATTAAGTAAGCTTCAAAGGCCACAAAGTATCTGTAAAACACTCTTTGAAAAAAACATGGTTGGTATTGAAGTGTCTTGAAAGTCACTTGACCAAAAAATAAACCATATTCATATTCTCGGTATTGGACTGGAACTAGCTTGCAATAGAGGCTCACACGGGGGAATATCATTAAAAAGAGATTAATGTCATTTGCATTTGATGAGACCCCCTGCTTTAGTCTCATTTAGCCTCAAGCTAGTTCCAGTTCAATATTTGACAATATGAATATGGTCTAGGGAAAATTTTGGGAAAAGAAATGAGGTTTGTCTCTTATTGCTTAAATGCACATAACATTGGAATCAGCATTGGGCACTTTGTGTTCCTTCTGTTTGTGTGTGGTTCCAGAACATTATGTTACACTCACCCCATGGGAGATCATTGGAAATTCTAAGGGGGTTGGGGGTGGGGCTACATCCCTACATGTAATCTATTCATCAAAAACACCTCTCATGGGAGAAGTATTGATATTTTCTGGAAAAACATGATGCACATTGGGTTATTGCAGATGATGTGCTTTAGCTTACAGTGCATTGCTTGACTGTGTGTCTGTCTGTCTAGGTACTGTTCATGACATAGTTAATCGTGGTGGCCGATGCCTGATTCCTGTGTTTGCTCTTGGAAGAGCTCAGGAGTTGCTTCTTATTCTGGGTATGCTCATTTGCCGTGCATATTGATGTTGAACCTTGTATGTGTGTGCATTCAAGCGATTACCTAAATTCTAATGCTTTTAGATGAGTATTGGCAAAATCATCCTGAGCTTCATGATGTCCCAATCTACTACGCCTCACAGCTAGCCAAGAAATGCATGTCAGGTAAGATTGTGCAAGTATGAGCATGGTTTATTCAAGTCTAAATTTGCTGAATCTTCAGCAGGTGTATAATTATTTAATTTAATTTTAATACGTCAACAGTGGTAAATGTTTTGATTTCCAGCTGAGTATGAATTACCATTAGACACAAGGTCAATTTGTTTTGTTACAGTATTATTTTTATACTCAGCTTAAATATTCTTTTAATTCTACAGTGTTCCAGACTTATGTAAATGCAATGAATGAGAAAATTAAAAAACAGGTGAGATCTGCCTGAAGTGATTAATTTGTGAGACATATGTAATGCAATGAAGAAGTAATGTAGAATTTTACAATATCATATTTTACTACTGAAATTACCTTAAATTAACTTCATTAGTTGCATAATTAATTTCTTTGTTTTTTTTTCCTCTTAATTTGTAGATTGCCATTTCCAACCCATTTGTGTTTAAACACATATCAAATCTCAAGGTAAGTAACATCGCATTTTTGCCTTAATTTACATTTTTGTGATAATATTGGAGAGAGGATAACAAGGAGTGTAGCCTTCCAATCGCTCTTGTCTAATACAGTCACCTCCCATCACGGAGGAAGTGGGAACGGGAGACGGGGAGGGATTTGGAAGGGAGGCACAGGTGTACACAGTTGGAGGAAAAGGGATCATGTGGAAGAAGATCTTGAGGTGAAAACCAAGACAGGCAAACTGTTGTTTTGTGGTTTTCAAATGGGCATGACATCACTTGATGAGAATATTGGTGAATTTGTGTGTTCAGTGAAAATCAACATTTTAAAATAAAATTTATACAAAAGGTACTTGTGCATCAGAATGTGATATTAATGTTTAAGGCAAGGGTTTCATGTCAACATTTCAACTTATTTTCTTCTTATTTTCCTCTCGATAATATTATGGAGTCAAGTTGGCCTTAAACCATCTTAGTTTCCTGCTGCTTGTTTTTGTTGTTGAATCATATCTGACATCCTAATGTGTGTAATGACCATGCCAAATGCGTGCAACAATCAAAAGAATCGTTTCCTTTTTTTAATAACAGGGCATTGACCAATTTGATGACATTGGTCCATCAGTTGTGATGGCGAGTCCAGGAATGATGCAGGTTTGTGGTGCTAATATTGGTACATTTAGTTTATTTTATTTAATATTTCATTTCAACTCTCTGAATCTGACTGGTTTTTTCATCATTAGTATACCTTACCCACTTCAATCTGGTGATACGCTATTTTATTATATAAACAAGAGTGTTTTACTGGAAAACACACCACGCGTAAAATTCATACAAAACCACCTCCGGGACTTGAGTGGCTTATTTTCTATATCCTCACCAGTGAAGATATCGATGATTTCACTGATACCACCTTTGTCTCTTAAATTGTACTTAAATATATTGATGTATAATCAAAATATCTTTGGGTCTTCCTCGAGAGTCTTTGGCAATCTTTGGTAATCTTCGGAAATTTTTGGAAAATGTTTGGCAACCTTTGTGTGACCTTTTGACATGTTTTGGCAAATCTTTGGAAATCTTCGGAATGTGGTCAGAAATCTTTGGAAAATCATCAAAAATGCTGTCATCAGTATGTCTATAGAACATTACATGTTACCTCAAAGATATGCATTTTGTGTTCGAGTGGCAAGAACAATATCTTACTCGTTCGCTGCACTCACTCGTGAGATGTTGTTCTTGCCATTCGAACATAAAATTCATATCTTCTTGCCACCATGTAATATCCTCTATATATCCAACAAACCATCACATAATTTTGTGGGTTTTTGTAACTTCATAAGTTCGTCAATTTCTGTTTATTGGTTTCATTGAAATGTGCAGTAAACACTGCATCCAAAATTTACTGCATTTACAGACGTTTATATGGCTATGTTGGTGGTGGTAATGCTGCTACCCCCGCCCCCTGCAAATTTGACGTTTCTCGGGGGACATAGATTATCTCTGTTTCAGTATTGCTTGCTGCGATCACGACATTTCACAGTCTGTCAATTTAAGATGCATTTTAGTTGAATTGTGGTAGCTGGAGTGGCTTACCAAGTAGTGAGTGATGTTTTTAGCTTTGTAAATTAATTTAGTAAGAAGTTTTTTGGCTAGTATTTTATGTTTTTGTTGTTGTTGTCGTTGTTGTTGTTTTTCTGTACAAAAAGAGCGGTTTGTCCCGTGAACTCTTTGAGCAGTGGTGTACAGATCGCAGGAACGGTGTTATCATTGCTGGTTACTGTGTGGAAGGAACACTCGCCAAGGTAAATTCTTGCACTCTATTTTTACATTGTTCCTGGGGAAAATGTGTTACAATAGACCGTATTTTGATCTTTTTCATGCAAGTACTAGTCAAAAACATTTTTTAATAAAGTGCTGCATGGCAATCTGGTGTTGGCATTACCGACATTACCCCAGTAGGGTAGCAATACTTTAATTTGTATCGCTGAGTTGCTATGGAAACCAGCATAAGTTCCAGCTGCATGGGTCAGTTTGGTCGGTGCATAGTTAATTGAGGGAAATGGTTATGAAACCTGGCAAAGTTCTTTGCTGTATGTTTTTGTTGGCTATTCTGGGGGTTGACCCTGTAGAAAACCTGGCAAAATACAAAAAGTAGTTATGTGTGCTCATGCAACTAACCAATAGGAACATTGCGATTATGTAATCCATGCATAATCTATGAGCACGAAACAAAACATGTGCATGGTCAAGGACTTTCCAACATACAGTTTAGCTTGTTTGGTTGCTTCTTTGATGTTTACCCGCCTTCCTAACCATTTCCCTCTTTTAAGTTCTATGGTCAGAGTTGCGAATCTACCATTTTAAACATTTTGTAATGTTTTGGCAACCATTTAAAGATGGCAAGGTTAGACTGCTTGGCATGCACATATACTATGTAAATATAATTACCGTTGCTTATAATATATTTATTTATTTATTTATTTATTTATTTATTTATTTATTTATTTATCTGCCTAAGACCTTGATGTCCGAGCCTGAGGAGATAGCAACTATGACAGGGCAGAAAATTCCACGCAAATGCTCCATTGGTAAGTGTTGTTTTAGAATACGCACAGCTGTGTGTGTTTGTTGTAGCTCGGATTTCATAGATTTTGTTAGTCACGGTGTATATAGTGTCTATAAAGAAAGTAAAATACACAAACCGACATACACTAAACGATCTATCCAGTGTTAAGACCAAATTGACAAACAGTTGAAACCAATACGTCTTTTACCACGAGTGAAGTTGTTGTTTTATTTTCTATAATTCTCAGTGTTAAAAAGCCGTTTTTGACAGAATTTGGCATCTCGTAGTGACGGCCATTTTATGACTTTGATTGTCCACTGCATGGTTTTGAGTTCGAGTTTCGAGTTTAAGTGACGTTTGGAGTTGATAACACTGTGCTTGTAGCCTGAATAATACTCTAGCTGGTCCAAGTTTGTATACTCCTGTTAGCCTCATTTGTTAAATTCGGGTTAGCCCGAGCGTGGTTAGCCTTCGGTTGTGGGCGAGGGCAATACATTTACGAGCGGTTTTCAATTGATAAATTAGCTGGAATTTGAACTCAAATTCGTACTCGAATTCACGAAAACTACACAATCAATTTGATTTTTACTGCGCTTTTCAATAACCCGCGAACTCTGAACTTCAAAACCTGATTAACGACTGAACTTTTGGTTGCCGTCAATCATAATTACGACGGCAACCAACAGACCGTGAAGGAAAGAAACGAAAAAAAATGAATCGAAATCTACCAATCACAAGCCACCGACGTGACCTTTAAATCCTGTTGAAGTAAACGTCTCTGTTCTGAGAGGGCCACGTAGATGATTGACAGCAGTGAAACGTGAAACCGCTAATTAAGCAGAGTTCGCGTGTAATAGGCCCTTTGCAGCTAAGCAATCACGTGACCTATTTTTTATAAAATTATGGGCTATAACTTAACGAATGCCAGAAATGGAAAAAGCATGTCGAAAATATCAAAATGGCCGAGTTTGAGGCGCCCATCATTAAAGAAGGAGATTTTATGACAGTCCGAATTTTTAAAAGAATAAGAAGATTTGTATGGAAAAAGTTGCTGGAGAGCAAGACCTTGCAAGACCTTTCCATACAAATCCTCTAAATTTTCCGAAAATTCAAACTGTCGTATAAACTTGCTCTTTAATTCCAGGGACCTCAAACTTGGTCATTTTGGTATTTTCGATGTGCTCTTTCCATTTCTGGCATTCTTTAAGTTATAGCCCATAATATAACAATTTTCTAGGAAAAATTTGGTCACGTGACCCCAGCTGCAAAGGGCCTATTGAAAGGCGCTGTAAAGAACTGCAGAGGCCAGTGTTTGTGCCTGGCCTTGTGTTTGTCATTTCAAGAACTGGTAGGAAAGCTGCGTAACATGTATTTAATTTGAACTGTTTCCATTTCTTATTGCAGACTACATTTCATTTTCTGCCCACACCGATTTTGAACAGACAAGTGAATTCATCCGAATTCTCAAACCTCCCCACATTGTGAGTACACTTGTTAAACTGGCGGCTATGATTTTATCTTCCTGATATTAATAAACCCAAACCAATGAACGAACAATCCATTTAAATTACTGTACACTTCGCCCAATTGTTCGATTTTCAAGGGAAAGGTCTATCGACCGCT
The DNA here is from genome assembly GCF_964199315.1 of Orbicella franksi. Classification (NCBI taxonomy): domain Eukaryota; kingdom Metazoa; phylum Cnidaria; class Anthozoa; order Scleractinia; family Merulinidae; genus Orbicella; species Orbicella franksi. Next base: position 13,638,520 of record NC_138154.1, read on the forward strand.
TTATGTTTGACGAAACATAACCCGAGACTGGGATCAGAAAATGTTTGAAACGCCTTCGGAAATCTTCAGAACATCCTCGGAAATCTCCGGACATCTTCGGGTATGATCGGATCTTCGAAAATCTACACCCTCCGAGGGTAAAATTCTCACACCTGTGATTTAGAAAAAGTAGTAGGTATATGATATAATAGATGAAAGGTATAGCTGGTGTAAAAGATGCTGCTAGCTTTGTTTAAGAATGGTCCTTGCTGTACATTTCTATGACAAAAAGAGTGACTTCTAGGTGTTCGTCTAACTTTACTCTAAGAGATGCGTCTAATTTTAGATCTTTTGCAAGTGCAGTGAAATATGTCCTACTTATTCCCTAGCCTGTACCAGGCTTTCGGTCAGAGGGGACGATGGAAAAAGCGGGCGCGCGACGAGCGGGGTCTGCCGCCTTTTTCGATCGTCCCCACTGACCGAGAGCCTGGAACAGGCAAGGTATTCTCTCAAGGCCTCGTCCACACGACGCCAGAGGAATTTGAAAACGGCGTTTTCACTGTGAAAACTCGTCGAATGTTTTCCGTCCATTCTACGGTGGAGAAATTTGAAAACGCAACAATCACCGGTCAATTTGGATTTGTGTTTGATAAAACCTCAGTAAGGGTAATCACGTGATTATCGCGACGTCAGCGTTTTCGAAAAGCTCCGTTTTCAAAATGTTTTCCGTCCACACAGAAACGAAAAGCCGGTGTTTTCAATTTCCTCCGATTTGACGAGCGTTTTGAAAAGTTCCGTTTTCGTGACAGATTAGTGTGGACCGTAGGCCTAACCGTAGAAATAAAGCTGCGTTTTCAAATTTCTCCGGCGCAGTGTGGACGCTGCTTAAGTTTTGAACAAATAGCGTTTATAATAGACTATCGTTTTGCTTGTCTTGTGGACACTGTTTGTTTTCTTTAGGTTCTGGTTCATGGTGAACAGAATGAAATGGGTCGGCTAAAGGCTGCTCTGATTCGCGAATATGAAGACAATCCAGTGAGTTTGTTTTATGTGTTAGTTATGATCACCAATATAGCTGTATGTCCTTGCATAGTTCTAAATTTCAAAAGTCGCAGTGGCCTCGTGGTTAGTGCGCTCGACCCCGGAGCGAGCGGTCTGGATTCGAGCCCTAGCTGGGGACATTATGTTGTGTTCTTGGGCAAGACACTTTACTCTCACGGTGCCTCTCTCCACCCAGGTGTATAAATGGGTACCGGCGAACTTAATGCTGGGGGTAACCCTGCGATGGACTAGCATCCCATCCAGGGGGGGGAATAGAAATACTCCTAGTCGCTTCATGCTACTGAAACCGGGATAAGCTCCGGCCTGATGGGACGCTTGGCTCGTATGCAGATTTTACAGTGCAGAAACGACTATGGTCGTTTTCTTGTTGTTTTTGCTCAATTTTCTCTCCTTTTCTTCGTTCTTTTTGCGAGAGAATTATTTGATCCTGTGCCCCTCGATTTCTTATCACCGAGCAGGAGTCCAGTCTCTGACCGTCCCCCTTGCCCACTCTTTATAGGGGTTCAACCCAGGCAGGAGAAAGGGACCACTTGGGTCCAGAACCGCCTGAGTTATACAGGGCGTGGAAGGGAGTGTTCAAGGACTGGACCACGGGATCAGATGCTCTGAAAGACTGCAGCGGTTAACAGAAGCTGTTTAAAATTTATAAGTGTCTATTACCTATGGTTTTTAGCAGATTCCGAAAATACGTGTCGTGCAGCCTGATGAGGTTATCTCTTACATTTCAATGACATCAAATACTTGGCAGTTATGTCCTTGATAAGTTCTTTGGTTAGGGCTGTACAAGCCATGCAATTTGATTTGCACGCGTTCCGTCTTAATTTGCATAATTTTTCTTTTCTCCGCAGGATGCCAGTGTTGTAGTTCATAACCCCCCTAACACTCAGAGCGTAGAGCTCTATTTCCGGGGGGAGAAGATGGCCAAGGTAGCGTTAAGACTAATCCCCATGACACTCACACTGAGAAATTAGGCCTGAACTTCCTTTTCACTTTGTAGCACTATGTTGCTTGGTGAAGAGAGCTCGTACCAATCTGTGATCAGGAATTCTGGTTTTTTCGCTTTGGCAAAAAAGAACGCCTGATCGCAGGTTAATTTCGCACGTTCATTTGTGATATGCATCTTACCACGGCATCTAGGCTCTTTTCTCTCGAACATCCGTTATACCTTTAGGATAAATTGATGAATGTCATTATGTGCGAGTATAGCTTGTTATTTGTTGTTTTGTTGCTCGTCACGCATTCCCCTTGTGGAGGAAGAAGGATTGCGTGACGTGCCCATAGAGCGTTTGCGGAAGAGGCTAGAAACAGATCGGTGTATTTATGGTGAACGTTCTTACACCTGAACTAAAATGTTTGATAAACAATCTAGTGAGCTGGTTGTGGGAGGCGCGGTGGCCTCATGGTGAGTGCGTTCGTCCCCCGATCGAGCCGTCCGGGTTCGAGCACTGGGGCCCCGTTTCTCGAAACCCCTGGAAACTTTTTAGGCCCGCAAAGTCATTTTTAGATAATCTGTAGCTAAAAAGCGAGAGGTGTATACGCCTGAAACTCTTTGTATGAAGAGAACCTCTGTTCCTATTAAGGATATGTGAACAAAACAACTCTGTAATCCCCAGTAAGGTTTGAGATTTTGCTACAGCTTTCCGGGTGCGAAAACTTTTCGGGACCTTCGAGAAACGGGCTCCGTCCGGGGACATTGTGTTGTGTTCTTGGGCAAGACACTTTTCTCTCACAGTACCTCTCTACACCCAGGAGTATAAATGGGTACCGATGAAGCTAATACTGGGGTTGCCCTGAGATGGACTAGCATCCCATCCAGGGAGGAGTAGAAATACTCCTAGTCGCTTCATGCTACAGAAATAGGGATAAGCTCCGGCCTGATGAGCCACTCTTATGCAGACTTAACCCAGTGAGCTGGTGGATGCTTGAGATGGTCATTTGTGTTTATTTTCAGGTGATGGGAAGCTTAGCATCAGAAAAACCCGAACATGGGAAACCTTTATCAGGAATCCTCATCAAAAGAGGCTTCAATTATCATTTGATCGCACCAGATGACCTTCAAAGTGGGTTTTCTAACATTTCCTCCTTAAAAACTTAGCGATTGTAATTTCTCAACTCTGACCGCCGTCTTGCCTTAGTGAGGCTGACGTTTCGAGGGTTCTCCATTCAGTGGAGTGTAACAGTATTTGCATCTCTAGATACTTTGTGTCACAGAAACGCACTTTGAAGCGGGACTTCCTTGAAAATCACATGTGGAGAAACCGAGGTCAAGAGTGGACATCGTTGAAATGTCGCGCTTCAGACTAGCTAGAAACAAACAAATTCTGCACTTTTTAGAAACTAGTTTAGTTTTTTTTTCTGTTACGTGCGTTGTTTTACATGCTTGGTTATAATTTGGCGTCGGCGGAGGAGGGAAGTTGGCGTTGGAGAACGTTTTTTCGTATTCTTACCATTTCGCTTTTTCTTGTTACGTTCTTTTCACAGATTACACAGAGCTCTCGACAAGTGTTCTCACACAGGTATGATGTAAAACACGACGCGTTACGCGTTGGGCCGGGAGGTGGATGTCCCCCCTTCCCCCCTCCCCCCAGAGGATTTCATGATTGTGAAAAGAGATTAACTCCGTGATGCCGTAATTTTCAGTAGCTGTTCATTCATTCTTTGCTGAAATTTTGTTTTGTCGACTGTACTGTTTTTTCGAGTCATTTGACATTACCGAGGTCGGGGTATGAGTTTGCTTCTACTTCCGGAGCTTGATAAAACAGAACATCGTCAAACAAGTAACAGCAACCCAAAAATGCACAAGGATGGTTTAGACTAGGGAATATTGGGGCGACAAACATATAAAATATTGGCTATACTTTTCAATCTTATTTGAGGAAAAAGAGGGGCTTCTAAATACCTTGTTCTGTTCTGTACTGACCCTTGTTTGAATGTTGTTTTTGTTTAGAAGCAGACCGTCGCTTTCCATGGCGCCTTCTCTCTGCTTCTCCAGTGTATGGAGAACTTGGCTGGCGACGTTGAACAACTCACGCTACAAGGAGGAAAACTTGCGCTTAAAGTGTTCAAAGCTATCACTATTATTCAGGAGAAAAGAAGCGTCGTTGTTGAGGTATTGGCTCTGTTTCTTCTTGATTCCTTGGTTGGTATCTTTTAGTAAACTCGAAGCCACGTGAATGTCTATGGCAAAATTCAAAAATTTCGGCGCGTGCATTTGTTGTAATGAGCAGGAAACTGAGAAACGTTTCCTTAATACGTTAATAATGTTTCTTAATTAAGAAAAAATCCGTAAAACCCGTCTTCCATTTGACTTCTTGATGAATAGTCTATACGCTTTCGTAGGGGATGGAGTAGCCTCATGGTTAGTGTGCTCGTCTCCGGATCGAGCGGTCCGGGTTCGAGCCCTGGCCAGTGTCATTGTGTTGCGTTCTTGGGCAAGACAGTTTACTCTCGCAGTGCCTCTCCCCGCCCAGGGGTATAAATGGGTACCGGCGAATTTAATGCTGGGGGCAACCCTGCGATAGACCAGCATCCCATCCAGGGGGGAGTAGAAATACTCCTAGTCGCTTCATGCTGCAGAAACCAGGATAAGTTCTGATAGGCCTCCCAAAGAACAAAACGTGTGGACTCCATGTTATTGATTCTCTTTCTGGTTGTTCATTTCAGTGGGTGGCGAATCCTGTGAATGACATGTATGCTGATGCTGTTCTAGCTGTGATTTTACAAGTTGAGTCCAATCCTACAACTGCTCAAGGTAAACTTATAGGTGACGCGACAACTTCATCGCATGCAAGTGTTTTATGGGCTTCTCGCTTCGTCCAAAAATCGCATGCAGCTTTCATCAGTGAACAGTGGACCTTTTCGGCGATACAGCGGCCATTTGGACTTCTGTTGTTTCCAATAGCTATTATGGGATGATGAGGGCGCAAATACGGACAAATTTGCCCCTTGGGCATCCCATAATAGTTATTTGAAACAATAGAATTCAAAAGGGTCGCCGTATCGCCGAAAATGTCCATTTCGAAGGACTTATTAGGCCACGTTCGATTTATCAATATTCTAACATGGCTCTGAGACTTTCAGGACAAAATTGCAAATTTGTTAACTTTCTTTTGTCCCTTAATTCCCAAAAGAGCTTTGGATATAAAGAAAATACCACCAAAACTAATATAGAAGTTTGTCCTGAAAGCCTCGGAGCCATGTTAGAATATTGTTATATCGAACGTGGCCTATTGTCGTTGAAGTTGTCCCTCTAAATTGACTCATATTCTGGTTTCATATGTTGTGGCGGCTCAATCTTACAGCTAAGCGTATTTACACAAAAAAACTTGTATCTAGTCTTTATGTTGTCGTGATATGGAACCTAGTCCTAGGTGACAAGACAGTGATAGTGCAATTAGAAAACTTTAAATTCATTTTTATGTTGTAATACGTGTATTTTGTGTTGCTTTGGCTTTGTGCAACTGAGTCGGTTGCCTTAGTTCATGGCTTTTAGAACTTTTAGTTTTGGTTCACAGCCATTAATAAACCTCAGCTAGCCGACTGACTTTTCAATTAAATTTTTTTTTCGCAGCTGCTCGTGCTAAGAAGCCAGATATAAGCCAGTTTCCAGAAAGGTAAGACTTTTCTTTCTGTTTGGCTTTCTTCTCGAAGCAGCTACTATTTAAGGTGCCAGCATCTTCCATGGCTGAAGGTAACTGATTCATCACTGATGCTCCTTATACCTCCGTGACCGTTATAAAGAGTCTTTCCGATCTGCGATGTAACTGGATACAGACGGATTTTAGGACAACCTTATACATAACCTCCTAGGTTTTCCGTTCGCTGAGGAGCAGCGCGAAAAATGGCGCGCGAAAGAATAAGGGGGAGGCGCGGCGCGGCGCGGCGCGGGAGAGCACTTCGCACCAAGCCTCTCTCTCCAGTTTTTCCCTCCGCCGTTTTTTCTCCCTTCGCCCCGACTAACTGAACATCTGGAAGAAGCTTTCTTATACAATGCAGGGGTGTTACCTGTGTTGGACAAGTCTATCCACAGACGTTTATTTTTGTGCTAAGAGCTATTTTTCTTCGAGCGCGCAAGCGATGCGAGCGCGGAGCCAACGTTCCACTGTTACCCAGGACCAGTGTTTGGGCCTTTGTTTTTTTCAAATCCCCTGTGGTAGTACTTTTGCTTGCGATCTCAACAAACTCAAGACAAATAGAATGTCTGTGGACAAACTAATCTTGGACTAGCATCTCATCCGGATGGAGTAATATTTCTCCTCATCACTTCATGTTACGGAAATCGGAGTGAAGCGCTGCATGTAAAGCAATTAAACTACACAAAAGACTTCACGGTACCGCGATATTTAGAATTAGGTCAATGTCTTTGAAGTAAGACCTTTAAAAGCAGACTGTTTTACTTGGCGCAACAGGTTGATGAAGCTTTTGAGAGGCACGTATGGCAACGATGCTGTAATAAGAACTACTAAAGGAGATCAGATATCAGTGAAATTAGACGGACTGACCGCTGTGATCAACCTGGACACACTGGTAAGAGGTCACGGGACCTTGCCGGGGGGCCTGGGCCCAGTTGTTTGAAGGGACCGGAGGATAACGCTGACCACTGGATAAGTCACTATCCAGTGGATAGGTGTTTATACTGTCCAGTGGATAGTGATGATACATTAAGTTGATAGCGTCACCCCTCCGTCCCGTCTTTGAACAAGCGTGGCAAGTTGTTAATTGTTAACATCAACGAACATATATTCAGTTAGCTTGATAGCACAGTTTGTAAGATCGCTGCACCGGCATCGCAGTGTCATGGGTACGAATCCCATTCAAGCCTATAGGTCTTTTTTTAACTGCGATGGTCGTTCCCACATTGTAAGATAGCCTATGAACAGGGTATAAACAGGCAAGCGGAGCGTGGTAGGATAGTCATCTCCCCAGACCGCTCTCGGCAAGTTCCGCTTGCGATTTTTTTCGCCTCACAACCCAATCGGAAGCTTGTTCACCGGCTTATTTTTCAGACAAAAAAACAAGTTTTCGGCTTAAACTTCTTTAGTGATGTAAAGGGTTTCTTTGTTTGCTTTTCTCTTCACAGGAAGTGGATTGCGCGGAAGAAAGTTTACAGAGCCATGTTTCCTCTGCAGTTAAACGACTTCACAACTCCATGGCACCATGTCATGCTTGAAACTGCTTCTTTTGCGCCTTCCAAGATCTGTCAGGGAGCTCTCCTATCCTCATCGACCACGTTAGCTTGAGGACAAACTGACGACATGTCATATGTTAGAAGTGGAGCTCTCAAAGTCGCCAGCCCACTTTGTAAAGTCGACGTTGTTATCGAGACCAACTTCAAGCTCAATTCTTTACTAGGACTTTTTTGCGTTTCTGTAGTACGCTGAACAAAACTGTTCTGGATCGATCTTTTGCCACAAAAAATTACAACAAGCAAAGTGTCGCAAATAACTTTGTGATTTTTGTTAACTTTATTAAATTCCACACATGGAAAATCAATTTCATATACTGGGATGACGCAACTAAAACTTGCGTTACAGCGTACCCAAATTTGGTAACTGAATCACAAAAGTACGGAAAATCACGTGATTTCTTAGAGGAAAGAATCACATTCAAGTGTTGTTTTGCGACGAACATCGTTATGTGTATTTCTTGTCAAGAATTTGGCAAGAAGGCGTGAGAAAGACTTACAAAAAGTGTTTGAAGTACGATGCTGTCTTCAGACATTGATCTTCTTTCGGAGTAAAGTCTTTACACTGTTCTTGCCACTAGATCGGTCTTCTACCTGTTTTGAAGATGGAAGCCAGTAGCTCTCGCTTCGTGCAGGCCAAAATTACACAAAATGCTGCTGTGTAAAAGTGTTGTCAGCCAAGAACCTCAAACACTGCGATTTGTGCCTTTCGGGAAGTTGCCGGACCCGTGTCTGTTCATCTGCCAGGACTGAGCCTGCCATTTTCTCACATTTTCTGACATGTGGTAAGAGCTTGAAATCACCGAGCTTTGTTTGGTTTGCCTTGTGGCCCTTCGGTGGTAGCATCACAACTTGAATCTTGATTCTGTAAACCACTCATGTAGTGTTGTTTTGATGGATTATTGCACATTCCTCATGATTTCTCGTCGAATTCATGACAAAAAATCCACAAACACGTAACAATATTTTCCGCAACACAACACTGGGCCGAGACTACGATGTTGATGAAAAATATGACATGTTTTTCTCAGACATTGCGTGATTTTCCGTACTTTTGTGATTCAGACTGCAAATTTGAATACGCTGTAGCGCAAGTCTTCCTTACGTAATAACTCTCTATGTGTGGAATGTAATAACGTTTAACAGAATCACAAAACCATTTCAGTGCATCGCTTTGCTTGTTTTAATTTTTTTGTTGTGAAACGTCGATCCAGAGCAGTTTTGTCCAGCGTACTATTCATTTGTATCAGCTCATTGCCCATGCCATCCTCATGAATTGTGGATCTGATAACCATTGGAAGAGTTTCGATTCCAAAAAACCACTTTGCCAACTGTTACGTATTGTGCGTTTGCTACGACACTAGGGAGTTTACGAAACCACGACGGCAACGGCAACGGGAACGTCACTGAACAAAAGAATTAATGAGCAGAACAATGGCTGTGCACGTGCTTTTTAATTCTTGGTACTTTTCTTTGCCGTTCTCTGCAAGACAACAACGTGAAATGACAAAATTTTGGGTTGTCTGGAGAACGTGAACCACGACGGCTAATTTTTTTAATTTTTATTTCAAATTTATCGCTGTGTTCCGGATTTAGTTTTGCGGTAGTTTTGACAGTGATAAACAGCAAATGACTTTAGAGTATCGCGAGATTCCTAGGTAAAATATAAATTCATTTTTTAATCGACGTTGTCCTCGGCGTCGCCGTCGTGGTTTCGTGAACTCCCTACTAAGCTCAAAGCCCGTCAGCATTTATTTTTGTTATGTATAGTGTAATCAACAGTTGTAAGCCTGGCCAGGTGGCCTGTATCTAGTGAGGTATAGGGGTTTGTTCCCCCGAAAATGTTTTCTCCCTCAATTTCTGGTGATTTTTTTTTTTTTTTTTTATTATTGTTATGTGTGTGTACTTCGACAGCACGCCCCAGAAGAAGAATAAATAAAGTTTCTTGAATCTGTTCAGCGTGGTTGAACCTCGTCTTTCCAAAGTCAATAGCCCAAAACGCCGTCAATTCAAAGTCTTTCGTTGAAAAAATTGAATAACGTCAACCCGCGAGTTACCAGAACAACCTCTCGCAGGAATCGCACATGAGGCATGCGAAGAATCCTTACACAGGAATCTTACATTTATGGGCATGCCAACAATCCTTTCACGGGAATCGTACAATAGGCATGCTAAGAAACCTTTTCGAAAGAATCTTACCTTAGGGATGTGAAGAATCGTTACAGAGGAATGCAGCGAAGTCCCTCCATATCCTCTTGTCTACGTGAACAAATTCCTCGTGCCCACGTGACCAAATTTCTCGTGTCCTGTCCACGTGACTCTGGTCCCGTGGACGTGTGGCAAAAATCTAAATAAAATAAGAACTAAAACGCCCCAAAAAATTACACGTGTGCTTACCATATTTGTAGAGCATGATATAATTGCTTGTATACCACGATGGCTAAGCCAATGAAAACTCTTAAATTACATTATCCAGTGATCCAGTTTTAATACCAAGTGTTATTTCCTTGTATTTGATCATCTATATAATAGACACAGTGCAACAAGTACTTTTATCCTATAGATATATTTCATTTGGTGCTTTTCGAATTCAACAGTCGAAAACTCAAATCTGTTCATGGCCTTGTGGCTGTCCTTTGACTTTATGTGCCGTTTCTTTCACAAATTAACTTTGAGGACTTATTTGCCCGTATGAACAGGTAGTCCGGTACCCTTTTTGGCTGTGCGCCAGCAATACTTTCGGGACATTTACAGTGAACGGGTCCAGGCTGCCGTCGCACTTTCCTTTTTTCTTTTTTGGCTGACCGCGCAAGATTCGTTAAGGTTTTGGCTGGCATTAAGTACATACCAGGAAATGCCGCTTATAAGCCCTTGGGCTTAAGGGCCCAAGGGATTTTAGATGGGCTAATTAACGGAAGGGCTTATATTCGAGAGAGCCTATAACCAGAATGAAAACCCCGTTTCGATACGAACTATAGCTGCACATGCTCAGCTGATAAATACAGAACAAGGCCTTGATGATTTTCTGACTTAATGCTTTTAGGAAGGTGTCTCGTTCGAATAGGCATATTCGTATTGTCGATCTCGGACTTTAACTGGCTTGCAGGGGAGACTCATACGGGGGAACATCGTTAAAAAGAGATTTCTGTCATTTACATATGAAAAATTTCCCCCCGCATTAGCCTCAGTTGCTGTCTTATACCGAGAATACGAATATGGTCTATTAATCATATACGTATTACGGACCTATCTCCTAGGTCTCGTAGTCCATGGGCCAAGACCCCCAAAAATGTTTTTTTTGTACCATGTGGAGGGACCAGTGCTATTACGTATTTTCTCAATCTGCAATAACTGAAGTCTATTTTAAGGTATGATAGCAAGCTTCTATCAGTAGCTTTCTTGCTCTAAACATGTGATAAAATGACGTCATCTAAACTGCCTAATAACCACGGATCCGGTTAACAGCTTCAGATTCTGAGCGATGTCCATAGTACAATTCTCTTCAAACAACATTTTATACATTTTATGCCTAGCAGAATAGGACATTGATTCAATTGCAAAAGAAGGAAATTTTTTTAAGGTTGTCTCGTTGCCATGGAGACGGAAATGGTCAGTGAGTCCACAACTGAAATAAAAGTCACTGAAAATAAGGCTTTTCACTTCCTAATTTTAAAAAATAACTGCAATATACGTTGTCAAAAAGTTCAATCATGTGTAGATTACTCTAGCACTGGCTTGGATTAACTATTCAGCTAATGAGTTTTAAACAGCTCCCTTAACGAGTCTTCTTTGTCCTGATATCATCCATTCTGAAGCCATACCAGTACCAAACACATTGGAGACTAGTCCTTTTCGCGTCAGTCAAGCACCATTTTCACTTAAATGTAAACAAAGACTCATGTTTAATTTCAGACAAAAATAACAGCTAAGTTATTTTAAAGCATTTAGCGGTTGCCATGACAACCACAAACAGTTACTCGATACATTAAAAAGAGTACATCGCTCGAAACTAAACCTTACGAATGTAAGAGTATGTATAAGGAAAGTTATTTCATATTTTTCCTATGGTTATGAGATTCTTACCTTTCGCTTTCTTCATCGTCATTGTCGTCAACGGATAAAGCATCGTCGTCGTCATCTGGCCTGTTTGTGCAATCTTGAAGCCGGCACATATCAGTACATTTCAGCCCATTGACAATACAGGAGCACGATGGAAGTTTGCAGGACCTACTGCACTGGCAAGATAGTAGTTCTAGAACAGCTTGCGGAGCTGGCTGACCACCCATCCAGTCTACGACCAGCTTGTCGTCTTCTCTACACCAGCCAAATCCCACTGGCGATGGGATGGCTGGGCATCTTTGTAAACTTCGTCTCCAGACAGCAGCCTGGTAGTTTGGTCGTAGCGAGTGTCTGTGCAGGGTATCATTGCAGGGTGGCAGCTGGTTGGAATCAACGTCTCCTCTCTTCAAACAGAACAGTCGATATCGCAGCTCATTGATGTCGCTTGTACCAGGGTTGCTGCAGTACATGGCACATGTAAATTTCTGAAGACTATGGTACAGGTGATCAGACATATTCCAGAACATACCCAAATGTTGGAACATCTCTTGAAATTCAGCATTTTGCTTTACAATTCGATAACCTGCAACCTTTCCCCGTCCGACAAAAGCACTAACAGTGTCGCACCCTGTGAATGCATGACAGCCCGGCAGTGATCTGCATACACTTGCTCCAACCCTCTCAACTACTCTTGAGATATCGATGTACTTGACTCTGGTTTTTGAACCACTTTTAATGAATACTGAAGAAGGAATAAAGCTCTTGAAGGCCAAAAGAAGTAACAACACATCAGTGTCTTCGGATACTATGACGACCGAAGCAAACCTCGATTTAGCTGCATGGGCTGCATGTAAGAGGACTCGGGTGTCAGCCTCCTCTTGGGTTGATTCGAGCTCACTGATAGGTTGCATTATTCCAGACAATAACTGGTAACATGTTTCGCCACACGGGACAACCAGTGTCTTTCCTGATAGCTTCTCTGTGTACTTTTCTTTCTTCCACTCGCTGGTTACAAACGCTATGAAAGCTTGTTTGTTCTTTGAGCTACACAGGAATCTTCTCCACTGTTTAACCTTGTGTTCGGCTTGAATATTGCGGTATTCGCTTCCTAAACCGTCACTCCTTTTCTCTCTTTCGGCGTTCTTTATGGATTCCTCTCTGTAATCATCGAAGACGACATCAATCCTGTCACTTGTTCCACCTTCGTTTAGAATTCTGCAAAGAAGACAAGAGCCATCCCATCTATTACACATGCTGAGGGTTGGGGAAGGGCATCTGCTGCTTCGACATTTTTATACAGTTCTTTAGCCAAGGACGCTTTGTTCGTCTTACGCATCAAGCCATCTGCGGTAGCTAATAACCAAGGGAGTAGTCCGAGAGGATGGGATAATACTTCTCTCATCTGTAAGTCTCTGCTCTCTGCGATGACAATCATTTGAGCAAACAGTCTTCTGTCGGCCTTGATGATCACTTCTTTGTTCTTACCAGCTTTAACTGATACCTTCTGTTCAAGTGAGTAAAAGTCTTCAGCTTAGCTTTCGTGATTGAATCATGGAACTTGACTTTGGGTGGATTAGACTGAAGTCGTTGCTCTCGGAATGCTTTGTAGGCTTCCTCTCCTTTATCTTTAGCTTGTAGCAAGTCGTGCTCTACATCAGGAGTGGCAACTTTTCCTGTGGAAAGACAGACGAGGTCTTGAAGGTCAGGGCTGAATGGGTTGAGCCAAGTGTTTTGAAGAATTGACACTATGGATTGAACATCAGCTTCATCTCTTTGTATTCTTGTTGGTTGTAGATCTTTGTGTTGGGAACAAGAACTACTGATGTGCAATATATCTTTGAGTTGCCTCAGGAAGGTGCTCCGGTATTTAGCGACCAGGTAGAATTTGCTCACTGCATTAGGCATTAGACTGAAACCTTTAGTTCCTCCTGACGTTTGAGTGTCTTTGTTGACAGTCTCCTCGCACGTCTGATCAACAGGTATTCTCCCAAAAGGGTTGTCTTCGCCAATCTGAACAGAAAATCCTCCGGATCGCAAGTATTCCAGGGTGTCCGGATTCTCTGCTGGTAGATGTGACATTTCATGCAGATATGCTGAAAGGTACCTGGCGTAGTTAAGGTTATCATATGCGAAACACCACGGGACAATTTCACTGATATATGAAAGGTGAAGATCCCAATCTCCCTCCCGAGATCCTCTTAACAGACCAAGTAATATTTCCACCATGTCAACATAAGACATCCAGAACTTCGATAGCTTCCCATTATCATGTCGGAGATCGCTCGTATACAAGCAGAACAGTTGCGATACTTCTTCAAATGAGGGACTCTCCACTGTGTCTTTGAATTCTTGTTCACATGTGTTATCACAGAGCGCTTTCAGTCCTTTTAAAAACGCATCAACAGTAGGCTTCTTCTCTTTATGATGTTCCTCAATCCAAGAGTTAAATCCCGTCCATGCTAGCCTGTTAAGAGCTTCATACATGAGCTTGTGAAATCGTACGGCGCGATTATATGTACGGCCTTCTAGAACACCAGCCACAGATCCTTCAGCAATTACTCCAGACTCGACTATTACGTCTCAAACCAGCATCTTGGAAACGCTTTCCGATCACCGACAAGAAAGTACAAATGGTATGGAACACGCCCATTCTCAACACAAGGTCATTAAACTGTGCCCTGTGTTTCCACTTTATCTCAGTAGCTTTAGCGTACAGTGCCTGATCAAACACAACAACTATGCTTTGGAGGTTTAAAGTTTCCTTAATCTGTAGGGACTTGGTGAGGACTTGGTACACAGCTGACATGTTCGTCGCTGGGGCATTGATTGTTGGAAGATAGCCCACGTTATCCTTGGCAACTTCGTGGTTATTACGCACCAAAATATTGAAACCAGTCCAACCAGAAACAGATTGCTTCTGACTTGCATGAATGCGTACTAAAACCCATAGCAAGTTCTTTCTCCATGCACATTCCATGATTTGATTTAACTTGACCTCCACATATCCTCTAGTATGGGGCCCACAGCATTCGCCGGCATTATAGATAGGTACAGTTTCATCATCCACAGACTCGATACTTCTCCTCTTCGATTTCACAATGATTGGTTCTGAAGCTGATGGAGGCTGGGGACCAAAATGATTAGCTTGAACTGCAATTCCATTGATTCGGTGGGACGTGCCTTCACCAGACAAGGTCTCCTCGAGACGATCAATATTATCCCAGGCTAGAGTGGTACTGATGAATGGACGGATGTTGTGGGGGAGGGGAACTTCGTTGCATGAAGTTGCTGCCAACTTTTGAAGGCAAAGTGCAGTATTAATCTCTTCAAGTTGGGAGTACGCAATCCCGTGGCCACAGCGATTTAAAATTTGAATTAGTTCAACGTTGTTAGTAAGAGATTTTACAGCGTAAGGAAGCAGGACGTGCTTCGGGGGCTTCTGTCGTCCACCACTCACACCAAATACCAAGTCCTGTCCAAACGAGGTTATGAGGCGTTGAACTTTTGGAGAACAAGATTGCAAACCCGGAAATCCAGTGCTTCCAGTTAGCATAGTGAACAAAAACTCTTTGAGGTCATCTGGAATGGTCACGGCATTTTCAGATAGTTCGCAAGGTTGGGGTGGCCATGATGCCATTATTTCTTGTTCCTGGATAGCTTTTCTGAGATGGAGGGCGGTCTTCGATATTTTCTTGGTACTATTTAAAGGACTAGTAGTTTCAGACTTCTCCATGACAAGTTTGGCCAAATCCAGTCGGGAAAGACTATGCGGAATAACAAAAACTCGCTTGTTGCCAGAAAGATCTTCAAAATCCAGTGTGCCTCTAAACTCCCCTTCAAGTTTCCTTCTGAAATGGGTTCTCGTAGATTCTTTCATTTCCATGTCTCCTTGAGATTTAAAAAGGATGTAAATAAGGTATACAGCTCAGCCATTCTAACAACCCTCGGGTTTTGCAGCAAATCTGTTTTGATGTAGGTAAACAGCATTTCATAGGCTTGTGATTCTACATTAGTATATTGAAAACACTTATCTTCCTCTTCTGTATCACTGCTAAAAGCTTCTTGAATGTTTCGGGTGTAGTCACGATAACAAGACTTGTGATAGCACGCTTCTGCCGCGACAAGCTCTCTAGTGACAATAGCCAGTATTCGTGGATCGTTTTTACCCACAGCTGCTCTCCTGATCGTGTTATCAGCACGCAAGTCGATACATTGGACCAGTGCCTCTCTAGTTTTGGTTCCCCTGAGGTATTTGGTCTTCTCGCAAAATACACAAATTCGCTCATAGACTCTACTTTGCGTGGTCACGGTTTGCCGGACTGAAGATCTGCGGCTACTTGTGCCACCTTGTTCTTCAACTTTGAAACCAGAGTGAGACAACTTTTGTAAATCCCTTTTCATCGTAAAGATACTGCGACATTTTCGATGATAGGAGATCTGGGGCACCTCTCCTTCCTTTAACGTTTTCGCGATATCGAGAACCTCTTCATGGTTACGAATAACCGCAGCATTCAGTAGTGATTTCCATGACTCAAGGTCTTTAAAGAAGACAACTCTCCATTTTCGTCACTACAGTGAATTAAGCACTCGTTTCGTTTTCGTTGTCGCTTGTTATCTTCTGCATTGCTAATTTCTAGAGTTCTTCGTTTTGTTCCTTAAATGTTCAAAAAGAGGTAAAGTAAGGACAGTCAATTTAATATTGTTATTTTTTCTAGAAGAAATTGTTACACGCTTTAAAATGTTTGAAAGGCAGTTGGATTCAGAATTCATTAACACGGTGCATCAAAGTGTGGTGATATATACAAAGACTGAGCGACAGTAATATTTTACGTAATTTGTGGTTCAAATTATCACAAGACAACCATCAAAACGCTGATTGTTTAGTTATGTAGCTACTTGTTATAGCTTTTATTGAGTTGTAAACACATACCGGCTTACAAACGATGAAAATTAATGATTAAGGCAACACAGTGCTGGGCTGTCGAGTCCATGTCTCTTATATAATTTGAGGTTCAAAATATCACTATATCGTCATAAAAATGCTTATTGTTTAGTTATACAGCTAGTATTTTGTATATATTGTTGATTTCTAATCAGATCTCTACTTAAAGATTATCGAAATCAGTGAATAAATCAAACGTACTTACCTGCTATGAAGGTCGCCATCTTGAATTTCCCCATAATGCATTGCAACATTTGAAGTAATCCATAACTTACTATATCATCGCTTTTAAAGAGGTAAATTGAAATTTGGTTCTTAAAAAATGATTTGTGTTCTTTCTTGTTGTATTTACATGTGTGAAGACTATTTTTGATCCAGCTTAATATTTTTAATATGACTTTTGAAAACATGCCTCGTTTTCATGCAGAAGCGAATTTCGGTGATATTTCAGCCAGTAAAATATACAAGAAAGCTACTCTTTAGGGGTTGCTATCATAACATTTTGTAATCACCCCCAACTTAGCTTCAAATTTGTCACACTCTCAGCTGGTCCCTCTGAGTGGTACATCTGAGAGGGTCTGGCCCATGGACTATCGTAAAAGATCGGTTTGATTCGGAAAACTTCGGTATTCCCGTTTTGAAAAAGAGGCGAGGCTACCAAGCCTTACGACTTCTACACGAAAACAAAATATATAGGAAGCTCAAGGAGATGTTTTTTTCTCGCAGTTATATACGGTTATTTATTTCATCTCAGTAAGATGTTTACCGTATTAGTTGGGCAACAGCCGAAGAAAAAGAAACTTTTTAATGATGGACGAAACTATACATGGTTTTAACTGTGCCTAGAAGAGGATGTGTCCTTGAATTTCGTTTGTAACTTCATTCGCCTGATAGAGGTTCTTATACAATGAATCGTCAACCTAGCTCCTCACAGCCGTCACAGAAACCGCCAAGAATGAACGCAAATCAGCCAGGAGGGCCGACAAATGCCGACTTGGCGAGTATATTTGAATGTCCTGTATGTTTTGATTATGTTCTTCCCCCAATTCTTCAATGCAGTAGTGGTCATTTGGTTTGCTCGAACTGCCGCCCGAAATTAACATGCTGCCCAACATGTCGTGGACCCTTGGGCAGTATCCGAAATCTGGCGATGGAAAAAGTAGCTAATACGGTGTCTTTTCCTTGCAAGTATGCTTCAGCCGGTTGCGAAGTGAACTTGCCACACACTGAAAAACCAGAACACGAAGAATCCTGCGAATTTCGACCTTATTCTTGTCCTTGCCCCGGGGCTTCTTGTAAATGGCAAGGATCACTGGACTCGGTGATGCCTCACCTTATGCACGCGCATAAATCTATCACAACTCTTCAAGGAGAAGACATTGTTTTTCTGGCGACTGATATAAACCTTCCCGGAGCTGTGGACTGGGTCATGATGCAATCTTGCTTTGGTCATCATTTCATGCTAGTGCTGGAAAAGCAAGAGAAAATCGAAGGACTTCAACAGTTTTATGCCATTGTTCAGTTAATTGGGACACGTAAACAAGCAGAAAATTTTGTGTATCGACTTGAATTGAATGGAAACCGACGACGTCTGGCCTGGGAGGCTACTCCGAGAAGTATCCACGAGGGAATTGCTTCGGCTATCTTAAACAGTGACTGCCTTGTGTTCGATACTAATATCGCTCACTTGTTTGCCGATAACGGAAATCTAGGAATCAATGTTACCATATCGATGGTCAGCTGAAACTTGTTGATGCTGTCCTTTTCAGTCTGAACAATGTAAATCAATTCTCCCTACCGTTTTTGTGTACTTGTTATATTCCTACACAGAGAGAATTTTGTTTTCTCTCTGCACTTGGACTTTCACTCAAGAAAAAAAAATTGACTCGATGTCTTGTGGGATTTTAAAAGCTGGGGCTTTCAGTACACCTGTAAGTAAGTACTTCATTACATTATTTAGAAATTATAATAAGTATTTCTAATATTTTAATTTTGTTTCTTACCACAAGGTCTTTAGTTTTGTTTATTTCTCTATTAGTAGGGAACTATAATAGCTTTTTTCAAATGCTTGTGTACATGTATGTCAGAAAACATACTGTCCTGACCATATTTTACTTCTCATAAAACTGGCTTACAAGGAGGATTGTCCGTGAAGTCCTCCATGCTGAAGGAAACATGGATTCCAATTTTGCTTCTGTCATCCACCAGGCAAGTTGCTGTGTTATTAAACTTGTCAGAAGTATTTTATAGTTAGATTTGATACACAGGTGACCTGACAGCTGCTTTTATGGATCCCTGTATTTATTATTCAGTCAGATATTTTGGAAAACACTGCATTGTAAACAAAATTTTAACCTTTGAAAATGGTAAATGTTGTGAGCATGACTTCTGTCGTGTCACTGCAGATAAAATTCACAAATTTCTAAAGCAGTTTACACAATCTAGACCTAGTGAAAATAAAAAATCATCATTGGCCTTATCTTTTTTCCCCCTAGGGTGAACATCAGTTTTTCCCAAATCATTAAATAAAAACTCTCTGTCTGTGTGCAATACTGTATTCATGTGACTAAGCACCGCCCCAATTATTAGCGCTGCTGAATTTAATCAGGCTTCATGTAACTAGACTTCAACACAAGATGCAACTTACAGCAATGAAGATTGACATATGCCAAGTGTATTTATAACTTGAAATCAAGTTTTAATCACAATTAAGTCATATTATGATTTGTGAAAGAAAAAAGTAAAGTATTTTGGTGCTCAGTATTTCTCGATGTGAAGTAGTCCTCAGTTTCTGTTGTTTATTTCCAACCTTTAAGCTGATTCATTCTTCTCAATGCTTAACCTACAGTACAAACCATTTTCAACGACTGACTCTGGAAAGCTGGTACACTAACGTAGAACAAACAACCTTTAACAGATGTCAACAACTACCAGCCCCTTAAAAACGACTTATTCATGACATAAACAAAATCAACAAATGGACATCAAACAGACCTACGTAATTCGACTGGCAATAGACGGATTGAAACTTACTAGAACCGATCAATACTGCTAACAAACTTTACACAAGTCTTACAGCCAATACCATCATGGCTAAACTGATCAATCACTTTCAACGGTCCAGAGTTGTAACATGGTCAACTGACAAACTTGACTCTGAAGATGGCTGCCACTCAGGTTGTCAAAATGTCAGTCACTAACAACAGCAACAGTTCTTTTCAGGACTACCCTTACCCAGACGTTCACACTATATGAACTATTGTTATTTGTTTGTTGACTTACCCTACAGGCTCATCAAAATATGCTATAACTCATAAAAATAAGCCACAATACTACACGTTAAAACATCTAATATGGTATGTATACTTGTCTGCATGTAGTTATACAGCACTTACCAGTTGTCCACTTACTAATTATGCATCACTTTCTAGTGGTAAACTATGGAACATCCCACAAGACAATTTTCTAAAGGCTAAAGTGTATACCTAAAAAATATAAGAGACAAGTGGAATATTCCATGGTATATCACAAGACAGTGCAAGTAAAAGGAATATTAGCTTTTTTGTTATTTTTTGGAATGCAGCCACTTCAGCCTAAGCACCATAAGAGATACCAAAATCTGTGATTCACACCCCTAAGTGAGTGGACAAGCACCCCTGACCTTATCACAGAGAAGGTTCCTACCTCTGGGTAGTGCTTTAGTGGGTACATGCTAGTTAAATGCAACATTTTTGAGTGGTAAACCATAGAATAACCCACGAGTCACTTGTATTTTCTTGGTGTACAGATGATGTGACTTTAGGCTCGTGTATACCAAGAAAATACAAGTGACAAGTGGAATATTCCATGGTATACCTCGAGAGAGCATTGCATAACTACAGTATGCCATGCCATAGAAAATACGGAAGTCAACACAGTTAATACGACATACATGTACATGTGGCACACAATGGGAAGGTTGGGTGTAATGTTGTAGAATATACAATGGCTTTCCTTTGTTCTGATTGGCTGTATCTCCTGTGGTGTGGTATAACGGTAGTTATTCTTATCACCTGGGCATGACAACTAGTGATCTTGTGAAAGCTAGATCCCATTCAGAATTTCCGTTGACCTTCTCTGGGGTGGGTATGAATATTTAAGAAACACTGACGAGAATTGGCATGCATTACAAAAAGCAAAATGCACAATTATTGTGCCACTACTCAAACCAGGCCACCTAGACGAAAATTAACCAATCAAAATGTAAACTGAGTACAACAGACTGCCAGCATTTTCATGGCAGCGAGGTATAAGGGTCTGTTTAACTTGAATATGTACATGTAAGCACTATCGACTCTTCTCCACTAAAAGTATGACCTATAATTTTATACACTCTTAGAGATTCAGTCCTGGATGGCAAAAATAATCATAACATAAATTTTGCTCCAAAAATTTAGCTCGAAAATTCATTTTGCAATAATGAAACTAAAACCACTGAAAAGCATAAAAAATGTAGGATCGAAACTAACAATCAAAAAAATTGAAAAGCTAGGTTTTCGGAGATTTCATTTACTGAACACTAGGAACATTATTTGAATATTTAAGATTGAAAATTTCCCAGGTTCTCTCCCCCAACCCAGCCCAGGCTTGACAGTGAATATGACTTTGTTTTTATTATTCTGCTATTACACCACTTTACCAATTTTTTCAAGAGAACACCCAAAATATGAGCTTGCATTTCACTGCAGAGTCATGTTTTTTTTTATCATTTCCATTTGCTTATGTGATCAGTACAACTTGCAGATGATACACAATGTATTTCAAAAGCTAGTAGCCTAAATACTAGAAAAATTAATGAGCTAATAATGAAATAATTAATCCCTAATTTTGATGGTTTAACATCTAACATGCTCAACATTTAGCCCATTGTTCATGTTGGTCCTTGATGCTGCAATTTGATTACTTAAGTCGTTTCATTACTCGCTTGATAAAAATTGTTTATACCCTAAGAATCCAGGCCTTTTTTTCTAAGAGAGTGCGGTAAAGAATCCTGCAATCTGATTGGTTCTTAGCGTGGTCAGGATTTTCCTATTTCAACAACGTTGATATGATAAAAAAAAAACTGAAAAAAATCCATCTGAAAAGTTATGAATAAACACTATTTCATGGAGAGCGGGAGTTTATATAGTTGTTGTTGTTTTTTCCTTTCTTTTTTTCTTACATTAAATAACCCTTGGTTGCTTTTACTGGTAGGAGCAGTGCCGTTGTTTTTGGTATCTCCAACATTGTGGTCAATCTCTTCCCGAACTAGATTCCCACGCCGACTCCCACGCCTATTATAAGGCTCCCATTACCAGCCGCTATTCGAGAGAAAGGAGCCTGCGCTCTTCCCCCTGACTCTCGGAGAGGCGGTGGGGGAGGGGGGAAGAGGGAAGGGTAAGAAGGTAACCCAGACTCGAGTGAGAGGCGGAAATCGAGCCTACAACGACCCTGGGGCCCATCTCTCGAAGATCCCGAAAAGTTTTCGCACCCGGAAAGCCGGAGCAAAATCTCAAACCTTATGATTACAGAGCTGTTTTATTCACATATTCTTTTTTAAAATAAGAACAGGGGTTCTCTTCATACAAGAAGTTTCAGGCGTATACACTTCTCCGTTTTTAGATACAGATGAACTAAAAATGGCTTTACGGGCCCGAAAAGTTTCCGGGGCTTCGAGAAACGGGCCCCAGGTCTCCTTTGCAGCCGTGGTTTAGTGTCGTCACGCAATGCTCCCCCCTGAGTATTGCCTTGCGTGACGACCCCAAACAATGACTGCGCGTGAAGGACACTAATAAAGGCCTTCGATGGTCTGCCATATGAAATGGATAACGATGCCTGTTGAAAATGTTCAGAAAAAAACCTCGAAGGGTCTAAAAAATGAAAACAGCACCCATTTTGGTGTACCAAACCAATTCTGTGGGAGCTGATCTCTTTATGAAAACACTTTCTTTCGTTCGAGTTAACAAATTGACGTCAGTTTTTTATGCATCTGTCCTCTTATTGACGATAAATTGCGTCATAACATTGTCAGTGGCTGTGGAACTACAAGCCGCAGACGAGTGGTTCCGCAGTAAACTCTGACAATATTAGGACGCAATTTATCATCAATAAGAGGACAGACGCATAAAAAACTGACGTCAGTTTGTTTTTTACAATAACAAGACCCCAAAATAGTCAAATGCCGGGAATAAACGAGGGGAAAAGACGCCGTAAACTTGCCGTGAACAAAGATAAGTGAATTTTATTCAAAATGACGCGAACATTGTCAATAGCTTTTCTCGCTCTTTGATTGGCTACTCAAAAAGGTCATAAAATCTCATTGGTTAGAAAGTTGACAGTCTGACAGCTGAAAGTCGAACTTGAAAGCCTGCATAAATTAAAATTTTGTTCATCTGTACTCTTATTCATGGTAAAAATGAACCAATCAGCGCGCGAGAAATTAGACAGTTGTTGTAAAAATCTGGCCACGTGAGTGAAAATGCCCTGCAGGCGGAAAAAATATAAACTGCTGCAAAAATGCAAGGATCTGCAAACACTAATAAAAATAACCCCAGACTACTGCAAAAAGAAAACTTAAACAAACTGCAAAAAGGCAAGCGCGAGTCTCACAAGTGTTGTTTAAGACGGACTCTACAGACTTAAGACTGTTTAAAACACCTTGAACTCTCCAGTGATCTGGATCATATAATTTTCTGAATCCCGCATATGCTAATCGATACATCATCGTGGCATCTTCGAGGTTCCCCATAGCCCAGTGCGCGTTACCAAGCAGTTGTCTGGTCTCTGCGACAGAATGTTTCACGTTGGCGTCCAAGCCCATGCTTAGGAGAGTTTCAAGGGCCTTCGTGTGCAGGGGAATTGATCCTTGGGGCTCTCCCAGGGCACAGTATGTTTCACCAAGGCTGTTAAGGGTTGTTGCCACAGAAGTGTGTCCCTCTCCCCAGGTCTGCTTGAAAATGGACAGCGCCCTTTCTAAGACCGTCTGGGCCTTTCGTGCTTCGCCAAGGCGCGTATACACGACTCCAAGATCATTCAAAGCCTCGCCTAATATAAAATGATTGGAATCAAAGACCTTTTCCTTGATAGACACAGAGCGCTCTAGATATATTTGAGCGTGATCTAAGTCGCCTTGATCCCTGTACATAAATCCGAGAAAATTCAACGCTTCTGCTACATGCGGGTGGTATGGTCCGTGGAAATCCTCAAGAATTTCCAATCCGTGTTCCGAATAGTATATAGCCTGACGAAACTCACCAAGTCTATAATAAACCGTTCCAATGGTGTTTAGCAGTCTGCCGACATTAGCATGACGTGGGCCATATGTTCCCTTTATTATTACCAGTGAGCGATTATGTAGCTGTAGTGCTTCCTTGAACTTCCCTTGACGGCTGTAAACAACTGCTAAGTTGAGAAGTGAGCCCGAGATGTATGCATGATATGGGCCAAATGACTTCTGCAGTAACTTCAGTGACGTCTCGTGAGCAGACTGGGCGCTAGTTAGGTTGCCTAGGTAACGGTAAATGATGCCAAGTTTGTGCAAGGTGCTTGCTTCGTCAAGGGCCGTTTCTTTTTCACTAACATTGTCGGAACGTTGGCCATAGCTCTTGCGATGAAACTCTAAGGCAAGTTCGTGAAGGTCCCTTGATTTATATGGAAATCCCAGACCGCGATACATAACACCGAGGATGTTTAAGACAAGGAGATTCATTTCACCAATGAATGTATCCCGCTGTTTTGCTTGGAGAACTCTCACAATCCCCGTTGAAGTTTTATTGATCGCAGTCATCACACCTTCTTTCTGCAGCTTTGCAGCTCCGCTGTGCAGGCTCAAAATTGAAAGAAGGGTTTGCAAGTCGTAGCGCAATTCCATGCTGGCTTGCAAGTTTGCAAGAGTCACAATTTCATTCAGTCGGAATTCATTTGTGGCTGGTTTCATCAACCCAGGCCAGTATCCTAAATTGTGCGAAAAGAATCGCAAAAACGTTCCAGAGAAACGGCTGCTCATGACATCCGCCACTTTCAAATGTTCCCTCGTGGAAAAGACGCACAGTGCGGTGAGGATATCTAGACAGTGAGAACAGAAACTATTGTTAGATTCTGTCACTGTAGCGTTTCCCAAGTTGTCGAGGCTTATGGTGGTATAATTCAACTGCCTTTCAAATGACAAAGCAAGTCTTCCAAACACATCCGAAAGTGAGACATAAATGTGGCCGTCAGCACTAGAAACTGTTGTCAGTTTACAAGAGGTTGAATTGACACACTTGGTGTTCCTGTGACTTACCTTGCAGACTTGGCGAAAAGCTTCTCGGACAACCTGGTGACTAGATATGGTTTGGTGACCCTGTTTACCTGCCACCTTAAAAAGAACATTCCTTAAAGAATTTCGAACCTGTGCTTCTGTGAAGTGGTGGCGTGAATTCGTTTTTAGGTAGTCCAGAACATATGACAAACTAAGTGGAGACGAATCTGCATAGCCAATACAAGTAATATCTCGCATTACGGGATCACTTTGCGCAGACTGATTCACTGCTTTGAGAACAGCCGTGTACATGGCTACTGCGTACTTCGAAGCATCGCTCTCTCGCCATTCAATGTCCTCTTCCATTCCAAGCAAATGAATGTCCCGTTCGAACTCAGAAATGTAATCTGAGTAGGAATATTCAGCGTATTTCGGTGGGCCCTCTCGCACACTATCGATGTATATGGCTGCTGTTGCGAGCGCAAGAGGCTGCCTCCCGAGTATAGTTGCCAGTTCTTCAGCTGCTTGGCGCTCACTGTCCTTGCTTAATCCTGATATCAATTTAAGTAGCTCCACGGAATCAGCAATTGACATGCCTTCGTATAAATCCTGCACTTGCACATAAGGACTCACTCTTTCCAAAGCCGAAACGCGTTTTTGTAGAGTTACTATTACCACGAAAGTCGTGAAATGTTCACTTCCTGGTTCAAGGTTCAAGTAGCTAAACAACGGCTTCAGATCTCGCACGTTGTCAAAAATCAAGACAGGCCTACTTTTTCGCTGTTTGAAAAGTTCGCCAAGTTTTGCGTATAGAACTTTAAGTTTCATTTCAGTTTTTAAAATGTCACCTTCGCTTGGAAACAAATCCCCAAATCTTAAGTTTAATTCTTCTTTGATTTGCTTAATACCGTCGGATTTTTGTGCAGAGCCGTTGCAAAGGGCAAAAATTGAATCTACGAGGCTTGACATAATTGAAGTCTCACTGAAAGCATCGATTGTTATGACGTCGACTGGTTGTTTGTTTTGCTTTAGCGAGTCATATAAACGAACCCCAACTTGTCTGGCGAGCTCCGATTTCCCCGAGCCTGGTCCGCCAATCAAATACATGTGAATCTGTTTTCCATCGTGTTCCTTAGACATTGCTTTTATCCGTGTTGTCACGTTTAAAATCTCTTCTTCACGCCATATCCAACGGTGCCTTGGAGGCCATGAAACCTCGTTAAAATACACGCTTGGCAAGTCAGCTGTAAAACGTTTCTGCCTGAAAACAGTTACTGCATTAATGATTGTGATGCGAAAGCTCCATAACGCATAAAATATCAATATTGCCGCGATAATGATAAAAGCAACAGTCTCATTGTAACTCTTAAACGGTTCCAAGATGATCTTTAACCAAGGAAAGTATTTTTCGACCAAATTCCACAGTATGCGGCGAATTTTCTCTTTGTTGTCACGGTCGCTTCGTAGCGCTGATGGTTTAGGATTGACTGATGTCTTTGATTTCGCTTTCGTTTGTCTCCTTTTAACACCTGTGGATGTCCCTGGTCCAGTTTGTATAGAAGCTCGGCCGCTTGATCGAGTATTACGAGCTGTTTGACTTCTGGTCGAGGGCATGGTTACTGTGTTTTGTATGGCCGTCCGTGTTCAATAAAGAAGTTAATGGCAAAAACGTTATTCTACAAGACTCACTGGATCTCCTTCGGTGTACTTTTGAATTGAGGCCTAGTATACAGAGAAAGAGAGATACTTTATCAACTGCATGGGACCTTACTGCTAGTTGTCTAGTAATGTATACTTCCGCAATTAACGTGAAGCCGCCATGCCTTCCCTGAGCACAGGACCCAGGATAATATGGCAATTTTCTGGGTCACGCGATGAGAGGGTGTTACTCTTTTGACGTCACCAATTTTCAATTAGTCACGCAACGGGCTAACGACTGGGAGACCTGGTAATGAGCACATTTTCCTTCTTCCCTTACGGGAGGAAATGTTCTTTTAGTATCGCTTATTCACTGTGGCATTCTTGGTGTTTTGGTGCTAATTAGTCGCTCAATATATCCAACTGGATGCAAAGAACGCCCTCATCGCAGGTAGGTCATGAAAGTTGACATTGTATGCGTAAAATATGACACTTGATCGAAATTCAGTTTGATTTCATTTTATCAACTGTCCGCATAACTCATTACACAGTGGTTTTAAGGTTACGTTAAGGAAAAGTTCAGTAGGAAAGATTTATTTAAAGAACTTCCTCTTGGAGTTGGGACTTTGCTTTCGTTCTGTTCAATGCTATGATGCCCATGGCACATAGCTGCAAGTAAACGAACCGTTCAGTTGTGGAACTTAATCGATCGAGTTAATGTAAGGTAAGGTAAGGTAATCGAACGCCATCGAACCCAAAAAAACTCTACGAGAGTTTCATTAAGATTGATTTCCGAAACTAGTCAAAGTGAATCAAGCCCAGCAAGGTCTGTCTCAGCATGGATCATTTAGCAGCTCTGGTAAGGGCTCCCATGAGTGGCTCGATACTCCTCGAGGGAACAACAGAACAAACAACAGAAACATTGCCCCAAGCCCCAAAACAGTAATAGCTGCTACAATAATGAAACATTAGCAGCTCACGAGAGCTGCTAACACTTGTGCTTCGCATGCAAGAGGAAGTTTTAGTAAGGTTGATTTAAACAGACTATCATACCTCCACTGAAATTCTATTATGATCTCCTCATCAGTATAAGTCAATATTTTCTTGCAGTTTGATCGGTTCTTACTTATGATCAATTTCGGGCGTAGACCAATAATCGATTATCAATCAATAACAATCAATATCATTCGAAGATTAATTTTGATTGCCTATAGCAATCAATGAAAATTAAATTATAAAGAAAAAAGTTTTGAGTTTGATTGTTATTGATAGCCTATATAGTAGCCTGAATAACAGTTTTTTTACTGACATCGATTGGTAACGCAAATCATTTTTGTCCTTTCACAAGTTATGCTGATAAAATGATTGACAACATTTGTCTTTAATGGTTTTATTAAGTCCTTTTATCTTCATATAGCCTGCGTAGCTTTTACAATCATCAACAAAATAACAAGAGCAGAAATGACCGACAGAGACATTTTAGGCTTTACATCTTTCTTTGCTAGTTTATGACACTGGAAGAAGCTCAGACCAGAGTAGCAGTGTAAAACCCTGTAGTCTCATTGTAGCATTGGAATTTAGATGAAGCAAAAAACAGAGTCAGTGTTCTAGTGATTTTAAATTATTTGCATTTTCAATCAATAACAAATTATCGATATTTCTGAAGACAGAATTGTGAGCAATTTTTGTCAATCGATAGCAGTCGATAAAAATTTTTTTCGGTGAGTTTAACTGTTAGCGATTGCAGATACCAATCAATAGCAATTGGCAATTGATATCGAATTGATATAATTTGATTAAATCGATTGGAGGACAGACTATAGATGGCGTGATAAACTTTTTTTGTTTAAAAAAATAAATAAATAAACTTTATTGGGCAAAGACTATAAATATATATACAGACTAAGTAAGAATATAAATAAATAAATAAATAAATAAATAAATAAAGCCCAAAAGGAGAGGGCACGAATGAGACACTCAGACCCATGCGAGGTGCCCACCCATAAAAAAAATAATGATAAAATAAATAAAAAATAAAAAATAATTAATTAAATAATAAGCTAACTGTGGTGGCACAGGCAACTCTGTGTGATGGACCTTGTACAGGCCACATGTACGTCATAAACTGACGTTAAGAGGGACATAAAAATATTTATCAAAAAGGACTTAAAAGAGCTCGGGCTGGTGAAGCTGTCGGGAAAGCTAAACTACATACAGTGTTCCACAATCTTACCATGCAAACAAAATATGGGGCTTGGAAAGTGCTGGTCTTGCAAGCCCAGACAGTGAGATAATAGTATTAAGCCAGCTGTCTGGCTGTGACGCGTACTTGGGTCATTATTAAAAGTTAAGTTATTACTAACATCTATATCAATGTAGCCGTGGATGGCCTTATAAAAGAATAAAATGTCTTAAATGTCTTTAATATAAAACAAAGAGATTCCATCATTGTTGCAATTAATTGTGTGTATTTAGTAATAGATTAGTGACACACTTGCACAACAGCTCATACGTGCCACTTTTTTTGTTCTTAAAGCCTGGTTTTCACTAGTGACACAAGCACAAGTACAAGCGCATTTTAGGGATGACCCAAGTGAAAATGAAATTTGACGCAAACACAAACACAAGCAAAATCATCTGAACCTTTCAAATAGTTTAGGTGCAAGGTAATCTGGATCCTGTGTTTTCTTTGGCCAAGCATAACCATGCATGTGTGGTAAATATCCTTGTGCTTGTTTTATGCCTGAACAGTATTTCGTTTTCACTTGTTGCAGTGCAAACGTATGTTTGCGCTTGTACTTGCGCTTACGCTTGTGTCGCTAGTGAAAACCAGGCTTAACACATTTTGATGTCATTTGTGATGATATTTCTGAACAGATGCACAGCAACATGGAATCTCTTTGTTATATTGAATTTCTGCTAGTGTATAACTTGAGCAACATACATCAGTAGCAACAGCAGGTTGTTTGCTAAAGGATTAATTAGTTGTGAGCAGCTAAGTGTCTAGAGTAAATAAAGCATTGTTGTTGTTGCCAAGGGCTGTCTTGAATTGTGGAAATCATTGTTTAAAGTGTGAATGTACTGGTACTTTGTTGGATATCCTGAAACACTTAAAAGAACATAATATTGATCACACACAACAATATGGTAAAGGGGTCTCCATTTACAAGTGAATATATGAAATATCATATTTTATTATATAGACATGAGTGTTTTACTTGAAAATACACCACTCTTAAAATTCATACGAAACCACATCCGGGACTCGGGTGGCATATTTTCCATATCCTCACTAGTGAAGATATCGATAATTTCACTGATATCAAGTTGGTCTCTTAAATTGTACTTAAATGCGTTGGTGTACAATCAAAACATCTTCGGGTCTTCCTCAAAAGTCTTCAGCAATATTCGGAAATCTTCAGAAATTTTCAGTAAATGCTTGGCAATGTTCATGTGACCTTCAGACAAGCTTTGGAGAATCTTCGGAAATCTTCAGAAAGTGGTCGGCTATCTTCGTAAAATCGTCCAATAAGCCGTCATCAGTATGTCTATATAATAAAAAGAACATTACACGTTAGCTCGAAAATATGAATTTTATGTTCTCGCGGCTGAAGAACAATATCTCACTCGTTCACTGTGCTCTGACTCGTGAGATATTGTTCTTGCCACTCGAACATAAAATTCATATCTTCTCGCCACTGTGTAATATCCTCTATATATTTGAACTGCCGAGAAAGATATGAAGACAATGATTGATCATTGCAGCTTTATGCAACTTATATTAAGCAGTTGTGAAATTTTTTTCAGGCTTAATTTCACAAATGCTTTAATAAGTTGTGTGTACCTGCAATGATCAATTTATGTCTTCAGATCTCTATTTGACATGAAAATTAACGGCAATAACACTTTTCTTTTTAGTGGGGTTGCAAATGAGTTGTAATGCATTGTCAATGAAAACCTTACCACCAAGATGCAGTCAGTAACTAAGAAGAAAGCGTAAGTGATGTTGACCTAGATGTGTTGTAATATTTTTATATGTATAGTTACTGTCTCAATGTACCTCAACTGCTTTGCTGTCATATGGTGTGTGACAACATTATTGGAAAATGATGGACAGTAAGATGGTATAATTGGAAAGCCATGGAGGCTACTGTAACTACTTAAAGATAGCGTGAAAAAATTTTACAATTCTGGCTTTTTTAGGGTTTGAATATGGTGACACCTTATTGATATTCAGGCAGGGCTGCAAATAACAGTCGGTCATCGGACATTGGCCAACCAAACTTTTCTCATGTCTGATGAAATCCCAACCGTGGGCGGACATGATGTCCGGACAATTTTTTATCGTAAGTCATTTTACAGTAAGGATGAATCTACCATGAGTATATCTTACCTTTTTTGGTGATGTCCGGCCACAATTTGTTTTGTCTTAGCAAGATGGTGTTTTAGTAGGACATTAATGTCCTTTCAAGAGAAAAAATATATATTTGCAGCCCTGTTTATGGCACTCTAACCTTCTCAGGTTACTTTGATAGTGAACAATCGACGGTCTTACATGTATTATTTAAATGCCTTGGGTTTCTGCTGTAAATTAATTAAAAGTTTATGTTTTCTGTTGTAAATTATTATGAACTGATGAGTGCAGAAATGAAAATAATGTTTGCTTACTTGTTTAACTTTTAAACTATTTTTGACAGGGATCTAAAAATTGTTATTCTTGGGGATGCCAGTGTTGGAAAAACATCATTGATTCAAAGATACCTTCAAGGAATTTTCACTGACAACAATATTAGTGTGGGTATTTTAATTATTTATTACAGAGTACAAAATTTAAAAAAACTGAAAGTGATTATCTAATTATATCCAGCTCTACCTGATGGAAGACAAATAGCTTGCCAGGTGATGGGGACTCCTACATTAAAAAGTTGTGGATACTTGTCATCTTGCTTAGGGGTATAAATCAAGGATTCTGATCTCGCTTAGCTAGGGTGTTGATGACAAAACATCACTACTTTGAGCTGTCAAAGTATCTTTTAGGGTGCATTTTCAGTTTTAGTCTGCTCTACTAGTGTCAGGCTCCCTTCCTGAACAGCAGATGGTAATCAAGCCTATTCTGTTATAAGTGGTATCTTTAGGGGTCAAATAAAACTGGAAACAAGCTAAGATAATTTTGTGTGTTAAAGCAGTTTTCACTTGAGCGTCAAAAGAAATACACATTTCCTAATTGGTTTTACAGTCTCGCACTAAGCGACTGGCTTAAAAAACTCATGCCACTTTGTCATCTAATCAGAAGAAAAAGCAAAACCAATCATGACTCGGATCGCTTGTACACGTTTTCCCGCACTCCATGTCGGCTACTTGGATTCGCCTCAAGTTTTGATTGGTTCATTGGATTGTCTGTGTCTTTTGTGATTGACCAGACTGATCATTTTGGTTTTGGTTTTACAACACTCAATTGAAAACTGTTGTATCCTGTTTTGGTATATGTATCCATACCATACTGACTCATGACTGACTCTCCTCCACAGACTATTGGAGCGTCCTTTTTTCTAAAACAATGGGGACCATATAACGTCGCCATCTGGGTAAAGTTAAAAAATTCTAATATTTGATGTGTTCAGTTGACCTACTTTTGGGTGTTTGACAATGAAATAGTTGGAATCCATCAATTGATTTTCCTGTTATATCACTAGTCAAAGTAATTAGTCACATGGTGCATGGGCAAATATCACATGCTGGCATAGTCAGGTGGTCGGAAACTCGCAATCTGATTGGCTAGGCGGACATGTATATCGCTAAAGCATGAATCAGTTGTTAATTCCACTGGTTTATGCTGAAACAATAATTGGAGAGCTCAATATTTGTTTTTATTTAATAAAAATAAATAAATAAATCACTTAATGGTATTAAGCACTGCTGCCCTTTAAGGAGACTTAAATAGTTTAGCTAGGCAGAGTTAGAAATTATACTTTTAAATTGTGCTGAAGCAATTTTTACCATGTATAAATAACGTTATCAATCATTTAATGAATCACTCAATCACACAATCAATCAATCAATCAATCAATCAATCAAGGAGACACTAATCAAACAAACATTTATTGGAATTAGAACAGAATACTAACTTTTTGTTAATAAAATCCCGAACCCAGTTGGCTATTTACAAAACGTTGGAAAGTTGAATTCGGGACCACCTAGCACAACTCCATCTAGTAATGGGGTGGAGGGGGGGGGGGGGGGAGAGATTTGAACCCGGGGCCCCCAACGCACTAACTATTATGCCATGTCTTTCCCTATCGGCGATTCCTCTAAGTCTAAATACAGTTGAAGCCCTATTAAGCGGCCACCTATTAAACAGCCACCCCTATTAGGCGATCAGTCATCGAAGTCCCGATGAGGGCTTTTCTATTGTTTTTACCTCTATTAAATGTGAGCGGTCACTATTCATTTCCCCGAGGGTGCCCGTTTTTCATAGGGGTTGAACTGTACACTTAGAGGCCTAGCGCCGGGGTGTCGTGGAAAAAAAAAATTGGTGTATAGCGAGGATCCATGCAGGTGGAGTTTATATATGCGACAATGTTGTATCTCTTCTCTTCTTAGGACACAGCCGGTGAGGAGAGATTCTCGGGCTTATCTTCGTTTTACTGTCGAGGAGCTTCGGCAGCCATTATCGCTTATGACATCACACAGGGAAGATCTCTTCAAGCCCTCCAGGAGCGCCATTTGCAACTGTTAGAAGCGTCAGAGCCAAACTGTCTTGTCGTTGTGGTGGGAACCAAAACAGACCTTGTTACAAACGATTCGCGAGAAATCCCTTCGTCTACTGGTGAAAGGTTAGCGCTGGAACAAAACGAGAAGAAAGGAAGGCCAAGAAATAGCTTCAAGGAGAAGCCTTTCTTCGAAACCAGCGCAAAAACCGGCGAAAATGTGGAGGAGGTGTTTGATTTTATTCTGAACACTTGCTTGCCGTTAGACGACGAAGAAACTGCGAAAAATTCCTTGCGACGGAAATCTGGGCTTAATCTTGAACACAAATCATCGAATTCACGAAATGACACTAAAAAGTGCTGTTGATTATACGTTCGTCTGTTCACTTATGTTTGTGTGGTGTTTAATGTACTCTTCCAAGTGGTACCCAAGCAACAGGAGGATCAGAGTTTGTTCGAGTTCATCAACAAAGATTTGCCTAAAGAAGCGCTTTAAAAGAGGCGCGTTTTCGTTTGCACGCACAATGTCAGCCTTTCTATGCCTTAAGATGAGGCAAAAGAAAAAACGCTTAGAAGACTGAGGAGCAAAATGATCTGGGTACGGGATTATATGGGGGACGGGTTGGGAGGTTTACAATTTTCACGAGGGGGAGATAGAAGATTTTCTCTTTTCTCAGTACTGGATGAAGTGTACACACTTCATCCAGGGTCCCGTATTCGCTGACATTATACACAGAGGTTTTATCAACTCCTCTTGTGCAGGCTTGTGAATGCATAGGCGTGTGACTTGCGACGGAACGCGCGTCCGCTCCCGAATAGCAGTATTCCGAGCGCGGGAGTCGCGCTTCTCGTGCTCCCTTGCGGTTATCACACGAAATAGAAAAATAGAACTATAACCTTAACGACGTCTTTTCTTTCGGGTGATGATGGTTGTGAATGAAAAATTCACCATCAAGTTAGCGAAGATTGGTGATGTAAGCTAACCTGTAGACTACATTGGGCCTGTTCACAATAGCGACATAACAGCAAGGTCGAGCAAAGGCAAGAAACTCCCGCGTCATTTGTGGTCAGTGTGAACTACACAAGTTATGTCTCTAGTGTGAACCAGGGTTTAGTGTTTCTTGTTAGGTCATTTCATCGATGAAACACGTATTTTGCTATTTTATATATTTTTTTGAGTTTTTTTTTTTTCTTTATTTTTGGGACGCGGTATAATTTGTAAGACGATGTTCATTGAGTTGTTCAGTTCAACGTTGTGCGATTTTCAAGTTTGTGCCTATATCTTTTAGTCCCGATGTTAAAAACATGCCGCTAAGTACAAAACCACGTAGGTGGAAACAATAGTCCTTGTAAGTAATATTTAATGACCGCTGAAATCCAAATAATGGTTACGACAATATTAATAAATAATAAGAAGCAAAGCAACTGCCGTGAATCGAATTGTTTAAACGGCGAAAAGCATCTTAAACACCCGTAAACGCATTTACATGGGTGACCACCAAATGTCGTGGGATATTTTCACATTGACTCAAAGAGGTGACTCAAAGAGGACTCGAAGAGGTCTAATTCAAGAAAAAGAATTAAAACTAAATAAATAAATCACAAGTGGCATGGTATTTAGCCCTTCTGTGTTAGTAAGGAACACTGCAAATCGAGGAACATTGTAAATGGGACTATAGATTCCAATGGCTGACCCGTTGAGTGTTTAGAAGTCTTCAAGAGGCTATGATCTATGATCACAGTCTCTTGAAGACTAAAGCCTGGTTTTCACCAGCGACGCAAGCACAAACGCAAGCACAACAATTCTTATTTCACCGTGAAAATGGCCTTGACGCAGGCAGAAGCACAAGCACACGGATAAAAATTTTCCCTTTCTTGTACTTACGCTTGCGTTTGCGTTGCAGCAAGTGAAAACGAAACATCGCTCAGGAATAACACAAACACGAGGATATCTACCACATGGTTATGTTTGGCCAGTGAAAACACTGGATCTAGATTACCTCACGCCTAAATAGTTCGGAATGTTCGGATGATTTTGCCTGTGCTTGTGTTTGCGTCGAATTTCTTTTTCAGTTGGGTCATCCCTATTGCTTCTGCTGGCTTGTGCGTGCGCTTGGACTGCGCTTGGGCTTGCGCTTGTGCTTGCGCTTGTGCTTGCGCTCGGACTTGCGCTTGTGCCTGCGCTTTTGCTTGCGTCCCTAGTGAAAACCAGGCTTTAGACGGGGAAAAGCAATACAAATCCGGTTATATTAGCGGCATCGAACCCGTGCCCCCAGTCGCCCTCACCACTAGGCCACGCCCCTTTCTCCTCCTCTTCCTCCTAGAAATCAAAAATGAAAATAAAACTGTTTGGAATATTTGAGGTAGGCTTGTGTGTCAACTGAATGAATTGCTTGTTTTTCTGCAAAGTGTATTGAAAAAAATAGAGGCAATAGAAATTGAAAAGTTTTTCGCCAACCCTTAAAGTTTTTCACCTAACTGAAATGGCGATGTATCTCTTCAGTTAAAAATCATCTTTGATTCATTAGTAACCAAGAATCGGGTAAATAATACAAAAGAAATATTTTTTTCGTGCATTGAACTCAATGTGATCTCTTTTGTCTGAGCTCCCCCAAGAATTTTGATCTATTCTAACTAACCTATTCCGAAATCAGCTTTTAATTAGACGAGGCAGCGTGGCCGAGTGGTTTAGGACGCGGAGGTCCCGGGTCCAAGGCCTCCACCCTGCCAATAGCGGAATTTGTTTCTCGGTAGTCCCGAGTTCAATCCTCTATCACGCTTTGTAAATAGCCAACTGGTCTGCCTCCTACCAGTTGGCATTTTCAACTATGTTACGTTTATTTGAAATATTTGTTTCCTTTGTTTCAGTGGCATGCCTGTAAACTAGCTAAGCTTAGTGCTTGTATAGCTAAGTGCGTGACCACTATGAATAAGATTTGCATTTTACAATTGAAATTGCCACATAATTATCTTTTACGTAACGCTAAGAGGGCGATGGAAACCAAGTGCGAACAGTCTTATCCGGTTACAGACTAGCAACGTAAATGGTTTTTCTACCACTATTGATATGATTTTAAAAACGAGCGCGCACTCTAAGGCCTTCTATCAATCGATCGTAGCTGCCTGTGTAGCCAATCAGATTGTGAAATTGCCCGCAACAGTTTGCATCGCACAGCAAGTGGATTCAGCATGCTAGGATCATCTAAATGTCTTGCTGTTTTCATATCAATCTTCTATGCATGCCTTAGCTTCTGGAAAGGATACCGTTATGGTTATAACATAGTGCGGTTTTCAACTGAGTGTAGTAAAACCAAAACTACAGTAATCACTCTCAATAGCCAATCACAAATTAAAGGACACACACAATACAATGAACCAATCAAAACTTCTCGAAGTAATCACATGTAACTGACGTAAAGTACGGGAAAACGTGTGCAAAGGCATCACGATGGGAGTTGGTTTTACAGTCGAACCTGTATCTAACACGTGCGGCCCTGTATTAAGCGCCCATCCTCTTTTAATTGGCCACCATCTATTAAGTCCTGATTTTTTGCTCATACAAACGCTGTATTTGTTACCTGTATTAGGCGGCCACCTCTATTAAGCGGCCGCGGCCACCCTGTAGCAGTCATATGTTTGTTTTTCTTTGTTATTTTTACCTCTGTTAAGCGGCTACCCTGAACGTAACAACTATGAAATCACGGAATGAGATATTTTGTCGTGTCATAGAAATACAGTACTGTGTACCGTAGAGGAGAAGAGGACAATTTATT
Source organism: Orbicella franksi (assembly GCF_964199315.1). NCBI lineage: Eukaryota > Metazoa > Cnidaria > Anthozoa > Scleractinia > Merulinidae > Orbicella > Orbicella franksi. The sequence continues at coordinate 13,675,121 of NC_138154.1, forward strand.
GCACAGTACTTTTACACAATGTTACGTATATTATACCGTTAAGTTACAAGTTGGCACTGAACCTTGTTTAAAGTATTGATCGCTTGAAAGAGCGTTGATTGTCCTACTGCTTCCCTGCGTGAAGTGTTTTTGTACGATATGCCATTAAAACTGACATTAGACCGCGCCCAGTGAGTATTTTTAGTGCTCCTGTATTAAGCAGTCAGTTCCTCAAGTCCCGAGGGTGGCCGTTATATACAAGTTGGACTGTACTTCTGATTGGATGAAAAAGCTGCGCCAGGTTTTTAAGCCAACCGTGTAACGTTGTAATGCACCAATTACTTTTTGACACTCAGATGAAAACCGCTCTAATGGCAACTGCTGGTATGGCCTCAAGAAGTTCTGACGTCACATATGAAGCGTGCCCCAGTTTTAAGGTCAGCACATACGAGGGGACGAGTCCATGCGACTAGTCGCTGCAACAAAGTCGCGGAGACAAGTCCCATCGTGTAAAATGGCAATTTTTGCCACAAAATCTAGTCGCAGGGACTAAATTTGGTCCTTGCGACTAGTCCCACGAATTCAAACTGGTTTGAATTTTAGGGACAAGTCCCTGCGACTTGTTCGTCAAGACGCTTCGTGTGAACTGTTCGTGGGACAAGTCCCTGCGACCAGTCCCTTCGTGTAAACTCTTCCGGGGACTAGTTGCAGGGACTAGTCTCCTCGTGTGTACCGACCTTTACAATCCGCCTTGGCGGCCCACTTGCGCAAAGGAAATAAAGAAGAGTGACATATCGTAGTTCAGGATAATTGTGCTCAACGTTCAGGGCCGGGTTGTTGCAAAGCCGGTAACGCTAACCCAGGATTAAAAGTTAACCGAAGTATCTATTTTCCGCTTGCATAAAAATGATTTTCACTTCCTTTGTTTTGTGTAGTTTGAGATTACGCAAACTCAAAACTGAAGGACAAACAATATAAACAAAACGCCACACTGAAAAAATGCAAAACTGAAATCAAAATTCTCGCTAATCCTGGGTTGATTAAATCGGGCTTTGAACAACCCGGTTAGTAAATCGCCTGTTCGGAAGGTCTATATCCCCTCCAGTTTTCTAAGAGGAATTCCACCTCGAACTTTCTTGATAAGCTAAGAGAAATATACTGCCTGTTGCTACTGGGTTGATAAAAATATGTCATTTTGGATACCAAAGAAAGGCCAGCTATGATTTTCGGAAAGTTACCTGCTGCTGAGGTTTTCGGGAAATGGACCAAAAAGCAAATAAATTCGAGAAGACTCAAGTTCCTCTAGAATGACCAGCCTAAAATGAACCTCGAGAGCTTTCAAAAGCACTCCGTCAACTAGCCTTAAAAAGAGAAAACCGTCATGGAGTGCCCCTGAACGTTTGTCGATCCATGTCATCTAATAGTTAACAGGACTGAAATCCCGGTTGGGGGGGGGGTATACTCCCTTATATGGGCTATATGGGCTATAGAGGTATGTGCGACCCCCAAAGGGTAGGGTTTTTCAGCCGTTTTGGTCATAAATAGAGTGTCGATTCTGGCCATTTTAGTCTTAAAAAGGTATGGTGTTTGTACTGTAGTCGAATTGGTTATGTTTTTTAGAGGAAGCTACTTTTTCATCATTATCGATAAGACCATAAACAAAAGCCCTTCAAATATTATGTTTAGGGCAACTGTGTCAGCCGTAACGGTCATAAAAAGGGTATCAAATTTTTGGTCTGGTCATAAATAGGGTAGAGAAAATCGCAGATTTTGGTCATAAATGGGGTAAGGGTTTTGGGAAGTGGGCCGCACACCCCCGCCAAATGTTTCTGGGAGTACCACCCCCCCCCCCGGGACTGAAATACAACAGACCTTGAACCTTAAGTTTTAAGAACGCAGCTATGCATGCGTCGCCTTTCTTATTTGTAATAATCCACAGAGGGTTAAGCTAATCCGTCCTACTGAGCAATTCAAACAACAGTTTCCAGTTGTCAGTATCAGTACATCATGAATGTGTGGTTTCCTGAGATGCCACGTCAACCGCCATTTTCACAACAATGCGCAGCTTGATTTTGGGGCCTTTCGATGACGTTTACCTATAGAAAAGAGTCATTAAATTACTGATTACATATGGTGTTTACATCATGACAAAATGCGACATCATTTGACAATTCTTTCCTTTTCCAAATACATCGATACGAGGCCGAGTACTAAGAAGGTTCTCCCTGAAACGACTGAGCCTAGGCTTTGTTTGTTTGTTTGGTTTTTTTTTTTTTTTGCACGACCCCATAAGCTGCAAAGCTTTAAATCGTTCATGGGGCTAAAATATAGGCTGTCTGTCTGTCTGTCTGTCTGTCTAACCCAGCAAACTATTTAGGTCTATCTACACTAGGCTGGCCCACTGGGCTATATTTTACGCAACTTGTTGCACACTGTTTTCCCCTTTAGCAGCATTCTCGTCCCCAGTTCTACTCGTTTCGAGAAGGCTCTGGGGACAAGAATGCTGCCAAAAGTGACAGCGGTCAAACGCACTGCGAGCGCACAATCCCGCCGACAAACTAATGTAAGCTAATAGCAAATTTTTAAAATAATTGTGATCCACTTGGTTAATCGGCTCATAATTTGATTTACTACCACTAGTTTCCTAATGTTTTCTTATAAAAATCTTGCACAGTTTCGCTTCAAACTTGTGGAAGTTTGGGAGAACACGATCTCTTAAACTTCCACTCGTGTTTGTATTAAACAATTAGATTATGAGCTCGAGATTTCTATTTAAACAATAGAGTGTTTCTGTCGAGGAACTATCAGCAGATAGTTGCCCTTTGGAAATTTGATGTTCTTAAAACAAATATGCTGGTTTTAAAAACATCAAATTTCCAAAGGGGCAACTATCAGACCGATAGTTCCGAGACATAAACACTCTATTGTCTTTATTGTTCACCACTAAATCTTCTTACGCGCGCCAGTTCAAAATTCATATTCAAATATTTTCAACATTTTTAGATGAAGCCCGTGAAAGTCAAATGTCAAGTTTGAAAAATAAAACAGACAAAAACCCACTTAATACAATTTTCATTGTCTATTTCGAATTGTAGAATTCCGAAAGTAAAGGCCCTCAGAAAATAACGGCTTCCCGAAAGTAACGTTAATTTTTTTATCTTTCTATTAAATTCCGAAAGTAACGGCCCCCCCGAAAGTAACGATCCCGCCGAAAGTAGCGGCCCTTTCAAAAATGACAACTTAAAAACAATAAAATCTGTTGTATTTAATGTAACGCCTGTTTCAAACAGTACGGTAAGTGCTTAGAAATACAACTTGGCAGTGAATTGAATAATTTCCTATTTTATTTATAACAAATACCAATCAGTGGTCTCTTGTGTGTATTTTCAAAATCGATTCAAAAGCATTGCATAAACTACCTACCGGTGGAACGGTACCGTACTAGGGTCGTACTACAAATAAAATGTGACCAATTGTCTCTATTTGGATCAACTCCAATCAATCAAGCAGTCTTTTAAATATTCGCTCATTTCATCTTTACCGGTACTTGTACCGGTGTTTAACGTAGCACATTACATATAAGGGCTGTATGTGCTAGATACGGTATGATCAGAGTCAAATAATACAGTATTTAGTTCCCGTATAATATGAACGCTACTTTTCATTGTATTGTACACACGTTTGGCGCCTTTTTTTGTTACAGTATGCTTTGGTAATTGTAGTGTATGTCCATATATGGTATTTCCTTATTTGGAAGTGACCATGTGCTTGAATAGAAGAGACCATCTAAAATGGCGGATTAAAACGTTGTGTTGTCAAATCCAGTCTCTGTTTGTTCCGCAAACACCACATTTTGGCGACGAGGATGGCGGTCACATTAAGTGGATTACCGTGCATATCTCCCTTCGACTGCATTGGGGAACCAGCCACACTGGCTCAACGCTGGGACAAGTGGAAAGCTGAGTTCGAACTATTTGTGGCAGCTTCGGGGGTTGAAGACAAAGTGCAAAAGCGAGCTCTACTTCTACATCTCGCAGGACCTGGAGTCCGTGAAATTTTCAAAACGTATTCAGCTGAAGTGCGAGGAGACAACAAAGAGTTCGATAAAGCGATGAAGTGTCTCTCGGACCATTTCAAAGTGAAGAAGAACGTACCTCTAGCGAGACAAAAACTGCTTGCCAGCCAGCCGAATCCGGGCGAAAAGATCAACAACTTCGTTACGCGTTTGAAAAGTTTAGCGGAACACTGTGACTATGGTGAAGAAGAAGATAACCAGGTGAGAGATATTGTGATTTCGCATATCACGAATAAGGAACTGAAGGGCAAATTCTACCGCGAAGAAAACCTTAGTCTGACCAGACTTCTGGAAATCGTGAGCACCTATCACCATAAGGATGCCTTGGTTCTCGTAAGCGAAGAAACTGTGAATCGTACCTGGGAAGACCGAAGTAGGGGCGATAAAGGAGCGAAGAGCAAGCAGCCATGGCAAGGCAAATGTTGGAGATGCGATAAGACAGGTCACATGGCGAAAGATTGTAAAGTTTCTCGTAACCATACTTGCAGCAAATGTGGAAAACGTGGGCACATGGAGGTCTGTTGTCACACGAAACAGGATAAACATGGCAAAGGAAGAGGCAAATCTGGAAGAAAACGAGAAGGCGTACGAACCATAGGCGACCAGCCTGACCAAGATGACGTGGAAGGAAGCGAAGTCAGTAAAGATGATGGATTCTATGTCTTTAGCACCTCAGATGGTGAGTCAAACACTTTACCTCTTATGATTGAAAGTGAACCTGTCAATGTCATCATAGACTCAGGTGCTACCTGCAACTTAATGTCTGAGCAAGTGTTTGATAAAGTGTCCAATGGAAAGCTAGAGTTGTTAGAGACTGACAGGAAAGTTTATGCTTATGCATCTCAGCAGCCGTTAAAGCTTAGAGGAAAATGCATGTTGAACATTAGTGTACCTAATACACAAACGTCGTTGAAAGCTGAGTTCTTCGTAATGCCAGGCTCCGCAGACACATTGCTGGGCAGGAGCTCTTCTGAAGAATTAGGTGTCTTGAAAGTGGGTGTTTCTGTGAACGCTTGTCAACTCAAAGATGTTACTGATAAGAAGGCTGCCCTTAAGGCAAAGTACCCTCAAGTGTTTACTGGTCTTGGAAAATTGAGAAATTTCCAATTAAAACTGCATGTAGATGAAAGTGTCACCCCAGTTGCTCAAGCTATGCGAAGAATTCCGTTCAGCAGGAAACAAAAGGTTGTTGACAAACTAGAGGAACTTGAGAAGCTTGATGTGATAGAGAAAGTGAACGGTCCAACAAGTTGGATTAACCCCCTTGTTAGTGTCGAAAAGCCAAATGGTGATGTTCGCATATGTTTAGACATGAGGCAAGCCAATCGAGCGATATTAAGAGAAAAACACCCTGTGCCTACCATTGAAGAGACACTGCAAGAAATTTCAGGGGCAAAAGTGTTCTCCAAGTTAGATTTGAACATGGCATTTCACCAAGTAGAACTTGCTCCAGAGTCAAGAGACATTACCACTTTTGCAGGACCTAATGGTCTTTACTGCTACAAACGTCTGATATTTGGTGTCAATATGGCCACTGAGAAGTTCCAACACATCATCTGGCAGATACTCAAAGATTGCCCTGGCGCTCACAATATTCATGATGATATCCGTGTAGTTGGCGCTTCTGAAGAAGAACATGACGAAAGGTTGAATCAAGTCATGAAGAAATTAGAAGAGAGTGGCTTAACACTGAATTATGAAAAGTGCCAGATCGGCGTGAATAGCATGGAGTACCTTGGTAACGTGTTAACTGACGAGGGATTACAAGTATCTGGTGACAAAGTTGAAGCCATTGTGCAAGCACCAAGACCAAAGGACCAGTCAGAGCTGCGAAGCTTCCTTGGTTTGGCACAATATTGTTCAAGGTTCATTCCAAGCTTCGCGATCATTGCCAGCCCACTGTGGGATCTAACCAAATCACATGCCAAATGGAAATGGGGCACTGCTGAAGAGAAGGCTTTCCAAGCAGTCAAAATGCAGCTGACGCAGGCACCAGTCAAGGCATTCTTCAAACAAGGAGCGGAGACCCGTGTCACCACAGACGCCTCACCAGTAGGTATCGGAGCTGTCTTGGAACAAAAGCAAGCTAATGGCCTGTACAGACCTGTACACTATGCTAGCCGAAAACTAACTCCACCCGAGAGCAGATATTCTCAGTTTGAGAGGGAGGCACTGGCGGTGAAGTGGGGCTGTGAGAAGTTCTTCCTGTACATCCATGGAAATGAGTTCGAAATTTGCACTGACCATAAGCCGCTGGTCACTGTGTTTGGTCCACATTCAAAACCACCTTCAGCCAGAATTGAAAGATGGTTGTTATACATGCAGCAGTTCAAGTTTAGCATCAGACACATCCCTGGCAGAGAAAACGCCGCTGACGCATTGAGCAGATTGCCAGTAGATAGTACTCCTGATGCAGCCATCAAGCAGACAGAAGAATATGCACGCAGCATAGTTGCTGATGCCATACCTGCAGCATTAGCACCCCGCCAAGTTGAGAGAGAATCAGAGCGAGACCCTACCCTGCAACTGGTTCGCCATGCCATAACTTCTGGTGATTGGTCGAAACTCCAAGGAACAACCTACAAAGCTGTTAGAAATGAACTCTGGATAATGGGACAGCTGGTTATGAGAGGAAACAAAGTTGTCATTCCAGAAAAGTTGTGGAACCAGACCATTCAACTGGCTCATGAGGGTCACCAAGGGATGGTGCGAACGAAATCTCGATTAAGAGAGAAAGTATGGTGGCCAGACCTTGACAAACAAGTTGAAAAGTCAATCCGAGCCTGCTACCCATGCCAGCTGGTTGGACCCAGACCAAAGCCAGAACCAATAAGGTCAACACCACTGCCTCAAGGCCCATGGAGTGAAATTGCTGTGGACTTACTAGAGATTCCAAAGAAGGGACACTTGCTCGTTGTAGTTGACTATTATTCTAAGTGGCCAGAAATAGCTTTTCTGACCAAGACAGATGCAGGAAATGTGATCAAATGCATGGAGAGCATGTTTCGCACTCATGGTTTGCCTGAAACCCTCAGAAGTGATAATGGTCCACCGTTTGCTTCACGAGAATTTGAAGGATTCCTCGAGTACTTATCGATTGATCACAAGAAGGGCATCCCGTATTGGCCTCAAAGTGATGGCGAAGTAGAGAGGCTCAACAAAACCCTCCTGAAGGCAATCCGAATAGCACAACTACAAGGCAAAGATTGGAAGAGAGAAGTACAAGACTTTCTTTTCCAGTATCGCGGCACTCCCCATACAGTCACTTCACTATCTCCAGCTGAGCTCCTTATGGGCAGAAAGTTAAGAGATAAGTTGCCACAGGTTAAACCTTCTCGTGATCAGGCTACTGAAGCAGAGTGGCAAATTCTTCTCAGAGAAAGGTATGCTCGCAGGAAGCTAAGAGGGAAAGAGTATGCTGACTCAAAGAGACATGCCACAACAAGTGACAATGCCGAGGGCGACATGATCCTGCTACGTCAGAACCGCGAGAACAAGTTGTCACCAACATTTGAGCTCGAGCCGTATCGAGTAGTAGAGAAGAATGGAAATGCAGTTATCATTGAGAATTCTTCTGGCCAAAGTAAAATGAGGAATACTGGTCACATGAAGAAGTTTGTAGACCCAGGTGCTTCAGGAACTGAGCCCCCGGCTCCGTCAAAAACAACTGACACACCCAAAGAAGGAGCTAGTTTCGAGCAAGATTCGATGGATGGAATTCAGCCGGATTCCCAAAGACAAACTGTACCTTCTGCAGTTCCAGAAAAGCCAGATAGTCGTCCAGTCAGAAAAAGAGAGAGCCCTAAGTGGATGAAGGACTTTATTTGCCAAAAGTGACTGAACTCTAAAGACTGTTTATCGTGTATCAATTGTCGACATTTTATTCATTTGTTTTGAGACATTGAACTGAAAGAGCCAAGATTAGTTCATATGTTTTTTTTTATTAGACTTTGTGGAGCTCTTTATTAAGTTAGGGAGGGATGTAGTGTATGTCCATATATGGTATTTCCTTATTTGGAAGTGACCATGTGCTTGAATAGAAGAGACCATCTAAAATGGCGGATTAAAACGTTGTGTTGTCGAATCCAGTCTCTGTTTGTTCCGCAAACACCACAGTAATAAATACGTAACGCCTGGTCGCAGGTTAATACGTGACCTGAATGACCTTTTCATACGTATCATGTAACGTGTCTTCTTTGTGTAAAATGACTGCCCAATTACAAACGTTTTTTAACCATTCGAAAGTAACAGCTACCCGAAAGTAACGGCTACCCGAAAGTAGCGGTTCCTTGGGCCTGTTAAATCCGAAAGTAACGGGGGCTGTTACTTTCGGAATTCTACGGTATTTTCTATAAGCCCGCGGGTATTTTCCCCGGGGAGGGTACTTTGGGCATTTCTGGGTGAGGATGTGCCGCTGGGACACTGGAACCCTTAGCCTATACCAGAGCTAGTTCAGCTGAATTTTGCTATCCTATACTAGAGTAAACTCCCCAAATCCCCCCATCTATTGACACTGTTGAGGCTGATTTGCGTAAATTTAAACTTGCCGATTTGATTTTTTTTATATTTTTGAGTCACTGCTTTCCTTAGTCTAGATAAAATCTTCAACCAACTAGTCAGTTTTGTGAAAAATTATACCCTATTCTAGACCCAAACGCTTTGATTTATATACCCTATCCTAGAGTAAACTACTTGAAAACCATACCCTTCACAGCGGCACATACCTGTACAGCCCATATATGGCAGTGCCCCCCCGGGGTATTTTCTCCGGACGCGCACTAGGGGCTGATAGTGTCTCTCCGCGGACGAACACAATCACGTCACGTGATCAATTTAAACAAATAAGAATCGGAGAAAATTTAGTGATTTATAACGCGTGATAGTTGACGAGGGTGCAGCCCGCGCGAGCTGTCAACCATCACGCATAGAAATTAAGGGCGACTAATCTAATTGTTTTAGTATAGTCCTACTAGTCGTTCAAAAATTTAATCTAGATCCTCTTCAAAGACACTTTGAAAACACAAAAAAGCGGCTACGCTACTCACCATCTACAACAGAATAGATAGTGAGTAGCATAGCCAATCAGAGAACGGCATTCGTGATAGAACGCTTGTAGATTTATACTAAAACTCGATAGAAACGCGGTACATGACGTTGATTTTTCGCGTATGACCACTGTGACGCTACATGTTGCCAAGTGTAAATTCCTTTACAGCATTCTCATGCTAAAATTCAACGTCCACAAGTAACTGCGAGCTGAGACTCGCCCCAGATTTCTTTTAGTTTGTAAATTAAAGAGGGGTATGGAGCCGTTCATGTTCACTTAGGGATTAGCATGCAGAAAAGGCGGATTGGCGGACTAGGTGCAAGCCCGCTAATCCGCCTGTTCTGCAAGCTACTCGAGGATCAGAGTCCAATTTAGCTTAGAATAATCGATTTCCCAGAAAAGCTCATAATCAGTTCCCTAGTGATGACAGGGGCAACTTTGAATCATCTGCATTTACAAACGTTTTTTTTTTTTAATCACTTTATGGCGCATTGTGATCTGTTCAAGTGTTTATTGGTGGAGAAAGTGTAGGATATACCGTTCTGCGACCGACCAGGAGGACACAGGAATTCCTATTTTAAAGAGGAGTGGGTGTTCGTCGGAAAATGTAAATTGGACCCCCTAAAGAAAACCAAGTCGGGTGACTAAAGCTTTATTTGACAACCAAAAGGTAGCACACGAGAGCCGTTACTTTGGAACGTTATTGTAATAGTCAAAGTAACTCCCTTGTTTTGCAGTCCACGATTTGGCTATGTTCTCAACTTACCTATCTGACGCTTCGTGGCATTAGCTTTAAGAGCCTCGGAGAGAGTACTCAAAACGAAATCACTGATGTTGCTCCCGCTTACGTCCAAATGTGCCAAAGTGGTATTGACATTTAGGGCCTGGCAGAGAGAAGACGCACCATTATCACCAATGTTGTTTTTACTCATATGCAAAGTGGTCAAGGTGGTGTTAAAAATAAGAGACTCGGAAACAGAACTGGCACCAGAATCTCCAAAGTTGTTCTCGGACAAATCCAAAACGGTTAACACGTCATTGACTTGTAAACCCATCGCGAGATTATGTACCCCAGTGTCTCCAATGTTGTTCTTGCTCATGTTCAAAGTGGTCAAGGTATTATTGACATCGAGAGCCTCAGAGATAGCACTCGCACCAGCATCGCCAATGTCGTTCCCGCTCAAATCCAATTTGGTCAACACGTCATTGACTCGTAAACTCATCGAGAGATTATGCACCCCAGTGTCTCCAATATTGTTCTTGCTCATGTTCAAAGTGGTCAAGGTATTATTGACATCAAGCGCCTCAGAGATAGCACTCGCACCAGCATCGCCAATGTTGTTCTCGCTCAAATCTAAACTAGTCAAGGTGTCATTGAGTTTTAGTGCTGCCGACAGAGAAAGCGCGCCATTGTCACTAATGTTTTTTCCCCTCAAATCCAAACTTGTCATGGTGTCATCGACAAGAAGAGTCTCATAAAAAGAAGCGTCGACGCTCGATGTTTCGTTAAACATGACTAAAACAAAAAATACAAAGATACATGACCCTTTATGAGAAGTTCAAAATTTTAACACCACTTTATTTTTGGATTCACACTTTTAAGTAACCGCCAATCTCATACCCAGAGCCCGCGATCCGTTTGTTTAGCACCAAGAAATCGAGACCTCTGGGTCGACCTCCCGAGAAATCGGAGGGCGGGCCAGTGTGGTCACCACTGACCGAAAACGGGCAGACTCTGGGGACGAGATTGACTTCCGCAATGTGCACTCTTGAGGGTTTGTTTACGTGCTTGCTTTGATTCTTGCAAGACGTTACAAAATGTAACATTTCCCAACCACTTAGATGAGGTAAATTTACCGGTTTCATGTTAACCGCTTGATGCGAAGCTTTATCACTTGAAGAAGAAGCTGTTGGAGAAAAGAATTTAAATCGATTCCTATTTCGTCTGGCATTGGGGTGCCGTGAGTGCATAATACGGACTGAATCATTTTGAAAAGCGGTTACGCTCCAAGATTCGATTCAGCCCTAATCAATAACATACCGTATTTGTTCGAATAAGCACCCACCTCGAATAAGCGCCCATCCTAAACGCAGTAAAAGTTAATAAGCTCCCAGCCTCGAATAAGTACCCATCTCCACCCCGTCCCCCCTCCCACTCAACCTTGAATAAGCGCCCACCACGGTCCACTGCACACAACTACGTACCTCCTATGGTGCGGACCAGAAAAACGAAGGCACAGAAGGAGAAAAGCGTGGTCAAGTCACGTGCAGTATCGAAAAACATAGCCCATATGTAGTACAACATATACACACAACCTCGTTCCCAGGGTCTCCCATCTTTCCGCCCTCCTAGAACGAGAGAGGAGAGGGCGGAAACATGAGAGACCCTGAGAACGAGGTTGTATGTAGTACCGATATCTTTTTACTGATGAAACCTTTAATGCTAGTCATTGATGTCTTATATTAGAAAACAGTCCTAAGAAAATACGTGCGCGGATTGGTTAAAAATCGTGTTTCTATCAAGCAATTAGATTATGAGTTCGAGATTCCGATCGCGTGATCACGATCACGCATAGAAATCGAGAGCGAATAATCTAATTGTTTTAGTATAAATCTACTAGTCGTTCAAAACTTTATCTAAATCCTCTCTACAGACACTCGAAAACGTCAAGAAGCGGCTGTCCTTTTGTTAACAAGGGCACAGTGCTACGCTACTCACTATCTATCACCAATTATAGTTCACCACTAAATTTTCTCCGATTCTTATTAGTTTAAATTGATCACGTGACGCGATAGCATTCGCGGAGAGACACTAGGGACTTTAAGATACGCTACGGCGAGGTGCTACTACGGCTACTTTGGCCGTGAGGGACTAGGCTGAGAACAGTGTTTTACCCGCCAAACTCAAATGATTAAAATTCTGCTGTACGGCAACGGTGTGTACAGTCTCTACGTGTCTTTACAAAAATGACTACTTTCAAGGAAACCAGAGATTATTCTACTTTCATACGAAATAGGCTTGATTAATGACAATGATTTCCTTCTCCTGTATCCGTCTTACATCTCCCAGAACCCAGATTTGCCCTTTAGAACTTGATAGAGCCGCCTGTAATTCCAACCACAAAATAAAATATAAACTCTGATATAAAAAAGCTCGATTTCAACACGGAGAGGTTGTTCGTAGTGATAATCTAATCGGCGCGTGTCGCGGGTCGCGGGTAAATTGTGGCGGGTTGCGGATAAGTTGTCGGGGGTCCAGAAAATTGTGGCGGGTCCGAAAAATTGAACTTTTATTGTTTCCTAGTTTTCCAAAAACAATAACAATAACAATAGCTTTAAAATTAGCGGATAATAAATTTTACAATTTTAGTTTATTATTATTTGTAAGAAGTAGGGAGCAAACTCTCAAAATTCAAGCACATCCCTCCAGCTAGACAAACAACGAGCCCACGAAGTTCAAACGCATCGATCCCTAAAATTAGTAACCAGTTTCCAGTATGACAAAGGTAAACCATTATCTTTCAAAGCTGCTATTGTGACGTCACCAGTCGATCTGTCCGGTCTGATTCTGTCCGGTGGTTTTAAATCAGTTCAATGCGGAATATTGTTTATGCATTGTTGTTTCGGACAAAAATAAAACATTGTTTCCGTAACGAAATTCTGTTCATAAGGGACATAAAGCCCTTTAACGTTGACGGGTAACTCATCTTCATTTTGTATTCTTCTACAAGCCCGGCATCTTGGCGCTGGTCCTCTTTTCTTCTTCTTTAATTCTAGAGTCCAGACTTGTTGGTTTTTACTACGAGGGTCATTTGAAAGAAGTTTCTGTATTATTTCTTTTCTAGTTTTGTTGGTGCCCTTTTTATACATCAGGTTTTGTGGAATGACTGAGTAGGAATTTGCAACAACAGACAAGGCCTCGTTATCAGTTAAAAACAGCTGATGCAACAGATTACTGTTCTCCAGCAGTCGACATATGTTAAGTTATGTCCATATTATATGTTTACATAATTCTTTTCCAGAATTCTTCACGAAATCTGCACAATCACAAGAGGGACTTTTTCCTATTTCTACTTTATGATTAGAATTTTTTCTTCGGTTTACTACGATGTAGGCTCTTTGATGGGCTGTGGAGAAGTCCATTGATTTTATCTTGAGCTCTTCCTTCTCTAGTTTTGGCGTTTGTAGCCTATCGATAAAGGTTTTACTACGAGTAGGTCGGTACCGTCCTTCTCGTGTTCCGGCAGACTTTGTCGTTTAACTGACACTACTAGCATTGTGGCGATCATATAGGGATTGGGGCTTCCAGGCGTATCATGAGAAGCTGATATATTGTCTTCGTCACAAAGATCCTCCCTGATCAGGTCCTTTTCGAGCCGTTGAGCCCGCGGATCCGATCTCTTGTTGCTTTATTTTGTTTTTCTTGAAGAGATGGGCCTGTTCCACCCTTCCCTGCACCATCTTGGAATGCTTTATATGCCGCCGCTTCAAGTTAAATACTGTCCCGAGAATCTGCATATGCCGCATCCAGCAAGGACATGTTCTTTCTGTTCCTCTTGACCCAACTTGCGTGGATAAGCTCTGCGTGGTTCATTTTCGGAGCACATTCAAACTGCACGAAAGCACGAAAGATGTAATTCCGTCTTTTGTGCCACCACTCGATCCAGCTCTGGAGATATTTCCTCTCCTCGCTTTCTGCGACAAAGTTTTCTAAGTCTTCCTTTGATTTCTCGTGAGCTGTGGGACTTACTGCTTCGAGCAAAGCATTGCACAGGTCTTTAAAATTTCGTCTATCATGTTCATTTAGCTTTCTCGCTTGCCTATTTCTACGCTCTTTGAAGTGAAATGCGCAAGTCTTCAATTTGTTCAGCGCATCTGGACCAATAGCTCTTTTCAGGCCTTCCATATTTGATCCAGCCATGTCTGTTACCCAACCTCTTGGGTTAAAGAAGTAATTTTAGTCCTTTTTCTTCTCTCCTTAACACTTCGTTAAAACAGTTCTACGTTGCAGACGTCCTTTGTTTCACATTCCATCGTTGCGAGTGGTACCAGCTTTCGTAAAATGGGGTGATCTACACTTGCGGTAAGCGATACAAAGCCGTTGCACCTTTTCACTTTTCACTTGAAAAAGCAAAATTCCTTACTTAAGGTCATTCTCCAGTATTGCACTGCGCATCCCTACTGCGCATAATTTCACGCGTGATTAGCGCGCGCTCATTACAAAATGGCGGCTTTTTGTTTACAGCTGGACCTCGCCATAGAGGTAAATCGTCATTTTCTCGCAAACGAGTATGGTGACCTAATATTTTTTTCTGTTGTTCTGAATTGAGTAATAAATTTCTCTTTGTAAAATAAATATGGACCAATTCTCAGTGTAGGACAAAAAGCAATCGTCGGAAACGTGAATTTAGCAAGCAATCTTGACTACAATCATGATGCAATTATAAGGATTTATATGGGTATAAACAAGGTGCTGTTGCTCCTAAACGAACATGGGGACCCCTCATTTTTATTTCAAAATTTGAGTTCCTATAATATAAACAATCAATAGGCAAAGTTTCACAAAAATCTCAGTACAGGTTCTATTTCAGTGGAATGACCTTAAGATGTCTCATCCATATTGAGAGCAAATGAGGCCTTCAGTTAACTTGTTTTAAAAACGAAAGATGGTTTATCTGGGTTGCCGCGTCTGTCGTTTAGTTTATAAATGTGATATGGATCACGAGAATCAGAAAACTGTTTAAAGTGCGCTATAGCCTCAAAGTTATGTCCATGGGGTTCGTTGTTCTTTCTCGTTTCTTGTTTCTCATTTGGGATCCATTTTTTGTCAAGTGTTTCAATGGCCGCCTTTTCAGTTGAAGTCCAGTCACTTCTTTGTTTCATCGTCGACAGTATGATATTACTTTGAATTTGGCTTAGATATCACGGGCTTCGAAGGGCAGGTATGGTCACCGCAATGACACACGAATACGACTGAAGCAGAGATTCTTGACTCGGTTGATCAATGTAAGATAAGAATGAACGCTGCCAGAAAATATAGACAACTGTATACAGCAACTCAGACCCAGTAGACTGGTGTAGTATGCATAAAGCTTCTGAAAAAAGTATATTTCCAGACAGCGCCAACTCCGCGTGGTTGTAAAAACTGTCTCCGGCCTTGCTCTTTCTTTCACTGAAGCAAAGATTCTTGACTCAGGTGATCAATGTAAAATAAGACTGAACGATGCCTCGAAATATCGACATCTGTATACAGCAACTCAGACCCAGTAGACTGGTGTAGTATGCAGCGAGATTCTGGAAAAAAGTATATATTTCCAGACAGCGCCAACTCCACGTGGTTGTGGAAATTGTCTCCGGCTTTGCTGTTTCTTTAACTGAAGGAAAGATTCTTGATTCAGGTGATCAATGTAAAATAAGACTGACCGACAACACGAAATATAGACAACTGTATACCGTTTAAAAAGACGAGGGAACAGAGTTCTAAAAATTGAGCTCTTCGACACTGAAACGTATCAAAGGGATGTGTCGCAGAGTGACAGACTGACGTATGTCCAGTACAAGGTACAAGGCAGGCACCGCGCAGGGGGAGGGGCTGGGAGGGCTTTTGCCCCCACTTTTCACGAGATTCAAATTATGGCATTCGCGATTTAGTCTCAGATATTCGTGATGGTTTCTTTTTTATCATATGACGAATACATAGATATCAGAAACCAGGAGCAATTAAAATTATTATTAAAATTTAATATCACGTTTGTTAATTTTAGATTCATTTCCAGCCATTTCAGAGGACTTCAAATCAATTTTCGCATTTAAGCGCCCCACTCAAAAACCCACTGCGCGGAAAGGGCGCACATAAACTAAAATTTTAAAATTTATTATCCGCTCATTTTCAAGCTATTGAAAATACGATATATATATATATTTTAAAATATTTTTATAGCTATTGTTATTGTTACTGTTATTTCGGACCCGCGACAATTTTCTGGACCCGTGACAATTTACCCGCGACCCGCGACAATTTATCCGCGACCTGCGCCGATTAGATTATCTCTTGTTCGTGCAACGATTACGTGATAGGCCCGAAAATACAAAACTTTCGATTATAATAAAATACATTTTGAACAGTGATAAACAATTATAGCTCAGATTAGAACATACGAATCTTTCCTATCTACGGCTGTTCGGCCCGATACTAATTGCCTGAATTGATCATCTCGCGGTAGGTGTTAAAATCGTTCAAATTTTCTGTACAAATGACAAAGAAACAAAGATCTTAGAACTGATTTTTATGATTGAGAACTTTACCTTCAAACTAGGCTGTTTAAACGGTGAAAAAAGCGTTAAAATGAGAAGTAAACAGCAGGCTTATTTTCACGTAGTGAAGAGTACGTGAAACCAAGCACTTTCCCGTAGTAGAAAGCAAGGCTACGGCGGGAAAGCCTTACTGGTACGCGCGTCATGACGTCACCGGAAAGTGATCTTCATTAACTGCCGCCGTACTACAGCCTAGCCGTACTATGTCTTAAAGTCCCTACCCATAGTGCCCGTCCAAGGAAAATACCCAGATGGATAGTACTCGTCCTTGAAAATGTTTCTGTAAACAAGCGGGCTTACAGAAAGTAAACAATTGATATGTATTAAGTGGGTTTTTGTCTGTTTTCTTTTTTACAGTTGGCTTTAACGACCTTTCACGGCTTTCATCTAAAAAAGTTGAAAATAATTCAATATGAATTTTGAACTGGCGCGCGGAAAAAATTTAGTGGTGAACAATAAAGACAAGAGGGTGTTTATGTCTCAGAACTATCGGTCTGATTGTTGTCCCTTGGAAATTTGATGTTCTAAAAACTGGCATATTTGCCCTCGAAGCTTCGCTTCTCGGGCAAATATTTTGTTTTAAGAACATCAAATTTCCGCGGGGCAACTATCAGCCGATAGTTCCTCGACAGAAACACTCTATTGTTTAAACAGATAGTGAGTAGCATATCCAATCAGAGAACGGCATTCGTGATAGAACGTTAGTAGATTTATACTAAAACTCGATAGAAACACCGTACATATTTTCTATTTCTTAATTATAAACTAATTATTATAGGTTTAAATTATTAGATTTGAAGTTGAAATTTTAATTCTTATTAACTTATTTTAATATTGTAAGTAACTTCATTGACACGGAAATAAAGTTTCTGTTTGTTTGTTTGCTTGTCGGTATTGGCCCATCCTTATTGTTTGAAGTTATAGTCTGTCATCCCCTGCGGTTAAATAGGCTTTGTGTTACTGGCATGACAAAAGAACAGCCGTGGTTTCAAACGTCGAATTTAATTCAGGCGCGCCAAAGATCGGAAGAACTTTGCTTTGCTGAGGACCATTTTAAATGCTGGAAAACATTGATGCAGCAGGTTATGAATTCAGTTCGCCATGCACGGGCGACGGTAAGAACACTGACTAGTCGTGCCGAACTTTAAAATTAAACCTGTCGGATTGGACAGACTATTAGAGTAAGGATCCAAGATCAGACGGAATTCAGTTAACGTATGACAAAAACTGGGGTTTTTCGTCCCAGGATTTTCATTTAAACGTACTCTAACTATAATCTGAGCTTTCTGATTAAATATATTTAAGCGCCAGTGTCGGACAGGGTACGTGTCACACAGTGTTACAAATAAGTATTCGTGAAAACTAAACGGAATAAAATAAATTACAGCCCAACTTAGTAAATGTTACGTTAACACGAACATAGACACTAACTTCTATTCCCACCTGATAATCTCCGACGTTCTTGAACGAGCTTCGCGTTGTCTCACAGCTTCCGCAGCTGATCAACAAGAGAGAGAGAGAGAGAAAGAGAGAGAGAGAGAGACTGGGTCGAATCAGTCGTTGCTAGGAAACTAGTGCTGTATCTTGTGGGCGCCATATTGAAAATGTGTAGTTAGAGGTGTTGTATCGTGTACATTTATCGTTTTTAAGTCATGCCAACTGCCGTTTTAATGGACGAGAAAATTCAAAAAGAAGAAGACAACTATCCAAGGTAAAAAGAGGGGAAATATTGCTCATAGACTGAATACATGTGTTTGACACATGCTCACTTTTGTATTTGTTTGATATGGTTGAACCTAACAGGATTACAAAGAAGGTCTTATTCCAACTTTGCAAAGATCATAAATTGTACAGAACACCGTATCTAAATGATGTGCTTTACCTTCACTACAAAGGTATGTAGTCCATCAAGCATAGTACATCAAAATCATGTTACGAATATTTTTTTCCTAGAGGAATAGTCTTCCCTCTAATATGTTGTAGCCTCAGAATCTTTACAAAGTTTCGAGTCTAAATTAAGCAATTACTTATAAGTTTAGTTAGTTAGACATCACTAGTGTTTTTGATTTTTTAATTTTATTATTATTTTATTATTTACATTTTTATGTGTATTTTTATATTAAATTCAATGTTTTAATTAGCAGTATGTTATAATTATTATGTAAAAGTTAGGGCGATTACTGTATATAGTTTCTGCTGACTCAACAAATGTAGATGCAGATGAAGATATGCTATATATTATATTCATTTTTTTAAAAGTGGTAGTGGTACTCACCAAAAGAAAGTTGTCGTGGTTACAGCCCTACGTCCCCATCAACTGAGAACACTTGAAATGTAGAAAAACACTCAGCTGTGGCTTGTGTTTTCTACATTTCCCTCGTGTTCTCAAATGCCTGTCATGTTTTATACACGGCTTAGGGCTCTTTATTTGTTAAAGAAAAACACTTTCATTTTGAGCAAACAAGGTCACACACATGAATGAAAAGGGTCCTTTTTATTGCGCAAAAAATAAAGGAGTACTTGACTGATGGTGGAGCGATTTAAACTTCTTACCAGAAATTATGGAGGCTGTTACGAGTATCGTTGTAGAGCAGGGTTGTTTCTAGACAGAACTCAGGATTGCTCGTATCAGCAACAAACTAATTTATTTCCGTAAGGTAACTTCATGAATTTACAGCACTAAGCTTCTTCAAATTTGAATTAATCTCTCTTACAGAAGAAACTCTCGCCTTAATATACATGAGGCTTATAGTTCTAGAAACTTCTGTTAGGAGCTAAATTAAGTAGTTTGACACAGTTTCTAATCTGAGTAATTACATAAGGATTAGAATGTTCTGGAATGTTCTTATACAAATTGGTCACAGCTGAATGACTTCCGGTTCTAGATTGTTCTAGAAATTGACTTAGACAATTTTTCGTAACAGAGGCCTGCCTTAATTGGTCTTCTGTTTTCAAAATAGGGGAAAGATCCAGCCTTCTTGAGCTTCTGTCCTATATTTGGTACAAATAATTATTATTAACACATCCCTTGGCTTCAGTGTGATTTCATCTCTCCTCTGTGTCGAGGAGCAAACTAAATTTTTCAAATGGCCATTCCTATATTATCAGCTACTTGGTTAAGCTTGTTAACCATGAGACTTGCAGCCACTGTACATGGTGGTTGTTTCTATGGTGATACATTATATATATCAGGGGTTGTTAATGGCAAGTTTAGACTTTGTGAGAAACCTGGGGAATAGTGTTTTTCCTGCAAGTCTGAGAGTTTCTTACTATGGCTTTGTGAAAGAAATGCTGACAGAGAAGGTGTTGTAAAAATTTGGAGGCTATGTGACCCTTGAAAATTAACAAAATATTTAAGACCTGTACTTCTCAATTAAGCATTTGTTTGCACCTGTTGTACATTTATTTTATTGTATTGTAAATGTGCAAAATGTTAGCAAGTTTTTTAAAATTGTTGCTGCAGGCTTTGCCAAGATAGAAAACCTTGAAGAATATACAGGACTGAAATGTCTTTGGCTGGAATGTAATGGAATTCACAAGATTGAAAATCTGGACAATCAGAAAGAGCTGCGATGCTTGTAAGTATTTTTTCTAGTGCTTCTACTAAGAAACTGGCCTGATGACTTACAGTATGTGTTGTTATTATACTTTATTATTTGGCTAGCTCAGTGAGTGGGCAAGGTGAACCAAATCCTACACTGTGACTGGCTACCAGACTGAGAGTGGACAAGATGGTGCTATCTTGCCCGCTCAATCAAACCATAAACACGCAAAAAAAAAAAAAGAACTTGGCCAATATTCAGCCATCTTGACTGAACAAGCTTGGTCAATAACCCATATTTCTCAAACTCATTAATAATTCATAAGGTCAACTACCAACCACAAGATGTATACCACATCACGTGCATGTGTTTGGATACCCAATGAAAAACAGTATACCACTCTCCAGTGAGAGTGGTATATACCACTAAAATATGCACAATGAAACTTGCACAAAATCAATGAATATTTATTACTCAGAAGTAAGCTTTTACAGTGTGTCTCCTTTTGTTTTCAAAGTCACACCCATTCGCGTTGCTTCTTTCATTTCTGCATCCAAAACACGCCAAAATGTCACAAACCTAAGAAAGCGAAAGAAAAAAAGTAGTATTAAAAACAATGCACACAAGTAGTTTACGCAAACCAAATTTTATCCCCAAAAAATGTAACTTACCTTCGGTCGGACATGTCCAAAGGGTTCAATGCAGCACTTCCATTTACATCAGAAAGGTGGCGCTTCAGTCCGCAAATAATCGAGTACAACTAACGGGAAGGATAACGTTCCCCAGAAGAATTGTTTACTTCTTGAACAAACTTCGACAGCCAGTAGTTGAGACTGCATGCAGGCATATCTGTAATGGCCGTTTCCAAAGTTTGCACTCTTTCTTCAAAGTCTTTCGTGGTAAAAAGACCACCGGGTTCCAAAGTACAGGACTTCACTAATCGATGCGGTTTCCATTCCTCGAAAACCTTACACAACCATTTGGCTTTATAAGCTGTTGCTTTCGGTACTACATTATCAACACTTTTCTTCTCATCCTCCACACTTTTCGGCTACCAAAATCTCTCGAACAACTTTCTTGCGATATACATCCTGACTGAATGACAACTTGTAAATGCTGGCAACTGCAGCAACTTTCACATCTCAGAATAAATTAAATCGCACCATAAATGCAAATTAATTACGCCGGTAAAAAAATATCATTGATATTGAAATTATCGAGGAAGGAATGTTAGACAGCGAACAATTCTAATTGGAAGTCTTTGTTTATTATTTCTTTAAGAGTGGTCATGAGAAGTTATTTCCAAAACTCATGCTTCGTGTTTCATCGGGGTATCCAAACACCTCAAAACAATAAAAGCACTCGGCCTGCGGCCTTGTGCTTTCATTTGTTTCTCGGTGAAACACTCGCTCTCGTTTTGGAAATAGTACATATAACATAATTCAGCAATAAAGGCATTTTCCAATGATATGTACAGTTATAAGGTACCATGCTCAAGCAAAGCTTAATAGAATTCAGAAGTTTGCTCTTTGAGCCCAAGTTGCAGGTGAGGAGCATGACATCATTGTTGAGTTCTCCTCGACTCTCTTGGGTGCAATTGCATCATGAATAGCTTCTGAAAGCTTAGAATTGCCATTTTCAGTTTCTTTTTATCATTAATTTAGACGCCAAGAGTACCAGTTATGATACATGTACACTGTGCATCCATGACAACTCTCCCAAATCTCCCATATGGGTCACCAAATCTCCCAGATGTTATTAGGAAAACACTTAATTTAAAGTATATTTTCCACTCTCAATTGGCTGGTTTTTTTTTTTGTTTGTTTTTTTTTTTTTGCATGTCTGGCAGGGGGAGGGGAGGATTTTGGAATATTTGTTGCATTTTTGTGGTTAATTGGTAGAGCTCTAGTTTTTATGCAAAATTGGCAACCTCCCAGGTTTAATTTTTTTTAGGCTAGTGACTCAGGTAATACTCAAGAGATTGTAATCATGCTATTATAGTAATGCATGTATGCCCCATGTAAAACACAACGGCCATGCAATTATCACAGGGCCCCTTTAACTGCATACATGTACATGCAGTAGGTAATTATATGTAACCAATCTTGATGTTTAGAACATGTACACTGTAACTGGAAATATATCAAAGATGTACTGCATAATGTAACACAGTCATCCTTCATTCTAAAGAGTCTTAAATACTGAAAGTTGCTATTAATAATAGTTTTAAAGGCATTCAAGCCATTTTCTTACAGTGCAACTTCTCCTACCAAGGTCATCCAACAAAATCTGTTGCCTTTGCAATGTACCACTCGATTACAGGGATAATTTGTTGGAAAACTATTCTTAACCTCCTCAATTTTCACTCAATAAATTTGAGGAAGATTTGGTCGGGTGGCCTTGGTTGGAGTAGTTGCACTGAAATCGAATGTCACTTTATCTAAATCTATTTACCAGGTATTTGCAGCAGAACCTTCTGTCAAAGATAGATAATTTGGATCATCTACAACTGCTGGACACTCTTAATGTCAGCAATAACACCATTTACAAAATTGAAAATATAAGTAAGTTGTACTTCTGTTGAGTTTATATTGCTTTCCAAACTTCTTCAGTACCTCCTAATCAAAAGTGCACTTTATTTCAAAACCAAATTATATGTTTCTTGCTGTACTTTTTACAATAGTCTTTATTACGCAGTCAGTTTAAGTTGTTTTCTGATTAGTGAAATGTCTTGGAATTAATTATAAAGTATCTAGCATAATTTCCATCTTCACAGATACATATACACTAAAGGATGGTAATCTTGCTTGTTCTGCACTGTACAGTAGCTTAGAAAACCAAACCACATCTTTGCATTTCCTGACAAGTAAAAGTACACACTGGATCGCTGATCAGTCAGATTCTATTCTCTCTTGTTGTTCATGATCAAATGGCAAAATTCTGATTCTCTTTGTTTTCTTTGCACCACTGCAGGTGCCATCCCCAAACTGAGCACACTACAGATATCACACAACCGTTTATCAACAGCAGATGACCTGAAACATTTAGGAGAATGTCATAATCTGAGGTACAGTATATTCATTTTAACAATGTGTTTCTCCAGAAAATATTGATCCTGACCCTCCATGAAGAAGGTTGTTTGATTTGGAATCATCAGGAGGTTTGTGATCCCCACTCCACCCCTCAGATATTTTGTGCATTATACAGTGTCCTTCTGATAGTGGGTGTGGATACTTCTGGAACTATATTCTGTAGTCTGCATATTATCAATAAATTGGACCATAGGATTAAAGCTGGTCCGAATTTTCATAACTTTATGAAGTCCCCCCCCCCCCCAAAAAAAAAAAAATTTTGTGGGGTTGTGCAGCCTACTTCCCAAAACCCTTACCCTGTTTATGACAAAAATCATTGATTTTCCCTACCCTATTTATGACCTGACCAAAAATTTGATACGGTAACCCTATTTATGACCTCACCCTTTAATCAATACCCTGTTTCAGACCTGCCTTATAATTAGTTACCTAGTTCAGACTGATGTTAAGTTTATAAAGGCATTGTGAAGGGCTTCTGTTGATGGCCTTATGAATAATGATGAAAAACTAGCTTCTCCTAAAAATCATTCCCAATTTAATTGAGTGCAAAAACCACCATTTACCTGTACGACCAAAACGGCCAAAATCAACCCCCTTTTTATGTCCAAAATGGCCTAATTGATACCCTATTTATTACTATAATGGCTGAATTTAAACAATAAAGAGAAATTCTTTTATTTGGCTTAAAAATGTTCACTTATATGTTAATTACCAGATGAGAACAAGTCTGTTTCTTGAGTTTGGAAAAATTTTAATTTTTTAAAAATAGATAACTAAAATTAGATTTGATTTTTGGATGTTGAACAAATGAGATGATATTTTTCGTTTTAGAAGTGATTACAATAAATTGTTATTGCAGTAATATTTCAAAACTGTTTAACAGAGTAACTGTTTATGTCTGTCCTCAGTGTTGTGGATGTGTCACACAACAGAATAGATGATCCTGATGTCTTAGAAGTCTTTGCCTCCATGAAAAATCTTGTAAGTCTGTTGAGAATAAACATTTGCAAACTTTGATACTTGAATTCAGTACAGCCCATTTAGTGTACATATGTACATACAGCAAGTACGTATAAATTATTTCACCTGTACAGTGCTGTGACTATTTCTATGATCAATTGAAATACATTCATCAGTTGTTTAACAAGTTCTTGTACTTTGATCAAATTCAAAATTATTTAAAGTAATAAGATTGCTTTAATTTCCTTCCTCAAATAGCATGTTCTTAACATGATGGGTAACCCTGTCATCAAGAAAATCAAGAATTACAGGAAAACATTCATCATCAAAATAGTGAGTGAATTGTTTTATTCTGATGAATATGTCACATATGCCACCTTTTTAATGTTGATACTTATATATGTTTATATTTTTGTCTATGATGACTGGTCATGCAGGACAGGCTAGAAATTTAAAGTGTTTTTCAAAATTTTATATGACCAGGAAACTTGCTTTGTTATGAGGTTAGAGGGAGATCCTGACATTTTAAGGGGGACGGCTGAAATTAAGATGAGCAGTTCTTTGGTTGAAAAAGTTCGTGAGAGTTGCAGTGTTGGGATGAAGCTTTAATACATCAATTCTTTCACATGAGGGTGGGGAATGGGGGCTGGGGGTGAGTTGAAAATGTTATGTATAGATCAGTGACTGTTTAACAATGCAAAAGGCCATTTCCTATGAAATGATAAAATCTGACATATTGATTACCAAGTGTGAAGAACGCACGTACGTTACTTTGCAATAAATGACAGTAAGTTACCAGGAAATTTCCAAGAAGGGTTATATCATTTGGAAATTCCAAGTGAAGGGGGGCGGGGGGGGGCGGACCTCAAAAGCCAACATTTTTAAAGGAAAGTATGAACCAAAACTGGAATTTGGGGGTGGGTGAGGGGGTAGGTCAAAGCAAAGAACCCTCTGTGGGAGGGGTCTGGATATTATTAATCCAGAACAGCACATAAGTTCACACAATTGAAAAATATACTTAGAATCTCTGTTTAGATTCTTGTCAAGATTCTAAATCAACCAAGTCCGTTTAGATACTAACGGAATAACTATGTGTGTTCAATGTCCTTTTGATACAGAAAGGCCTGAGATACCTTGATGACCGACCAGTGTTCCCAAGAGAACGAGCCTGTGCAGAAGCATGGTGAGAATTAATTCACATATAAAAGATATTTACATGGCTGCACAGGATACAAAATTTCTCTTTGAGTGTTGAGAAAGATTTTTCAACATGGGATGAGAAATTTAGTATCTTCAAGCAACCATATAATTTTCTGTCTATTATATAAAATTCTCATAATCAGATAACAATGTTTTTGGCAATTCTCAAAAGATTTCTGACCACTTTCTGATGATTTCTGAAGATTCTCTGAAAGCTGTCTGAAGGCCAGAGGAATGATTCCCAACATTTCCAAAATTTCCCAAAAATTTCTGAAGATTGCCAAAGATTGCCAATGAAAGATTTCTGAAGAAGATCCGAAGATGTTTTTAATCATACACCAACAAATTTCAAGGGCAAGTTAAAGGGACAAAAATGAAATCACACATGTGGGGATAAAAATGATATGCTCACATGTGGGATATATCATTTTAATTGTCTGTAAAGGATGTCTGATAGCGGAGCTCCAGTGGCCCAAAGGGTCACCAAGCAGAGCACGATACACATAGGAATTCTCATTCTCATCTTGGCTGGTGGTATTGCCTTGAGGTGTGTACGTACAACGAGGGCAACATTGTGCAATGAGGTGATGCTAGACTCCAGCTAACTGGTTGACAGAGACATGCAGCCTTGGCTTATAGCATACATCTTTGACATCCATGTTATTGTCAATTTGACACCTGTCAAATCAAGGAATCTGCTAACCAGTATCACATTACTATATCATGGGCTGAAGTTTAGAGAAGTTGATCGCTGACCAAGTGCTGGTTTTTGATTGGATCACGAGCTCAAGCCAGGTGAACTTGTTTTAATCAGGGCTGGAATGGATTACGAACACGTGCATTTTTATCCACACAGGTGACTTTTATCAATTTATTAATGTCTTTGAATTCTAGGGAGAAGGGAGGAGTGGAGGCTGAAAGAGAAGAAAGAGAGCGGTGGATTACAAGAGAGCAGCAAAAAATTATGGACAGTGTGAATGGTAAGCTTTATGCAAGGTGAATGTGCAAGAAGATAAATTTATTTGAAATTATATTATTATGTGACTGCACTTTATTTTGTGGTTCTTCTTTGTTCTTTTGTGTGGACTGATTTTACATGTACCCTAGCAGTGCTTACTAACAATACTTTTTAATCTTCTCTTACCATAAGTTTTTATTCCTTTCCTCAGCATTGTCGAAAATGAGAGAAGGAAGAAATCAAGAAAATGTAAGAACTGAACATGCTCTTTTGTTCGTTGGAATATGCAGACATGATGCTTTACTAAACAACTCCATTTGTATTGTAATTAAATGCAAGAACATACGTAGAAAAACATTTAACCAGTAAAAGGGTCCAATCAACTTTTTTTGTTCTTTATTAATTTGAGTTTGATGTACCAGATTGTTGTCCATTCTGCTTATGTTATAAATTATTCATTATGCCTTTCAACAACCAATCTGTCAAATCAGATCACGCTGGGGGGATCCTATATGAAAGGGACAGAGACGTTCGCCAGAAATGTTAAATTATTAGCCCCTATAGGATACCAGTTTGGGCGTGGTTCAAGCTTTATTTGACAGCTAAAAAGATACCACTTTAAAAGGGGCTGTTGAATGATAGCCGGAGGGACATCACAACTAATTTCTTTTTTACATAAATTACTTACAGTTGTAGACCACCAAAACAGTATGATGTCGTTTTTGATTTTAATTCTTTTGCATACAACCCAAAAGATACCTCGCCGTCTGAAACGTTTGGATTTTTGTCCTTAACAGCCTAACTGAGAACAAAGTTTGTGATTTGCCCCCATAAGGGAGACGAGGAGCATCCCCGTCTCTTTCATACGGGAGTTTCCCCCCTGGGCGATCAGATCAGACATGCACTTTTGAGTAGGTCAGCAGATTCTTGCAGTAAACATTGATCTTAGTTTGATTACACATTACTGGTATTGTTATTAACATGCATTCATGTAATTGTGTCGGTTGTTCCATTACAGACCACTTTTTGGTATATTAAATTGTGCATTCTTCCATCTTTAGTGAAATAAGAGAGATTTGGTAGCAAACTTTTCTCGCTTTAATGCACTTTGCTTTTGCTGTTTTATTTTTAATCAAACAGAAGAATAATGCCTCAAATGAAGAAAAGGAAGAAGAATCTTCAGACATCAGCGAGGGAGCGTGTGATGCAAGTGACAGCGAAGACAGTCAAAACACTGAGCAGCTACCAATACCCACCCAAGAAGCACAGGAGACTGAGGTCAAGTCATGTGATGTTGAACGTGACACTGCTGACCTCAGCGCTCAAGGCGACAGTGAGGAATTTAAATCTACCAATTCAGCTTCAGTGCCTGACCAGCAGTCCGGTGAGGAGATTGAGACTGTTAGCGTAGGAGCAAAGAGCCAACTGTTTAGTGATCGTGGGATCTTTGGCGGGTCTCGAGCATATGAAGAAACGAGGGCTGGTCCAATGATAACAGAGATAGTCATGGATACAGGTAATTCGCAAATTAAACGAGTATATGTAACTAGTTTGAGAACAAGTTAAATAAATAAAGAATGAAAACAGCAGTATGAATAGAGTCAGAAATGGTCATGGCAGTCATAATTTTGCTTATTTTGAAATGCAACTGCCGTTTCCCAACTTACTGAATGGACGTTTATCGTCCGGTTGAAATCAATCAGTCCTCAGGCTATAAAAAAAGGGCGTTCACCACATATTTTTTCCTGGCAAAGAGGAGTTAGGACAGGAGTACTTCCCAATGTGAATTACCAAGAGTAATTTGAGCTGTTCTATCGTTGGAAGCAGGGTGGCCTTTACAACACTTTACTCTCACAGTGCCTCTCTCCACCCAGGTGTTCAAATGGGTAGCGGTGAATTTAAGCTGGGAAGACGGGGGGGGGGGGGAACCAGCTTCCCATCTAGGGGTGTGTAGAAATACTCCTATTATTATAGCTGATTCATGCTACAGAGGTCGTGATATAAGCCCTACGTAAACTTCACTACTTTTTTTAAATGCTTGCTCTGATCTCACCAATTTTCTACTGGACCCCCATCTTTCTTTTCAGGTAAAGAAGAGCAAAGTAAAGGGAAAGGAGCGTTGATCACTGAACTGGAAGGTATGTAGGCGCTGAGCAGTAGAGTGCATTAGTCCAGCTATTTGTGCAATCTTTGATGTGCCAAAGATGTATCAAAAGTCTTTGATGTCGTCAAAACCAGTTGGTGAGCGGTTCACCCTTGTACTACTCAGACCGCTCAAGCAACCAATCAAAAGGCTCCTTTTAGCCATGGATCAGTTTGCTCATGTAATAATTTCCTTTTTTTATTTTCACCTTTTTTCGTTTCTTTCTTTCTCAGATGACGACATTGAAACAATATCACTGAGTGAGGTACCGAGAAACGGTTCAAGTGATTTTCCTGATCCCCAAGAGGTTAGTTTATGATTCTAAACTACTTACGGTGACCAAAACCGAATTCCTCCTAACCTTTTGAAGGGATTACCAGCGAACTAGTGATGAGAATAACGAAAAACATCAACTGAGAGATGTTGTTTTGATTAACCTCCAAATTCTCAGTACAAACTTTGAAGATATTTATGGCAATCAGTAAGCAGAATTTATACTTTGAAATGGGAGCTTGAAGGAGCAGTTTACGTTGGCGACGTGCGCGCCAGCCTAATGATTAAATGTAGTGGAACGGATTTCAGATCAAGCGGTCTGGATTCGAGATCAGCCTGGGCTCTAAGTGTGGGGTTTTTGAACAAGACACTTCGCTCTCGCAGCGACTCTCTCCACTCAGGTTAATAAATGGGATGGACAAGCATCGATCACCCATGAGTTTTATTCGGAGAGTTCGAACTACTTCTAGTCGCTTCAACCATGGTTTGGAAACAGGAGACAAGTGCCAGTCTAATCCATATGAGCCATTAAGATTTTATGCAGACCAAGATGGTGTACAGAATGTATTCTCAGACTATTTCAACTGTGTCGATGAAGTCGCTCAAGGAAACAGTGGAAATCCAAAAGTGTTTACTATGAACTGTATTTCTTTGTAGGATTTACCTGAGCTCGAGGAAGTAGATGTCAAGGATCCTTTCTTCATTCGCAGTTTAAACTCGAGTCATAGCAAAGTGAGTTTACCTGCTAGGCATGTCTCTCAGTTAAGTGACGTACAATTGAATTTAATGAGAACCTAAAGGTGATGTTTTAATGACGTAGAAAAACGCCAAATGGGAGATGAGAAATCAAACAGGAATGAGGATAGTTTAGATTAGCGAGGATTTCGATAGATTATGAACGGCGCACTTGAAAATTCAAGATAATGTTTTCGAGGTTCGCTTTCCTTCAGCTTTTGTCGAGTTTGTGTTGCAGTCGATCATGAATACGAAAGTTACCGAAACTTGTCGAACAATGTCTCGTTGACGATAGTCCCACATGCAAACTTCGCTTCCAGTTAGCGATCATGATTGACAGCAGCTAAAGAGGGAACTAAATTTAGGACAACTACTAAGCACTTTTGTGAACCCAAAAATGGTTCACTTGTTGGTCGCAAAATCACTTTTTTTCTTAGTCTACTGTGGAATTGATGGTACAGATATCTTTTTATCACAGTGGAGGCGGGGTGGGCAAATGCAAAGTTACCGTGCTGGACTGCGGATCGAGTGGTCTGAGTTCGAACCCTGGTCGAGAACACTGTGTTGTGTTCTTGGGCAAGACGCTTCACTTTCACAGTGCCTCTCACCACCCAGGTGACTAAATGGGTACCGAAGAATTAAATGCTGGGAATGATGTGCTAGCATCCCATCCAGAAGAGGTAGAAAATCCCAGGTAGAAAGAGGTAGAAAATCCAATTCCTTGCTAGGGAAACGAGATAGGCGCCTGCCTCCCTTTTTTACATACGCGTGCATTTCCTTTGTTGAAGAAAGGAAAACAACAATGAAACTACTTCTCTTATTCTTGTGGTTTTTTTTTCTCTCTAATTCACTACCGTGTCAGAGAAAACCTCTTATTGAAGAACTGGACAATAACTTAGAGTCAAAAGGAAAACCTCTTATCCAAGAATTTGCAGATGACGACCTCTCAGTAATAAGCCAGGATTACACCTCGCCTTCTAGACCTGTCATTGAAGAGATTAACGAGAGATTTGGGCGGCTCAGTAACCCGCCAGACAAACCTACTAGGCCTCTTATCGAAGGGCTTGACACTGCAACTGACTTTCAAGGCAATGGAGAAAATTTCAACCCGCTGATCAAGGAAATGCCACCTGTTGGGGTCCGTGACGGGACAACCGGACCAAATCCTGACACCGCTGAACCAAGAGAATCGGGGCTCAGCGCCGGAACCGATTCCCAGTCATCGCTCGGTCCATCTTGGGAAACGCTTCAAAAACTGGCTGAACAGGTTGGATCGACAATAGAGCGAGAGCCTCTTGATGTAGCCAAGGAAAAGAAGGCTTTCGTCAAGAGAATGCAAGACACTAACTTGGGGGACTTAGATTAATCATAGCGTCTTGAAACAATGTTCTGAGGCGGATGTTTCTATGTTGTGCTTAGTTGCACTAAACCAAAGTTCAAATGCTTTTCTTTCCGTGTAAACGATTTGTATTTGTGTTAATCAGCGTTAGATGCAATGCCAGCACCGTACATCTGCTGTAACTGGCCAGCAAAATTGTCCCTGCTATATATTCGAGTTTCATTCTGATGCAGATTAACGGGGTGTCCTAGCAGCCTTTATTTGGCTAATAACGCGACATACTTCTGTCCAATGTGTGACGTGTAAATGCACAACGAAACATTGCGATGTGCGCTCAATGTCTCATCGAACGAGCTAGATGGGGCAGCAATCTTTACGAGTACTTGTAAATTCATACACTGTACTCGATCGTTATAGAAAAAGACAACACCATCGGGTACTTAACGAGTTTCATGACCCTTTACACGGTTATTTCGGACGGACGACAAAGCGTTTTGATTGGATTTTTATAGTCATTGGCCCTCCCAGTATACAGGTTTTCCACATTAACGGTCTCCAAATACAAGCTACAGTTCCAAGGCATTCTTAGAATTGCTTACTATACAAATAAAGAAAACTAAAAAAATTAAAAGTGTGCGCAGACTTAATGAAAAGAATTTGGTAACATTTCAAGAAAGTTTTTTTTTCAAACCAGTTTGATTTTGTGGGACGAGTCGCAAGGACCAAATTTTGGTCACTTTTGTTCCTTGGTAATTACACCTTTTTATTTGAGACTTTATTCGAGAATTTGATTTGATTGTACCTTCCTCGGTATTAACTGTTTTTTAAACATTTTTGTATAATGCTGCCGCAATCAACTCGCGTTTTAATTTCTCGAAACTTTGGAAAGAAATAATCAAAAACAAAGCCTGAAAGAATACAATTTGATATGTATGGGGCAGTCTGGGGTGGAAATTGCCATTGAAGACTGGAAGAAACATTTGGGGTCACTGTGATCTCAGTGGGATATTTTTCATTAATGAAGAACGAAAATTTGGTGAAAACTTATGAAGGAGTAGATGGGACAGCTCAGGTGAGGCCAGAAACCGCTACTAGATCTGTCATTTTGTATTTATTTGGTCAGGGAAAGCCCTACTTTTATCTGGAAAAAGTTAGGAATTTTGAAAAGTGATGTTGAAAACACAATTACGATGCGTTCGACTAGCTGACTTTATTCTGAAATTGTTCCAGATAGATAAAAACCAGTCCGGCTGTGGGGTATTCAGTTACAGTGAATTCTTGCCCGTTTACTGAGAACTAGATTTGCTTCAGTCCCCTTCCTCTGAGTGGGATATTTTCTTAGCCGGTCATTGCCTGATGTAACTGGGAGAGGGGACGATTCAGAAAAGTGCCGGCGCTGTCTAAGACAGTAAAAAGCGGTCAGTAACTTTGCAACTTCATCCGGGAAAAATTTGGTATGACATGTCTTGAGATCAGAAACTGACGTTTCCATAGCAACGGTATTTTGACAGGGTTTTTTCTCAATGTTCTTCCTTTTGCTAAAAATTGTATTTTCATGAAATTATTTTTACTTTTTAGGTCTTTGGAACACGGCATGATGATTTTTCTAATTCTCGTCACCTTTCCGGCTGGCTATGTACTAACATGGAAAGGAGAATCTAAATGTTGATGATTTTCCGGAATCCCGCTATAACGAAAGCAGCTAAATTGCCTATACGTCTACGTTTGAAAAAAAGCAGGAAAAATCGTGCAAGCGAAAGGCAAACCACGATAACACGGAACAAGTCTTTCCTTTTATGCCCGCAGTTTATTTGAACTTGTGCAAATGAAATGAAAAACAAGTCCCAAATTTTATGTCCCTTATGGTCTAGATTATTGCCATACAGTCCGTAACAAGTTTTTAAATTATTACATTGTTAAGCGTTTTAAATCCGAAAACCCTTTTCTTAATCAAGATGCAAATAAGTCAAAAACCAGTGAAATTACAATTTTTTTTTTCTATCCGCTCCAACTAGGCATAGCAAAAGGTCCTGAAAACTGTTAGCCAAGATTACGGCCAACTTACGGGTAAAAAGCTAGTATAATAAAGTCCCCTTAACGAAGCTACAAAATCTGTTAGGATCTGAAAACGCCCATGCCAGGATGTCTCAGACATAGAGAGCGTAAATATCAACGCAGGCTGTTCCCCCGTTGTCTCCCTCGTAAACATTCATCAAATCTTCTCCGTACCACAGGCGGAGTTCTTGGCCTGACTGGACCGAATAAGGGTTGAAAAACGACAACTCAAGCTCCGGGGAGACCGAGGTGTATCCGGGGACTTTGGAAAACTTACCACCGTGATTAACAATGAACTGGTCTGGCGGCAAAAGAACATGATTGGTCGTGGTTGTTATGACAACGTTGATGTTTTCAGCGGAATAGAAAGAAACACCTTGGCATCCCCAGTAGGACCAGTAGGAAACTTTTCGAGTGTCGCACGTCACGTAACCGTACAAGTGAACCAATTTTACTGCGGCGAGCTTTTTACCAGAGACGGAGTGAGCGAAGAACCTGCCAAACTGTTGATCTTTCGCACCAAAACAAACTGGAGAGAAGTTTATCTTTCGCCATCGATCTGTAAATAGCAACAGAGAATACATTTCATATTAATGAGGCTTTTGTATCGCGAACCCTCAAACTACGCGGTCTTATGTGTAAAGAATACTTGATTTAAGGCCAAAATCATCGCCTGCGAGCATAAAGTGACAACGTTTGTAATTTAAGTTTACAAACCCGAGTTGTATCCTCTGGGGATGAGCGAAGAATCTTGGAGTTCCGAGCTTCCCTTCTCAAGTGATTCTGGCTTCCGATCAGCCGCTTTACGCTTGTCAACATCGGTTGGAATTTTCGCAGCTAGCGAACCAAGGGTGAACGCGAACAGGCAAACCAAAATGGAGTTCATAGTGTTAGGACTGATTTCTCAGTGTCGTACACACATATCCTGGGGTATGCAATCGATGGAAATCGATGATCGAAAAACCAATCGATCAATCGATAAAATTAGTTAATTGGTATCGATTGGTATCGGTCAATCGATAATCAATCGATAACCACACAAAAACCGTTCATCGATTGCTATCGATTGGCAACGCAACCTCGAACCTGTCCGATCATCCGCCATTTTTAGGAAGCCCACAGTCTTCTCAACGCAAAGAATATACCCCAATGCACGTGTATTCGAATTACCCACTTGCCCGTCCTCGCCTTTCCGTGTCATTATATATGTCTACGTAAGAAGTCCGGGAAGAGGCTTTACTGAATATAAGGTGCATCGCCAAAGGCTATCATCTTTGCCGTTTTGAGGTGAACGTCCGTGAAGTGTTTACTGCTGACAAGAAGAGGGGAGAACGCGGAAACGCGTCAAAAGTTGTTAACCAAGCAAGAACGGGAACAAACTTTGAGTTGTCAAAAAAAGATGGAACCTGTGGACGGGGCGTTGATGAGAAAGAAGAGAGTCTTACTCTCCTGTTAACGTTCAAAGAATTAAAATGAAATGTGTTTACAATTACTGCGTACAAAGATGGGATATTTATGCGCCGATTCCTTCAATCTGCAACCAATCGATACCAATCAATATCAATTTATCTATTGATTGTTATTGAAAATCGATACCAATCGATAACCACACGAATCTTCGCCATCGATTGGTAATCGATTATCAATATCAATCGATTAATTGATATCGATTGGTATTGATTGATATCGATTGTCATCGATTCTCGATTTCATCGATTGGATACCCCGGGACATATATATAACCACCTTTTTTTAGAAATCTGGGACCCAAAAACCGGTTCAAACCGGTTCAAACCGGTTCAAACAGTGTTAGCGTGAGAGCCTGGCAGTTTATTTTAAGACAGGTAATGATTAAATGAGACCCGCCCATCGTAATCAAAAAATACGATCATAAACCCCTGCCGAAGGTAACAAAATTGCGACACACGGAAATGTGGAAAGCTATAATGCAAGAAATTATAAAACGGGTCCGGGAGAGATGGGAAGGAACACCGTATTTTTGCGAAAAAAGGTTTCCAAAGTGATTCCAAGCCAAATTTGTCCCTAAATTATATTTACGTTACACTTGCATAGACAGCAGACGAGACACAGTAAGATATACAACAATGGGCCGTGGACCAAAAGGTCTTGTTGATCAAAGCGAACAGAAGAATGCTACAAGAGCAACAGCTATGTGGTCCCTGAGAAATCAACATCTTTCGCTATACCAGTTAATGTTATTGACTTCATGAAACGGATGAATTCAAAGCAGTTTGCAAATTTTCTTAAAAAAGCGCACGAGCGTGCCTGTGAAAATTCTGGATTGTTTAGCCGAGCATGAAGCGCCAACAAGCGGTTGATGTCTCGAGCCCGAGGGAACACCCATAATAGCATCACCAAGATATCTTTATTTACACTTCGAACATGACATTTCCCCCCAAAAAAGTCAAGAAGTACTATTTGTATTTACTAGGGCAATATAAAATAAGCTGCTCTAACTGTTGGGAAAAAAGGAGTCTGTCTCTAAAACTCCTTTTAGCTCAGACATTCCTAAAGGCTTCAAAAATTCCATTGGGCTTCAATTCAAGATTTTGGGAATGTGGCGAGTGAAAAAAACAGGAAGCACGCAAGGAAGCAGGTTGTAAAGCCGAGGTCTCTTTTAAAATCACAAGGTCATGCAATGACGTCAATGAAATTTCTCAACGCAAGCAAAATTGCGAGAGCTTCATGAAAGGCCAGCTCGGTATGTTTTCAACGAGGGTTTGCGGAGTCCGAGCAAACAGGGAATAAGAATTTCAAATTTAAGCCGTTGCAAAGCGAAGACAAGAAATAAATCTTTCAAATGAGATTTTTGTTTGATGAATTCAAACTAACATTATGCCTCTCTCAGATCGTGTTGAGACAAAATTTTCAATTTGAAAGGGGTTGTTTGTCTGTCCTTATAGTACAGTCTAACATCAGCGCTTGTATTCTTACCTAATTTATGCAAATAGGTAGACATTTCTTTCGCAGTTAAAATATCTTACGAAAGAAACTCTGGACTAAGACACTTGCCAAACCGACTGAACTAATGACAAATACCACTTGTAATTATATAAAGCTAGAATCATTACAAAGCAGTAGTGTCGGCTTTATACGCTGAACTGTCGGACACGTGTTTCACTAACTCCACGACGCTATTTTTATGTTGCGGGATTTTGGCTTGAGTTCTGAACTCGGAACAAGCCATCGCCTTTCCGCTAAATCCTGCTCTCTGGCTACACCCAGGTGCAAATAATGTTTCAGAAATTGTGAAATTATGTTTCCACATAGGGTCAGATAAAAATGCAAATTTTAGGCAACACCACAAAGTTCGACGTTGCGAATGCCTTTGCTTCAGTGGCGCCTACCTTTTCATGTTTGGTCGCTAGCTGTGAATTCTTTTCATATTTTTTCATCTTCATTTTCTTTCCCTGACCTAACCATGCAATAAATATTTAATACCCGGTATAATTAATTAGCCTTTGAATTCATGTTCTTCTTGTTCAATCGGTAATTGTTATTGACTAATCACTTGGAAAAGCAAAGCAAAACGCCATGCATCCTTGAAGTTTGTGTGTTAATTGGGACCACTAAGAACCATGCATTTCAACAAGTCCATTTTGTGGGAAAATTTGATTTTTCCTAAAATTGTTTCAATAAGGCGGCGCCATAAACGATATACCAATATATAAAAATGTCGGACATGGAGCGAATTCGATTACGTTTATCGGGCAGCGCAGTGAATCAAAAAGCAAAGTTACCGTTGTTAGATTGCTCATTTATGTCACCATAATAATTAAAAGAATGAGAAAAGAGACTTAGAAAATCAGGAAGAGATTGCGACACATCTTCAGAGTTTACGACAATCAATCGAAAGTCAGTCTGGAGTGGCGTTAAATGATCCGTTCAAAAATTATTTTCTAAGCAGAGAAACTTTGAACGCGCGTAGTTATCATTTGGTCATTACAAAAACTTTTCTTGACAAGTTTTATAGCATGCCAAAGCTAAGAGAATTCGTCCACGACAAAACCAAAACATTATTTAGAATCGCTTGGCATTTCTGAACAAATATCGAGTACTCTCAGAGGGTTTCAACTGAAATGTTTGAAGATATTACTGAACGACTGTTGACTCCGGAGACTGAGCACGAAAATTGACTAAGGGTTGAAAACTCAAGATTTTATAGTATGGCCAAGTTCGCAAATTTGCTCAACTACAAAACCAAAATCGTAGTTGAATGAAACCCTTGACATTTCTAAACTAAACAGAGATCTACTATACCGAGAAGAGTTAAAATTGTTACATATATTCCGTAGAAATTCCATACTAATTTCAGACTGCGGGGTATCTAAACTAGTTTATTGAAAACACTTCCCGGTTGCCGGATATCTAGACAAAATGAATATTAAAACCTGGCATCTTTTTTTTTGAATTTCCTCGCAAAGGTTCTATCATGCAAATTGTAGAAACTGTGTTCAGAATCAAGAGACTATGAAATTGCATGCACTCACTGAACATATGACAAAGGTTCGCTTCGAATATTATAGTCATGAAATTAAACATTTCTGAGGCCCTGTCCATACTACGCAGGATAAAATTTGAAAACGGCGTTTTCACTCTGAAAACGCATCGAATGTTTTCCGTCCATTCTACGGCGGAGAAATTTAAAACGCAACAATCACCGTGAGCTGAAAAGTTTGAGTCCCACCTTGAGGGTTAGGGTTATTCAAATGATTATCAAGATGCCATCGTTTTAGTAAACCTCCTATTTCCAAAGAAATTTTATTTCTGTCTACAGTAAAACTCAAAGCCGCTGTTTGCAAATTCCTCCGGTTTGGAGAGCGTTTTCGAAAAGCAATAAAGCTTCGTTTTCAAATTTCTCCGGCGTAACGTGGATGGGGCCTGGTATGGAAAAAATA
Source organism: Orbicella franksi (assembly GCF_964199315.1). Classification (NCBI taxonomy): domain Eukaryota; kingdom Metazoa; phylum Cnidaria; class Anthozoa; order Scleractinia; family Merulinidae; genus Orbicella; species Orbicella franksi. The sequence continues at coordinate 13,712,752 of NC_138154.1, forward strand.
GATTTTATGCAAAAATTAAACTATTTTGAAAGAAACCTGCGCTTTCTTGAGTGAGTAATAATTGCGGTTACATAGTAAAATTCAATCAACATCGATATTTCATTACACGTCCTTCCATTTACCACTTTTCACTCCTACGCCAAATCAAAACGCTCTTGGCATCCGTCAATTAGGCAGCGGCACCTTTCATGTCTGCCGAAGCGAAGTGCCTTCACATTCACGGCGAAAGTATTGGCAATGGCGAACTTTTCAGTAAGTTTGAATGCGAACAACGAAGATAGCTGTGATTTTGTATTGTTGCTTGAGCCAAATTCTTTAGTTGTTGTCGTCGGAAGACCTCGGTGGGAAGTCTATCGGCCTCTTGTCGACGCTTCTCTTCTAAATTGTGGAGCGCGAGGCAAACCACGATGACACAAAACAAGTCTTTCCTTTTATACCCTCAGTTTATTTGAACTTGCAAAAATGAGAAACAAATCCCATATTTTCTGTCCCTTATGGTCTAGATAATTGCCATACAATCCATAACGAGTTTAATTATTACATTGTTAAGCGTCTTAAATCCCAAAACCCTTATCTTAATCACGATACAAATAAGTCATAAACCAGTGAAATTACGACTTTTTTTCTATCCGCTCCAACTAGGCATAGCAAAAATCCTGAAAACTGTTAGCCAAGATTACAGTTAATTTATGGGAAAAAAGGCTAGCATAATAAAAACCCTTAACGAAGTTAAGGATGTCTCAGACATAGAGAGCGTAAATGTCGATGCAGGCTGTTCCCCCATTGTCTCCCTCGCCAGCATTCATCAAATCTTCGCCATACCAAAGGCGGAATTCTTGGCCTGGCTGGATCGAATAAGGGTTGAAAAACGACAACACAAGCTCTGGGGAGACCGAGGTGTATCCGGGAACTTTGGACCACTTAGCACTGTGTTCAACAATAAGCTGGTCTGGTGGCAAAAGAACATGATTGGTCACGGTTGTTATGACAACGTTAATCCTGTCACCGGAATTGTGGGCACCACAGCCCCAGTAGGACCAATAGGAAATCTGTCGTGTGTCGCACGTCACATAACCGTACAAGTGAACCAATTTTACTGCGGCGAGCTTTTCACCAGACACGGAGTGGACGGAGAAACTTCCAAACTGTTGATCTTTCGCACCAAAACAAACTGGAGAGAAGTTTATCTTTCGCCATCGATCTGTAAATAGCAACAGAGAATACATGTCATATTAGTGAGACTTGTGTGTCGTGAACCCTCAAACTGCGCGGTCTTATATGTAAAGAATACTTAATATACGGCTAAACTCCTAGCCTGCGAGCATAAAGTGGCAACGTTTTTGTCTGTGGCACAATTGCTTCATTAAACGTTTACAAACCCGAGTTGTGTCCTCTGGGGAGGGTCGAAATATGTTGGAGATCCGAGCTTCCCTTCTCAAGCAGCTCAAGTGATTCCGGGTTCCGATCAGGCGCTTCGTTCTTGTCAACATCGTTTGGAATTTTCGCAGCCAGCGAACCAAGGGTGAACACGAACACGCAAACCAAAATGGAGTTCATAGTGTTAGGACTGATTTCTCAGTGTCGTACACACATATATATAACCACCTTTTTTAGAAATCTGGGACCCAAAAACCGGTTCAAACCGGTTCAAACCGGTTCAAACAGTGTTGGCGTGACAGCTTGGCAATTTATTTAATGACAGGTAGTGATTAAATGAGACCTGCCCATCGTAATCAAAAAATGCGATCATAAACCCCTGCCGAAGGTAACAAAATTGCGACACACGGAAATGTGGAAAGCTATAATGCAAGAAATTATAAAACGGGTCCGGGAGGGATGGGAAGGAACCCCGTATTTTTACGAAGAAAGGTTCCCAAAGTGATTCCAAGCCAAACTTGTCCGTAAAGTATATTTACGTTACTCTTGCATAGACAGCAGACGAGACACAGTAAGATATACAACAATGGGCCGTGGACCAAAAGGTCTTGTTGATCAAAGCGAACAGAAGAATGCTACAAGAACAACAGCTATGTGGTCCCTGAGAAATCAACATCTTTCGCTATACCAGTTAATGTTATTGACTTCATGAAACAGGTGAATTCAAAGCAGCTTGCAAATTTTCTTCTTAAAAAAGCGCACGAGCGTGGCTATGGAAATTCTGGATTGTTTAGCCGAGCATGAAGCGCCAACAAGCGGTTGATGTCTCGAGCCCGAGGGAACACCCATAACAGCATCACCAAGATATCTTTATTTACACTTCGAACCTGACTTTTCCCCCCCAAAAAAGTCAAAAAGTGCTATTTGTATTTACTAGGGCAATATAAAATAAGCTGCTCTAACTGTTGGGAAAAAAAGGAGTCTGTCTCTAAAACTCCTTTTGGCTCAGACATTCCTAAAGGCTTCAAAAATTCCATTGGGCTTCAATTCAAGATTTTGGGAATGTGGCGAGTGAAAAAAACAGGAAGCACGCAAGGAAGCAAGTTGTAAAGCCGAGGTCTCTTTTAAAATCACAAGGTCATGCAATGACGTCAATGAAATTTCTCAACGCAAGCAAAATTGCGAGAGCTTCATGAAAGGCCAGCTCGGTATGTTTTCAACGAGGGTTTGCGGAGTCGGAGCAAACAGGGAATAAGAATTTCAAATTTAAGCCGTTGCAAAGCGAAGACAAGAAATAAATCTTTCAAATGAGATTTTTGTTTGATGAATTCAAACTAACATTATGCCTCTCTCAGATCGTGTTGAGACAAAATTTTCAATTTGAAAGGGGTTGTTTGTCTGTCCTTATAGTACAGTCTAACATCAGCGCTTGTATTCTTACGTAATTAATGCAAATAGGTAGACATTTCTTTCGCAGTTAAAATATCTTACGAAAGAAACTCTGGAGCAAGACACTTGCCAAACCGACTGAACTAATGACAAATACCACTTGTAATTATATAAAGCTAGAATCATTACAGAGCAGCAGTGTCGGCTTTATACGCTGAACACTGTCGGACACGTGTCTCACTAACTCCACGACGCTATTTCTATGTTGCGGAATTTTGGCTTGAGTTCTGAACTCGGAACAAGCCATCGCCTTTCCGCTAAATCCTGCTCTCTGGCTACGCCCAGGTGCAAATAATGTTTCAGAAATTGTGAAATTATGTTTCTACATAGGATCAGATAAAAATGCAAATTTTAAGCAACGCCACAAAGTTCGACGTTGCGAACGCCTTTGCTTCAGTGGCGCCTACCTTTTCATGTTTGGTCGCTAGCTGTGAGTTCTTTTCATATTTTTTCATCTTCATTTTCTTTCCCTGACCTAACCATGGAATAAATATTTAATACCCGGTGAAAGAATATATGTTCATTTACACTTGTTGTTTTTCCGTATAATTAAATAGCCTTTGAATTCATGCTCTTCTTGTTCAATCGGTAATTGTTATTGACTAATCACTTGGAAAAGCAAAGCAAAACGCCATGCATCCTTGAAGTTTGTCTGTTAATTGGGACCACTAAGAACCATGCATTTCAACAAGTCCATTTTGTGGGAAAATTTGATTTTTTTCTAAAGTTGTTTCAATAAGACGGCGCCATAAACGATATACCGATATATAAAAATGTCGGACATGGAGCGAATTCGATTACGTTTATCGGGCAGCGCAGTGAATCAAAAAGCAAAGTTACCGTTGTTAGATTGCTTATTTATGTCACCATAATAATTAAAAGAATGGGAAAAGAGACTTAGAAAATCAGAAAGAGATTGCGACACATCTTCAGAGTTTACGACAGTCAATCGAAAGTCAGTCTGGAGTGGCGCGTTAAATGATCCGTTCAAAATTATTTTCTAAGCAAAGAAACTTTGAACGCGCGTAGTTATCATTTGGTCATTACAAAAACTTTTCTTGACAAGTTTTATAGCATGCCGAAGCTAAGAGAATTCGTCCACGACAAAACCAAAACATTATTTAGAATCGCTTGGCATTTCTGAAAAAATATCGAGTACTCTCAGAGGGTTTCAACTGAAATGTTTGAAGATATTACTGAACGACTGTTGACTCCGGAGACTGAGCACGAAAATTGACTAAGGGTTGAAAACTCAAGATTTTATAGTATGGCCAAGTTCGCAAATTTGCTCAACTACAAAGCCAAAATCGTAGTTGAATGAAACCCTTGACATTTCTAAACTAAACAGAGATCTGCTATTCCGAGAAGAATTAAAACTGATTGTTACATGTATTCCGTAGAAATTCCATACTAATTTCAGACTGCGGGGTATCTAAACTAGTTTATTGAAAACACTTCCCGGCTGCCGGATATCTAGACAAAATGAATATTAAAACCTGGCATCTCTTTTTTTTAAATTTCCTCGCAAAGGTTCTATCATGCAAATTGTAGAAACTGTGTTCAGAATCAAGAGACTATGAAATTGCATGCACTAACTGAACATATGACAAAGGTTCGCTTCGAATATTATAGTAATGAAATTAAACAATTCTGAGGCCCTGTCGATACTACACAGGATAAAATTTGAAAACGGCGTTTTCACTCTGAAAACGCATCGAATGTTTTCCGTCCATTCTACGGCGGAGAAATTTGAAACGCAACAATCACCGTGAGCTGAAAAGTTTGAGTCCCACCTTGAGGGTTAGGGTTATTCAAATGATTATCAAGATGTCATCGTCTCAGTAAACGTCCTATTTCAAAAGAAATGTTTTCTGTCTACAGTAAATCTCAAAGCCGCTGTTTGCAAATTCCTCCGGTTTGCAGAGCGTTTTCGAAGAGCAATAAAGCTTCGTTTTCAAATTTCTCCGGCGTAACGTGGATGGGGCCTGGTATGGAAAAAATAGATTTTATGCAAAAATTAAACTATTTTGAAAGAAACCTGCGCTTTCTTGAGTGAGTAATAATTGCGGTTACATAGTAAAATTCAATCAACATCGATATTTCATTACACGTCCTTCCATTTACCACTTTTCACTCCTACGCCAAATCAAAACGCTCTTGGCATCCGTCAATTAGGCAGCGGCACCTTTCATGTCTGCCGAAGCGAAGTGCCTTCACATTCACGGCGAAAGTATTGGCAATGGCGAACTTTTCAGTAAGTTTGAATGCGAACAACGAAGATAGCTGTGATTTTGTATTGTTGCTTGAGCCAAATTCTTTAGTTGTTGTCGTCGGAAGACCTCGGTGGGAAGTCTATCGGCCTCTTGTCGACGCTTCTCTTCTAAATTGTGGAGCGCGAGGCAAACCACGATGACACAAAACAAGTCTTTCCTTTTATACCCTCAGTTTATTTGAACTTGCAAAAATGAGAAACAAATCCCATATTTTCTGTCCCTTATGGTCTAGATAATTGCCATACAATCCATAACGAGTTTAATTATTACATTGTTAAGCGTCTTAAATCCCAAAACCCTTATCTTAATCACGATACAAATAAGTCATAAACCAGTGAAATTACGACTTTTTTTCTATCCGCTCCAACTAGGCATAGCAAAAATCCTGAAAACTGTTAGCCAAGATTACAGTTAATTTATGGGAAAAAAGGCTAGCATAATAAAAACCCTTAACGAAGTTAAGGATGTCTCAGACATAGAGAGCGTAAATGTCGATGCAGGCTGTTCCCCCATTGTCTCCCTCGCCAGCATTCATCAAATCTTCGCCATACCAAAGGCGGAATTCTTGGCCTGGCTGGATCGAATAAGGGTTGAAAAACGACAACACAAGCTCTGGGGAGACCGAGGTGTATCCGGGAACTTTGGACCACTTAGCACTGTGTTCAACAATAAGCTGGTCTGGTGGCAAAAGAACATGATTGGTCACGGTTGTTATGACAACGTTAATCCTGTCACCGGAATTGTGGGCACCACAGCCCCAGTAGGACCAATAGGAAATCTGTCGTGTGTCGCACGTCACATAACCGTACAAGTGAACCAATTTTACTGCGGCGAGCTTTTCACCAGACACGGAGTGGACGGAGAAACTTCCAAACTGTTGATCTTTCGCACCAAAACAAACTGGAGAGAAGTTTATCTTTCGCCATCGATCTGTAAATAGCAACAGAGAATACATGTCATATTAGTGAGACTTGTGTGTCGTGAACCCTCAAACTGCGCGGTCTTATATGTAAAGAATACTTAATATACGGCTAAACTCCTAGCCTGCGAGCATAAAGTGGCAACGTTTTTGTCTGTGGCACAATTGCTTCATTAAACGTTTACAAACCCGAGTTGTGTCCTCTGGGGAGGGTCGAAATATGTTGGAGATCCGAGCTTCCCTTCTCAAGCAGCTCAAGTGATTCCGGGTTCCGATCAGGCGCTTCGTTCTTGTCAACATCGTTTGGAATTTTCGCAGCCAGCGAACCAAGGGTGAACACGAACACGCAAACCAAAATGGAGTTCATAGTGTTAGGACTGATTTCTCAGTGTCGTACACACATATATATAACCACCTTTTTTAGAAATCTGGGACCCAAAAACCGGTTCAAACCGGTTCAAACCGGTTCAAACAGTGTTGGCGTGACAGCTTGGCAATTTATTTAATGACAGGTAGTGATTAAATGAGACCTGCCCATCGTAATCAAAAAATGCGATCATAAACCCCTGCCGAAGGTAACAAAATTGCGACACACGGAAATGTGGAAAGCTATAATGCAAGAAATTATAAAACGGGTCCGGGAGGGATGGGAAGGAACCCCGTATTTTTACGAAGAAAGGTTCCCAAAGTGATTCCAAGCCAAACTTGTCCGTAAAGTATATTTACGTTACTCTTGCATAGACAGCAGACGAGACACAGTAAGATATACAACAATGGGCCGTGGACCAAAAGGTCTTGTTGATCAAAGCGAACAGAAGAATGCTACAAGAACAACAGCTATGTGGTCCCTGAGAAATCAACATCTTTCGCTATACCAGTTAATGTTATTGACTTCATGAAACAGGTGAATTCAAAGCAGCTTGCAAATTTTCTTCTTAAAAAAGCGCACGAGCGTGGCTATGGAAATTCTGGATTGTTTAGCCGAGCATGAAGCGCCAACAAGCGGTTGATGTCTCGAGCCCGAGGGAACACCCATAATAGCATCACCAAGATATCTTTATTTACACTTCGAACCTGACTTTTCCCCCCCAAAAAAGTCAAAAAGTGCTATTTGTATTTACTAGGGCAATATAAAATAAGCTGCTCTAACTGTTGGGAAAAAAAGGAGTCTGTCTCTAAAACTCCTTTTGGCTCAGACATTCCTAAAGGCTTCAAAAATTCCATTGGGCTTCAATTCAAGATTTTGGGAATGTGGCGAGTGAAAAAAACAGGAAGCACGCAAGGAAGCAAGTTGTAAAGCCGAGGTCTCTTTTAAAATCACAAGGTCATGCAATGACGTCAATGAAATTTCTCAACGCAAGCAAAATTGCGAGAGCTTCATGAAAGGCCAGCTCGGTATGTTTTCAACGAGGGTTTGCGGAGTCGGAGCAAACAGGGAATAAGAATTTCAAATTTAAGCCGTTGCAAAGCGAAGACAAGAAATAAATCTTTCAAATGAGATTTTTGTTTGATGAATTCAAACTAACATTATGCCTCTCTCAGATCGTGTTGAGACAAAATTTTCAATTTGAAAGGGGTTGTTTGTCTGTCCTTATAGTACAGTCTAACATCAGCGCTTGTATTCTTACGTAATTAATGCAAATAGGTAGACATTTCTTTCGCAGTTAAAATATCTTACGAAAGAAACTCTGGAGCAAGACACTTGCCAAACCGACTGAACTAATGACAAATACCACTTGTAATTATATAAAGCTAGAATCATTACAGAGCAGCAGTGTCGGCTTTATACGCTGAACACTGTCGGACACGTGTCTCACTAACTCCACGACGCTATTTCTATGTTGCGGAATTTTGGCTTGAGTTCTGAACTCGGAACAAGCCATCGCCTTTCCGCTAAATCCTGCTCTCTGGCTACGCCCAGGTGCAAATAATGTTTCAGAAATTGTGAAATTATGTTTCTACATAGGATCAGATAAAAATGCAAATTTTAAGCAACGCCACAAAGTTCGACGTTGCGAACGCCTTTGCTTCAGTGGCGCCTACCTTTTCATGTTTGGTCGCTAGCTGTGAGTTCTTTTCATATTTTTTCATCTTCATTTTCTTTCCCTGACCTAACCATGGAATAAATATTTAATACCCGGTGAAAGAATATATGTTCATTTACACTTGTTGTTTTTCCGTATAATTAAATAGCCTTTGAATTCATGCTCTTCTTGTTCAATCGGTAATTGTTATTGACTAATCACTTGGAAAAGCAAAGCAAAACGCCATGCATCCTTGAAGTTTGTCTGTTAATTGGGACCACTAAGAACCATGCATTTCAACAAGTCCATTTTGTGGGAAAATTTGATTTTTTTCTAAAGTTGTTTCAATAAGACGGCGCCATAAACGATATACCGATATATAAAAATGTCGGACATGGAGCGAATTCGATTACGTTTATCGGGCAGCGCAGTGAATCAAAAAGCAAAGTTACCGTTGTTAGATTGCTCATTTATGTCACCATAATAATTAAAAGAATGGGAAAAGAGACTTAGAAAATCAGAAAGAGATTGCGACACATCTTCAGAGTTTACGACAGTCAATCGAAAGTCAGTCTGGAGTGGCGCGTTAAATGATCCGTTCAAAATTATTTTCTAAGCAAAGAAACTTTGAACGCGCGTAGTTATCATTTGGTCATTACAAAAACTTTTCTTGACAAGTTTTATAGCATGCCGAAGCTAAGAGAATTCGTCCACGACAAAACCAAAACATTATTTAGAATCGCTTGGCATTTCTGAAAAAATATCGAGTACTCTCAGAGGGTTTCAACTGAAATGTTTGAAGATATTACTGAACGACTGTTGACTCCGGAGACTGAGCACGAAAATTGACTAAGGGTTGAAAACTCAAGATTTTATAGTATGGCCAAGTTCGCAAATTTGCTCAACTACAAAGCCAAAATCGTAGTTGAATGAAACCCTTGACATTTCTAAACTAAACAGAGATCTGCTATTCCGAGAAGAATTAAAACTGATTGTTACATGTATTCCGTAGAAATTCCATACTAATTTCAGACTGCGGGGTATCTAAACTAGTTTATTGAAAACACTTCCCGGCTGCCGGATATCTAGACAAAATGAATATTAAAACCTGGCATCTCTTTTTTTTAAATTTCCTCGCAAAGGTTCTATCATGCAAATTGTAGAAACTGTGTTCAGAATCAAGAGACTATGAAATTGCATGCACTAACTGAACATATGACAAAGGTTCGCTTCGAATATTATAGTAATGAAATTAAACAATTCTGAGGCCCTGTCGATACTACACAGGATAAAATTTGAAAACGGCGTTTTCACTCTGAAAACGCATCGAATGTTTTCCGTCCATTCTACGGCGGAGAAATTTGAAACGCAACAATCACCGTGAGCTGAAAAGTTTGAGTCCCACCTTGAGGGTTAGGGTTATTCAAATGATTATCAAGATGTCATCGTCTCAGTAAACGTCCTATTTCAAAAGAAATGTTTTCTGTCTACAGTAAATCTCAAAGCCGCTGTTTGCAAATTCCTCCGGTTTGCAGAGCGTTTTCGAAGAGCAATAAAGCTTCGTTTTCAAATTTCTCCGGCGTAACGTGGATGGGGCCTGGTATGGAAAAAATAGATTTTATGCAAAAATTAAACTATTTTGAAAGAAACCTGCGCTTTCTTGAGTGAGTAATAATTGCGGTTACATAGTAAAATTCAATCAACATCGATATTTCATTACACGTCCTTCCATTTACCACTTTTCACTCCTACGCCAAATCAAAACGCTCTTGGTATCCGTCAATTAGGCAGCGGCACCTTTCATGTCTGCCGAAGCGAAGTGCCTTCACATTCACGGCGAAAGTATTGGCAATGGCGAACTTTTCAGTAAGTTTGAATGCGAACAACGAAGATAGCTGTGATTTTGTATTGTTGCTTGAGCCAAATTCTTTAGTTGTTGTCGTCGGAAGACCTCGGTGGGAAGTCTATCGGCCTCTTGTCGACGCTTCTCTTCTAAATTGTGGAGCGCGAGGCAAACCACGATGACACAAAACAAGTCTTTCCTTTTATACCCTCAGTTTATTTGAACTTGCAAAAATGAGAAACAAATCCCATATTTTCTGTCCCTTATGGTCTAGATAATTGCCATACAATCCATAACGAGTTTAATTATTACATTGTTAAGCGTCTTAAATCCCAAAACCCTTATCTTAATCACGATACAAATAAGTCATAAACCAGTGAAATTACGACTTTTTTTCTATCCGCTCCAACTAGGCATAGCAAAAATCCTGAAAACTGTTAGCCAAGATTACAGTTAATTTATGGGAAAAAAGGCTAGCATAATAAAAACCCTTAACGAAGTTAAGGATGTCTCAGACATAGAGAGCGTAAATGTCGATGCAGGCTGTTCCCCCATTGTCTCCCTCGCCAGCATTCATCAAATCTTCGCCATACCAAAGGCGGAATTCTTGGCCTGGCTGGATCGAATAAGGGTTGAAAAACGACAACACAAGCTCTGGGGAGACCGAGGTGTATCCGGGAACTTTGGACCACTTAGCACTGTGTTCAACAATAAGCTGGTCTGGTGGCAAAAGAACATGATTGGTCACGGTTGTTATGACAACGTTAATCCTGTCACCGGAATTGTGGGCACCACAGCCCCAGTAGGACCAATAGGAAATCTGTCGTGTGTCGCACGTCACATAACCGTACAAGTGAACCAATTTTACTGCGGCGAGCTTTTCACCAGACACGGAGTGGACGGAGAAACTTCCAAACTGTTGATCTTTCGCACCAAAACAAACTGGAGAGAAGTTTATCTTTCGCCATCGATCTGTAAATAGCAACAGAGAATACATGTCATATTAGTGAGACTTGTGTGTCGTGAACCCTCAAACTGCGCGGTCTTATATGTAAAGAATACTTAATATACGGCTAAACTCCTAGCCTGCGAGCATAAAGTGGCAACGTTTTTGTCTGTGGCACAATTGCTTCATTAAACGTTTACAAACCCGAGTTGTGTCCTCTGGGGAGGGTCGAAATATGTTGGAGATCCGAGCTTCCCTTCTCAAGCAGCTCAAGTGATTCCGGGTTCCGATCAGGCGCTTCGTTCTTGTCAACATCGTTTGGAATTTTCGCAGCCAGCGAACCAAGGGTGAACACGAACACGCAAACCAAAATGGAGTTCATAGTGTTAGGACTGATTTCTCAGTGTCGTACACACATATATATAACCACCTTTTTTAGAAATCTGGGACCCAAAAACCGGTTCAAACCGGTTCAAACCGGTTCAAACAGTGTTGGCGTGACAGCTTGGCAATTTATTTAATGACAGGTAGTGATTAAATGAGACCTGCCCATCGTAATCAAAAAATGCGATCATAAACCCCTGCCGAAGGTAACAAAATTGCGACACACGGAAATGTGGAAAGCTATAATGCAAGAAATTATAAAACGGGTCCGGGAGGGATGGGAAGGAACCCCGTATTTTTACGAAGAAAGGTTCCCAAAGTGATTCCAAGCCAAATTTGTCCGTAAAGTATATTTACGTTACTCTTGCATAGACAGCAGACGAGACACAGTAAGATATACAACAATGGGCCGTGGACCAAAAGGTCTTGTTGATCAAAGCGAACAGAAGAATGCTACAAGAACAACAGCTATGTGGTCCCTGAGAAATCAACATCTTTCGCTATACCAGTTAATGTTATTGACTTCATGAAACAGGTGAATTCAAAGCAGCTTGCAAATTTTCTTCTTAAAAAAGCGCACGAGCGTGGCTATGGAAATTCTGGATTGTTTAGCCGAGCATGAAGCGCCAACAAGCGGTTGATGTCTCGAGCCCGAGGGAACACCCATAATAGCATCACCAAGATATCTTTATTTACACTTCGAACCTGACTTTTCCCCCCCAAAAAAGTCAAAAAGTGCTATTTGTATTTACTAGGGCAATATAAAATAAGCTGCTCTAACTGTTGGGAAAAAAAGGAGTCTGTCTCTAAAACTCCTTTTGGCTCAGACATTCCTAAAGGCTTCAAAAATTCCATTGGGCTTCAATTCAAGATTTTGGGAATGTGGCGAGTGAAAAAAACAGGAAGCACGCAAGGAAGCAAGTTGTAAAGCCGAGGTCTCTTTTAAAATCACAAGGTCATGCAATGACGTCAATGAAATTTCTCAACGCAAGCAAAATTGCGAGAGCTTCATGAAAGGCCAGCTCGGTATGTTTTCAACGAGGGTTTGCGGAGTCGGAGCAAACAGGGAATAAGAATTTCAAATTTAAGCCGTTGCAAAGCGAAGACAAGAAATAAATCTTTCAAATGAGATTTTTGTTTGATGAATTCAAACTAACATTATGCCTCTCTCAGATCGTGTTGAGACAAAATTTTCAATTTGAAAGGGGTTGTTTGTCTGTCCTTATAGTACAGTCTAACATCAGCGCTTGTATTCTTACGTAATTAATGCAAATAGGTAGACATTTCTTTCGCAGTTAAAATATCTTACGAAAGAAACTCTGGAGCAAGACACTTGCCAAACCGACTGAACTAATGACAAATACCACTTGTAATTATATAAAGCTAGAATCATTACAGAGCAGCAGTGTCGGCTTTATACGCTGAACACTGTCGGACACGTGTCTCACTAACTCCACGACGCTATTTCTATGTTGCGGAATTTTGGCTTGAGTTCTGAACTCGGAACAAGCCATCGCCTTTCCGCTAAATCCTGCTCTCTGGCTACGCCCAGGTGCAAATAATGTTTCAGAAATTGTGAAATTATGTTTCTACATAGGATCAGATAAAAATGCAAATTTTAAGCAACGCCACAAAGTTCGACGTTGCGAACGCCTTTGCTTCAGTGGCGCCTACCTTTTCATGTTTGGTCGCTAGCTGTGAGTTCTTTTCATATTTTTTCATCTTCATTTTCTTTCCCTGACCTAACCATGGAATAAATATTTAATACCCGGTGAAAGAATATATGTTCATTTACACTTGTTGTTTTTCCGTATAATTAAATAGCCTTTGAATTCATGCTCTTCTTGTTCAATCGGTAATTGTTATTGACTAATCACTTGGAAAAGCAAAGCAAAACGCCATGCATCCTTGAAGTTTGTCTGTTAATTGGGACCACTAAGAACCATGCATTTCAACAAGTCCATTTTGTGGGAAAATTTGATTTTTTTCTAAAGTTGTTTCAATAAGACGGCGCCATAAACGATATACCGATATATAAAAATGTCGGACATGGAGCGAATTCGATTACGTTTATCGGGCAGCGCAGTGAATCAAAAAGCAAAGTTACCGTTGTTAGATTGCTCATTTATGTCACCATAACAATTAAAAGAATGGGAAAAGAGACTTAGAAAATCAGAAAGAGATTGCGACACATCTTCAGAGTTTACGACAGTCAATCGAAAGTCAGTCTGGAGTGGCGCGTTAAATGATCCGTTCAAAATTATTTTCTAAGCAAAGAAACTTTGAACGCGCGTAGTTATCATTTGGTCATTACAAAAACTTTTCTTGACAAGTTTTATAGCATGCCGAAGCTAAGAGAATTCGTCCACGACAAAACCAAAACATTATTTAGAATCGCTTGGCATTTCTGAAAAAATATCGAGTACTCTCAGAGGGTTTCAACTGAAATGTTTGAAGATATTACTGAACGACTGTTGACTCCGGAGACTGAGCACGAAAATTGACTAAGGGTTGAAAACTCAAGATTTTATAGTATGGCCAAGTTCGCAAATTTGCTCAACTACAAAGCCAAAATCGTAGTTGAATGAAACCCTTGACATTTCTAAACTAAACAGAGATCTGCTATTCCGAGAAGAATTAAAACTGATTGTTACATGTATTCCGTAGAAATTCCATACTAATTTCAGACTGCGGGGTATCTAAACTAGTTTATTGAAAACACTTCCCGGCTGCCGGATATCTAGACAAAATGAATATTAAAACCTGGCATCTCTTTTTTTTAAATTTCCTCGCAAAGGTTCTATCATGCAAATTGTAGAAACTGTGTTCAGAATCAAGAGACTATGAAATTGCATGCACTAACTGAACATATGACAAAGGTTCGCTTCGAATATTATAGTAATGAAATTAAACAATTCTGAGGCCCTGTCGATACTACACAGGATAAAATTTGAAAACGGTGTTTTCACTCTGAAAACGCATCGAATGTTTTCCGTCCATTCTACGGCGGAGAAATTTGAAACGCAACAATCACCGTGAGCTGAAAAGTTTGAGTCCCACCTTGAGGGTTAGGGTTATTCAAATGATTATCAAGATGTCATCGTCTCAGTAAACGTCCTATTTCAAAAGAAATGTTTTCTGTCTACAGTAAATCTCAAAGCCGCTGTTTGCAAATTCCTCCGGTTTGCAGAGCGTTTTCGAAGAGCAATAAAGCTTCGTTTTCAAATTTCTCCGGCGTAACGTGGATGGGGCCTGGTATGGAAAAAATAGATTTTATGCAAAAATTAAACTATTTTGAAAGAAACCTGCGCTTTCTTGAGTGAGTAATAATTGCGGTTACATAGTAAAATTCAATCAACATCGATATTTCATTACACGTCCTTCCATTTACCACTTTTCACTCCTACGCCAAATCAAAACGCTCTTGGTATCCGTCAATTAGGCAGCGGCACCTTTCATGTCTGCCGAAGCGAAGTGCCTTCACATTCACGGCGAAAGTATTGGCAATGGCGAACTTTTCAGTAAGTTTGAATGCGAACAACGAAGATAGCTGTGATTTTGTATTGTTGCTTGAGCCAAATTCTTTAGTTGTTGTCGTCGGAAGACCTCGGTGGGAAGTCTATCGGCCTCTTGTCGACGCTTCTCTTCTAAATTGTGGAGCGCGAGGCAAACCACGATGACACAAAACAAGTCTTTCCTTTTATACCCTCAGTTTATTTGAACTTGCAAAAATGAGAAACAAATCCCATATTTTCTGTCCCTTATGGTCTAGATAATTGCCATACAATCCATAACGAGTTTAATTATTACATTGTTAAGCGTCTTAAATCCCAAAACCCCTACTGCGCGACTCTGCGCGAGGTATTCGCTGCGAGGAGCACTCGAGTTTCATTCTATCATGGAATCTGATTGGCCAAGGAGAAACAAAAGTCGTTACGTCACAGATATCGTTTCCTGGCTCGCGTTCGCAGACGTTATTTTTCGGCGGAACCAAGTGACAGCCGGAAATACGTCTGCGTTGGCAGGCTAATATATAACTACCTTTTTTAAGAAATCTGGGACCCAAAAACCGGTTCAAACCGGTTCATAATAGACACGTCCGAGACAGTAAAACAGTAAACAGTGTTAGCGTGAGAGCCTGGCAGTTTATTTTAAGACAGGTAATGATTTAAATGAGACCCGCCCATCGTAATCAAAAAATACGATCATAAACCCCTGCCGAAGGTAACAAAGTTGCAACACACGGAAATCGGTGGAAAGCTATAATACAAGAAATTATAAAACGGTCCGGGAGGGATGGGAGGGATGGGAAGGAGCCCCGTACTTTTACGAGAAAAGGCTCTCAAAGTGATTCCAAGCCAAATTTGTCCCTGAATTATATTCATGTTACACTTGCATAGACAGCAGACGAGACACAGTAAGATATACAACAATGGGTCGTGGACCAAAAGGTTTTGTTGATCAAAGCGAACAGAAGAATGCTACAAGAGAAACAGCTATGTGGTCCCTGAGAAATCAACATCTTTCGCTATACCACTCAATGTTATTGACTTCATGAAACAGGTGAATTCAAAGCAGCTTGCAAATTTTCTTCTTAAAAAAGCGCACGAGCGTGGCTATGGAAATTCTGGATTGTTTAGCCGAGCATGAAGCGCCAACAAGCCGTTGATGTCTCGAGCCCGAGGGAACACCCATAATAGCATCACCGAGATATCTTTATTTACACTTCGGACCTGAATTTTCCCCTTAAAAAAGTCAAAAAGTGCTATTTGTATTTACTAGGGCAATATAAAATAAGCTGCTCTAACTGTTGGGAAAAAAAAGGAGTCTGTCTCTAAAATTGCTTTTAGCTCAGACATTCCTAAGGGCTTTAAAAATTCCTTTGGGCTTCAATTCAAGATTTTGGGAATGTGGCGTATGAAAAAAACAGGAAGCACGCAAGGAAGCAAGTTGTAAAGCCGAGGTCTCTTTTAAAATCACAAGGTCATGCAATGACGTCAATGAACTTTCTCAAGGCAAGAAAAATTTCAAGAGCTTCGTGAAAGGCCAGCTCGGTATGTTTTCAACGAGGGTTTGCGGAGTCGGAGCAAACAGGGAATTAAAATTTCAAATTCAAGCCGTTGCAAAGCGAAGACAAGAAATAAATATTTCAAATGAGATTTTTGTTGGATGAATTCAAACTAACATTATGCCTCTCTCACATCGTGTTGAGACAAAATTTTCAATATCAGCGCTTGTATTCTTACGTAATTAATGCAAATAGGTAGGCATTTCTTTCGCAGTTAAAATATCTTACGAAAGAAACTCTGGAGCAAGAAACTTCCCAAACCGACTGAACTAATGACAAATACCACTTGTAATTGTATAAAGCTAGAATCATTACAGAGCAATAGTGTCGGCTTTATACACTGAACACGGTCGGACAGGTGTTTCACTAACTCCACGACGCTATTTTTATGTTGCGGAATTTTGGCTTGAGTTCTGAACTCTGAACAAGCCATCGCCTTTCCGCTAAATCCTGCTCTCTGGCTACGCCCAGGTGTAAATAATGTTTCAGAAATTGTGAAATTATCTTTTTACATAGGGTCAGATAAAAATGCAAATTTTAAGCAACGCCACAAAGTTCGACGTTGCGAACGCCTTTGATTCAGTGGCGCCTAGCTTTTCATGTTTCGTCGCTAGCTGTGAATTCTTTTCATATTTTTTCATCTTCATTTTCTTTCCCTGACCTAACCATGGAATAAATATTTAATACCCGGTGAAAGAATATATGTTCATTTATACTTGTTGTTTTTCCGTATAATTAAATAGCCTTTGAATTCATGTTCTTCTTGTTCAATCGGTAATTGTTATTGACTAATCACTTGGAAAAGCAAAGCAAAACGCCATGCATCCTTGAAGTTTGTCTGTTAATTGGGACCACTAAGAACCCTGCATTTCAACAAGTCCATTTTGTGGGCAAATTTGATTTTTTTCTAAAGTTGTTTCAATAAGACGGCGCCATAAACCATATATAAAAATGTCGGACATGGAGCGAATTCGATTACGTTTAGCGGGCAGTGAATCAAAAAGCAAAGTTACCGTTGTTAGATTGCTCATTTATGTCACACATGTGGGGATAAAAATGATATGCTCACATGTGGGATATCATTTTAATTGTTTGTAGAAGGATGTCTGAGAGCGGAGCTTCAGTGGCCCGAAGGGTCACCAAGCAGAGCACAATGCACATAGGAATTCTCATTCTCATCTTGGCTAGCGGTATTGCCTTGAGGTGTGTGCGCACGACGAGGACAACATTGTGCAACAAGGTGATGCTATACTCCAGGGGCTGAAGTTTAGAGAAGTTGATCGCTGATCAAGTGCCGGTTTTTGATTGGATCCCAGGCGCAAGCCAGGTGAACTTGTTTTAATCAGGGCTGGAATGGATTAAGAACACGTGCATATCATTTTTATCCACACAGGTGACTTTTATTAATTTATTAACGTCTTTGAATTTTAGGGAGAAGGGAGGAGTGGAGGCTGAAAGAGAAGAAAGAGAGCGGTGGATTACAAGAGAACAGCAAAAGATTATGGACAGTGTGAATGGTAAGCTTTATGCAAGGTGAATGTGCAAGAAGATAAATTTATTTGAAATTATATTATTATGTGACTGCACTTTATTTTGTGGTTCTTCTTTGTTCTTTTGTGTGGACTGATTTTACATGTACCCTAGCAGTGCTTACTAACAATACTTTTTAATCTTCTCTTACCATAAGTTTTTATTCCTTTCCTCAGCATTGTCGAAAATGAGAGAAGGAAGAAATCAAGAAAATGTAAGAACTGAACATGCTCTTTTGTTCGTTGGAATATGCAGACATGATGCTTTACTAAACAACTCCATTTGTATTGTAATTAAATGCAAGAACATACGTAGAAAAACATTTAACCAGTAAAAGGGTCCAATCAACTTTTTTTGTTCTTTATTAATTTGAGTTTGATGTACCAGATTGTTGTCCATTCTGCTTATGTTATAAATTATTCATTATGCCTTTCAACAACCAATCTGTCAAATCAGATCATGCTGGGGGGATCCTATATGAAAGGGACAGAGACGTTCGCCAGAAATTTTAAATTATTAGCCCCTATAGGATACCAGTTTGGGCGTGGTTCAAGCTTTATTTGACAGCTAAAAAGATACCACTTTAAAAGGGGCTGTTGAATGATAGCCGGAGGGACATCACAACTAATTTCTTTTGTACATAAATGACTTAGACCACCAAAACAGTATGATGTCGTTTTTGATTTTAATTCTTTTGCATACGACCCAAAAGATACCTCGTCGTCTGAAACGTTTGGATTTTTGTCCTTAACAGCCTAACTGAGAACAAAGTTTGTCATTTGCCCCCATAAGGGAGACGAGGAGCATCCCCGTCTCTTTCATACGGGAGTTTCCCCCCTGGGCGATCAGATCAGACATGCACTTTTGAGTAGGTCAGCAGATTTTTGCAGTAAACATTGATCTTAGTTTGATTACACATTACTGATATTGTTATTAACATGCATTCATGTAATTGTGTCGGTTGTTCCATTACAGACCACTTTTTGGTATATTAAATTGTGCATTCTTCCATCTTTAGTGAAATAAGAGAGATTTGGTAGCAAACTTTTCTCGCTTTAATGCGCTTTGCTTTTGCTGTTTTATTTTTAATCAAACAGAAGAATAATGCCTCAAATGAAGAAAAGGAAGAAGAATCTTCAGACATCAGCGAGGGAGCGTGTGATGCAAGTGACAGCGAAGACAGTCAAAACACTGAGCAGCTACCAATACCCACCCAAGAAGCACAGGAGACTGAGGTCAAGTCATGTGATGTTGAACGTGACACTGCTGACCTCAGCGCTCAAGGCGACAGTGAGGAATTTAAATCTACCAATTCAGCTTCAGTGCCTGACCAGCAGTCCGGTGAGGAGATTGAGACTGTTAGCGTAGGAGCAAAGAGCCAACTGTTTGGTGATCGTGGGATCTTTGGCGGGTCTCGAGCATATGAAGAAAAGAGGGCTGGTCCAATGATAACAGAGATAGTCGTGGATACAGGTAATTCGCAAACGAGTGTATGTAACTAGTTTGAGAACAAGTTGAATAAATAAAGAATGAAACAGCGGTATGATTAGAGTCAGAAATGGTCAGGGCAGTCATAATTTTGCTTATTTTGAAATGCAACTGCCGTTTCCCAACTTACTGAATGGACGTTTATCGTCCGGTTGAAATCAATCAGTCCTCAGGCTAGAAAAAAAGGGCGTTCACCACATATTTTTTCCTGGCAAAGAGGAGTTAGGACAGGAGTACATCCCAATGTGAATTACCAAGAGTAATTTGAGCTGTTCTATCGTTGGAAGCAAGGTGGCCTTTACAACACTTAACTCTCACAGTGCCTCTCTCCACCCAGGTGTTCAAATGGGTAGCGGTGAATTTAAGCTGGGAAGACGGGGGGAGGTCGTGATATAAGCCCTACATAAACTTCACTACTTTTTTTAAATGCTTGCTCTGATCTCACCAATTTTCTACTGGACCCCCATCTTTCTCTTCAGGTAAAGAAGAGCAAAGTAAAGGGGAAGGAGCGTTGATCACTGAACTGGAAGGTATGTAGGCGCTGAGCAGTAGTGTGCATTAGTCCAGCTATTTGTGCAATCTTTGATGTGTCAAAGATGTATCAAAAGTCTTTGATGTCGTCAAAACCAGTTGGTGAGCGGTTCACCCTAGCGGTCCGTATATTGTACTACTCAGACCGCTCAAGCAACCAATCAAAAGGCTCCTTTTAGCCATGGATCAGTTTGCTCATATAATAATTTCCTTTATTTTTATTTTCACCTTTTTTCGTTTCTTTCTTTCTCAGATGACGACATTGAAATAATATCACTAAGTGAGGTACCGAGAAACGGTTCAAGTGATTTTCCTGATCCCCAAGAGGTTAGTTTATGATTCTAAACTCCTTACGGTGACCAAAACCCAATTCCTCCTTACCTTTTGAAGGGATTACCAGCGAGCTAGTGATGAGAATAAAAACAGGAGACAAGTGCCAGCCTAATCCATATGAGCCATTAAGATTTTATGCAGACCAAGATGGTGTACAGAATGTATTCTCAGACTATTTCAACTGTGTCGATGAAGTCGCTCAAGGAAACAGTGGAAATCCAAAAGTGTTTACTGTGAACTGTATTTCTTTGTAGGATTTACCTGAGCTTGAGGAAGTAGATGTCAAGGATCCTTTCTTCATTCGCAGTTTAAACTCGAGTCATAGCAAAGTGAGTTTACCTGTCTCTCAGTTAAGTGACGTACAATTGAATTTAATGAGAACCTAAAGGTGATGTTTTAATGATGTTGAAAAACACCAAATGGGAGATGAGAAATCAAACAGGAATGAGGATGGTTTAGATTAGGGAGGATTTCGATGGATTGTGAACGGCGCACTTGAAAATTCGAGATAATGTTTTCGAGGTTCGCTTTCCGTCAGCTTTTGCCGAGTTTGTGTTGCTGTCGATCATGAATACGAAAGTTACCGAAACTTGCCGAACAATGTCTCGTTGACGATCGTCCCACATGCAAACTTCGCTTCCAGTTAGCGATCATGATATACAGCAGCTAAAGAGGGAAATAAATTTAGGACAACTACTAAGCACTTCTGTGAACCCAAAAATGGTTCACTTGCTGGTCGCAAAATCACTTTTTTTTTCTTAGTCTATTGTGGGATTGATGGTACAGATATCTTTTTATCACAGTGGAGGCGGGGTGGGCAAATGCATAGTTACCGCGCTGGACTGCGGATCGAGTGGTCTGAGTTCGAGCCCTGGTCGAGGACACTGTGTTGTGTTCTTGGGCAAGACGCTTCACTTTCACAGTGCCTCTCACCACCCAGGTGACTAAATGAGTACCGAAGAATTAAATACTGGGGGTACCCCTGTGATGTGCCAGCATCCCATCCAGAAGAGGTTGAAAATCCCAGGTAGAAAGAGGTAGAAAATCCAATTCCTTGCTAGGGAAACGAGATAACCGCCTGCCTCACTTTTTTATATACCGCGTGCATTTGCTTTGTTGAAGAAAGGAAAACAATAATGAAACTACCTCTCTTATTCTTGTGTTTTTTTTTTCTCTCTAATTCACTACCGTGTCAGAGAAAACCTCTTATTGAAGAACTGGACGATAACTTGGAGTCAAAAGGAAAACCTTTTATTCAAGAATTTGCAGAGGAGGACCTCTCAGTAATAAGCCAGGATTATACCTCGCGTTCCAGACCTGTCATTGAAGAGATTAACGAGAGATTTGCGCGGCTCAGTAACCCGCGAGACAAACCTAGTAAGCCTCTTATCGAAGAGCTTGACACTGCAACTGACCTTCAAGGCAATGGAGAAAATTTCAACCCGCTGATCAAGGAAATACCACCTGTTGGGGTCCGTGACGGAACAACCGGACCAAATCCTAACACTGCTGAACCAAGAGAATCGGGGCTCAGCGCCGGAACCGATTCCCAGTCATCGCTCGGTCCTTCTTGGGAAACGCTTCAAAAACTGGCTGAACAGGTTGGATCGACAATAGAGCGAGAGCCTCTTGATGTAGCCAAGGAAAAGAAGGCTTTCGTCAAGAGAATGCAAGACACTAACTTGGGGGACTTAGATTAATCATAGCGTCTTCAAACAATGTTCTGAGGAGGATGTTTCTATGTTGTGCTTAGTTGCGCTAAACCAAAGTTCAAATGTCTTTCTTCCCGTGTAAACGATTCGTATTTGCCTTAATCATCGTTAGATGCTATACCAGCACCGTACATCTGCAGTAACTGACCAGCAAAAATACCCCAGCTATACATTTCGAGTTTCATTCTGATGCAGATTAACGGGGTGTCCTTGCAACCTTTATTTGGCTCATAACGTAACATACTTCTGCCCAATGTGTGACTTGTAAGACACGGCAACAAAACATTTCGATGTGCGCTTAATGTTTCATTGAACGAGCTAGATGGGCAGCAATTTTTACGAATACTTGTAAATACATACACCTTACGTGATGGTTTTAAAGATAACCTGAGCGGATCCTGAACGAGTTTCACTGGACTTTTCCGAGCCCTCTACACGACTATTTCGGACTGATGATGAAGCGTCTTCATTGAATTTTTTTTAGTCATAGGTCCTCTCAGTATAAAGTTTTCTTTTTTTTCATATTAGCTATCTCGAAATACAGGCTACAGTTCCAAGGCGTTCTTAGAATTGCTTACCATAAAAATAGAGAAAACTAAAAAAAAAATATCCAAGTGTGCACTGACTTAGTGAAAGGAATTTGGTTACATTTCAAGCAATTTATTTCTTTCAACCTGTTTGATTTCGTGGGACAAGTCGCAGAGACCAAATTTCGGTCCGTTTAATTGTTCCTTGGTAATTCAACCTATTTATTTGAGAATTGATTATACCTTTACTCGGTATAAACTATTTTTTAAACGTTTTCTTTATAATACTGCCGCAATCAACTCGAATTTTCTCGACACCGTTGAAAGAAATAATCAAAAACAAAGTCTGAAAGAATACAATTTGGTACGTATGGTTTAGTCTGGGGTGGAAAGTTTTAGTTTATTTTTCTGCAACTGAGAAAAATTTTAAACAGTACTCGTATGCGTAAAAGATGACTAGTGTATATCCTTACACTGCACAGCCTGATTTTATTTACCGGCGAAAATTAAAAACTGAAAGCTTCGTGAACTTTCAGATTATTTCAATCGAAACGAGAACAGTGCTGCGACAGGTCAGGATATGGTCAGGGAAAAAAAATTCTACAAGGTCAGGGAAAAGTCAGGGAATTTTATTTTGAGTCAGGGAAAATTGATATTTTGAAGAAACGTCAGGGAAAATTGAAATAATTTAACAGCAGATTTAATACCTATGAAGGCTGGAAGAAACATTTGGGGTCACTGTGATCTCATCGATATTTTTCATGAATGAGGAAGGAAATTCCTCTGAGTGGGATATTTTCTCAGGCGGTCATTGCCTGATGTAACTGGGAGATGGGGCGATTCAGAAAAGTGCCCCCGCTGTTCAAGCCAGTGAAAAAACGGTCAGTAACTTAGCAACTTCATCCGGGAAAAATTTGGTATGACATGTCATGAGATACGGACTTGACTTTTCCATAGCAGCTATATTTTGACAGGGTTTTATCTCAATGTTCTTCCTTTTGCTAAAAATTGTATTTTCATGAAATTATGTTTACTTTTTAGGACTTTGGAACACGGCATGATGACTTTTTTAATTCTCGTCACCTTTCCGGCTGCTGGGCTATGTACTAATATGGAAAGGGAAGTCTTAATTGTTGATCATTTTCCGGAATCCCGCTATAACGGAAGCAGCTAAATTGCCCATGCTTCCACGTTTGAACAAAAGCATGAAAAATAGCGCGAGCGCGATGCAAACCACGATGAGACAAAACAAGTCTTTCCTTTTATACCCTCAGTTTATTTGAACTTGTACAAATGAAAAACAAATCTTATCTTTTGTGTCCCTTATGGTCTAGATAATTGCCATACAATCCATAGCGAGTTTAATTATTACATTGTTAAGCGTCTTAAATCCGAAAACCATCACGATCACGATACAAATAAGTCAAAAACCAGTGAAATTACGACTTTTTTCTATCCGCTCCAACTAGGCATAGCAAAAATCCTGAAAACTGTTAGCTAAGATTACAGTTAACTTACGGGTAAAAAGCAAGCATAATAAAAACCCTTAACGAAGTTACAAAATCTGTCAGGATCTAAACACGCGCATGCCAGGATGTCTCAGACATAGAGAGCGTAAATGTCGACGCAGGCTGTTCCCCCATTGTCTCCCTCGTAAGCATTCATCAAATCTTCGCCATACCACAGGCGGAGTTCTTGGCCTGACTGGACCGAATAAGGGTTTAAAAACGACAACACAAGCTCTGGAGAGACCGAGGTGTATCCGGGAATTTTGGACCACTTAGCACCTTGGTGAACAATGAACTGGCTTGGCGGCAAAAGAACATGATTGGTCGTGGTTGTTATGACAACATTAATCTTTTCAGCGGAATAGAAGGAAACACCTTGACATCCCCAGTAGGACCAGTAGGAATTGCGTCGTGTGTCGCACGTCACGTAACCGTACAAGTGAACCAATTTTACTGCAGCGAGCTTTCCGCCAGAGACGGAGTGAGCGAAGAACCTGCCAAACTGTTGATTCCTCGCACCAAAACAAACTGGAGAGAAATTCATCTTTCGCCATCGACCTGTATATAGCAGCAGATAATACGTGTCACATTAGTAAGACTTGATTCGCGGATCTGCACAGTGGCGCGGTCTGCGTAAGAATACTTACAGCCGAAGTTATAGCCTGCCAGTATAAAGTGCAAAGCTTTTTAATCATGGCGCAATTGCTTCATAAATTTCAACCGTAAAAAATTACAAACCCGAGTTGTGTCTCCCAAAAGTTCTTCTGGTGATAAGCGAAGATTCTTGGAAAGCGTTTGAGAGTTTCGAGCTTCTCTTCTCAAGCGATTCTGGGTTCCGAGCAGGCCCTTCACGCTTGTCAGCTTCGGCTGGAATTTTCACAGCGAGGGAACCAAGGGTAAACACGAAAAGGCCAACTACAACGGAGTTCATAGTGTCAGGACTGATTTGTTAGTGTCGTCTTCTTCACATATATACCGGACTGAGTAACTCGAGTATGGGTTTTGCCTTCTTCGCTATCATTTTAAGCCTTTTTAAGATCGTGTTGCGACAAGATTTACAGCGGTTGTTTATCTTTTCTTTAGATTTGCATTCTATTTTCAGCGATTGTATAAAGCACAGTATAGTTTATACGCAAACAGAGTTGACATTTCTTTCTTTAGCTTACAAAAAACACAAACTTTCGCTCTGACTTCACATATCGCGAGCACGAAGTCAGTACTCGACAAACTATTATTCGCCTATTAACAACTACTACTTGTAATTATATGAAGCTGGTATCATTACAGAGCAATCAGAACAATCGTCTCGGCTTCATAAAACATTTTAGTCTCGCGAAACTCACAGCGGCTGGTTCTGGCTTGCGTTCAGTTAAGCGCCACGTCAACACAACTTAAGTTCTACCTGTTCCGTTATTAACCTTAGGACGCTAATTAATTTGAGTTTTAGAACTCGGAAAAAGCGTCCTATCCCAGTTCTTCTCTCTGGTCATAGGAACAAAACGTGTTGAAAATATTGAAAGAGTGGGGGATTTGAAATCGTGTTTTTAGCTACAAAAGTCACATGCAAATGCAAATTTCAAACGCGGAAACGCTGATCACGTAGTGATAAATGTTTATTTACCAAAAACAATGTTTGTCCTCAGGCGCCGATAACAACTCAAACTTCCTTCCTAATTGTATTATCAAACATAAAGCACTAAATGCCGTGATGATGCTTTGCCAAAACAGTTTGCTTGTATCGATATATCACTGAAGAAACAAAAATGTATTCCAAGTCAAAAATCCCAACTTTTCGAACCCTAACAGTTTGGCGAACTCTCCGATTACTCCAAACAATCTTTCACTTCCTTGGCAAAAGTGTTAGGAGCAATTTACGCCTGTTTTGCCCGACCTCACAAGTTTTTTGAACCCGCAATTGATATTTCTGTTCATGTACAGGTGGTTTGAAAGTAAATTCTTGATATAGAGTTGATAACAAAAACAACAGGATTTTGTCGGGTATTTTACTGTTTGCGGAGTGGCCACGTCATGATCACGGCTTGGACTTGTTTAGCAGAGGGGAGACAAAAAAAATTTAACTGATAACATTTAATCAAATGAAACAAAATCAGTACTTTGTAAAATGTATGCGGAAAACATATCGGGAAAATGGTGACAATTTTTGGGCCAACCGGCGATTTCTTCGTTCATGGAGTTGCATTGTCTAATCATTGCGGAATATTAGAGCTTTCACCATTCGTGAAAGATGTAGATGATATTTAATGTGAAAAGTTAAAAAAGGCTAAGGACTGACAACTTCATCAGGATAGAAATTGAAGGAAAATTATTAGAAACGTTTTGGTCTTTAATTCCTTAGTAGTTTCAGCAAGCATTTGCGCATGTTCATAATCTTCCTCACATACAATGTTTGATATCATGAAAAGGCCTATAGGACCATTACGTAACTTCCACTGACTTCAAGAGCGAGAAAGCAAAATGTGCGTGCGTTAGAGCCGAAGAAATATGGTCTAAAGAGGCTAAAGAGAAGTATTAGGGGTATCACTAGAGGAGAAAATTCGCGAGAATCGCTTACGATCCGGTTGAGACGCTGACAGACAACAGCAAATATTACAAAGAATCGAGCCTTAGGCGAGTTGATCTTATAAAAGAAAAAGTCGCTCAGTTGGGTCGCCTGTGTGTGGCGTTGCTCGAACCAACAAGCAAATTTCTTCTAAGTTTTATCGTAAGTCAGAAGTTGTTCGTCTTACCCTAGTTTAAGATCATTACACTTCTAGGTTTAAAATGGGAATCGCCGTGACATCCTCCCGGCATCAGTAGTATCTTTGCGGGTTCGAGCAACGCCAGACTACTATTAAACTTTGTGGTACGAACAAGCCCATTTTGGAACTGGCCGTCTCTGAGAGGCATTTGCATCTTTTTTGTTTTCAATTCGCTTGAAGGAACGGCTGAGTGCCCCGCTGACGACCACACATTTGCCTGATAAAATATTCAATCTCTGCGGACCGTATAATGATTCCGAGCCAGTCCCAGTATCGTGCGCGTGCCTTTTGCTACTGCATAAAGTGAATTCGTTGGTTTTTCAGACAGTTTAATACTTCTAATATTAAATCTGTATAGAAATTAGTAAATGATTTGCCAAACATAAATCCCTGACAAAGTTTACGTTATTAGATATGTGTCGAAATTTCGATGCGTTTATTGCTTTTGAAGTTAGGTGACCAAACAGTTCCTCGTGTGATAACTTCATTGAAAGTGTCTCCCGTAGAGATCTCTATTTAGAGAAACGCTGCAGCAAATTTATGTCGACTGATTCAAGCTTAACATACCGATTTCCAAAAGGGCTTTAGAAAAATGTTTAGAAACTGAAACATCTTCCTCGGCAAACTTTTAAAGATGGACGTACCGTGGCAACTGACAAAATTCATTAATCTCTCCTGAGTGACTGGTTTTTCAGTGACACCTGATAATAAAACCAAACGAATGCCCCCAGTTAGTCTGGCAACATGACGGCTCGCACCGTCTCGAGAAAGGAACATAATTTTAACGCGGTGTAACGATTTATCAGTGGTTTTCGCATGAGTTGTTAAGAGTTTAAAATTCCTCGTTCGCTAGTTTTTTGTTTTGTTTTGTTTTGTTTATCTGTCTTTCTTTCATTTTCGTTACTCTCTAATTTTGAAATATAAATATATCGGCACGCTTTCTGTCTTAAATGTCAATATGTTTCGAAGTTTAATAATGCTGTTCTGCCTCACATCCAGCGGTAATAGCTACAAAAAAAACACCAGGTTTGATTCTTCACTTGACAATGGAGTTGAATTGTAGCTCCGGTAATAACTAAGTTTCTTCGCTTATAAATGTACTGAAGTAATTCCTGTAAAACTGAATTCGTAACAAAACTAAGACATTAACAAATTTTTTCCGTTTGGCAAGTTAGCGATAATAACATACGACCATCCATAAAGAATCGAAACGATTAGTTTAACGAAAAGCGTCAAACTTAATTGGTTTCCCCCGATATTGCTGTCAATCAAACAGCACTGGCAATTTTTAATTTTCTTGCAATCGCAATGGTTGGATTATTGCGAGTTACCAGGGAGAGTGAAAATTGAATATTTCAGCTTTGCAAACCGATTAAAACAGCGGAGAAAATTATCTCTGATGGTCTGCAAAAGGTAAGAATTAGTCAGGTAAGCAATAGCTCTTTTTAAACGAGGAAGCTGTCATGAATGGCACAGGGTTTTTGGCTAGTTTCCTTCACATTATCAAAGAAAAAAAACCGTTAAGATTTAATTCGTAATTCAAAACCATCCGTTGTTGAAACACGAAAACAAACGCTTTGCGTATTCTCGATTTTTATAATTATATCAACTGACAAACATGCTTTCTGGGTTTCTTTCGTTCGTTTAATTAAGGAAGGAAAAAAGCGTATAAAATTTGAACTGTGTTGTTGTCATTTGCACTTTGTAAACGATGAAAGCAATTTCAATAAAGCCTTAAAAAACAACCCTTTCCTGTGTCATTCGCGGCTACCATCAGCCTTAGATCGCAAAAATATTTGTCCATACTATCTCGCTGATTCTTTCAAACTGAAAATCGCAGACTCTAACATGTGTGTCGTACTGAAACGTGATAATTGACGTTGCTCTTTGTTATTAGTAATCGAAAGAAACCTGCATAAATTAGGAGATCTTAAATCTGCTTGGTCGAATTTTACTAACAGCTTAAGACAGTTTTCTAAATAACAACATTTGTTTCTCTCTTATCACTGTCGATGGCCTGGATCTCCCTCAAAAAAGTTTTTTCTAGATTCGGGTAGGTGCACCTATTTCGTTTAGAAGTAACTCTATTCTAATGTTTATTTAATTTTAAAATAAGAGCTGGTTATTCCATGGATGTTTATGGAATACCGGTGAATATGTGGAGAAAAATAAATTTCCCTAACAATGGTAAAACCTGTTAAAAACACGCTCAATAAAAGGCTCGGTAACCTCGTAAGCTTTCCATTGTGGAATTGAGATTAGCTTGATAAGATACAACTTTTTTTTAAATTTGAAAAGAATTCTGTCAAGTGGGTTCAGAACCATCTGAATTTTAAAAATGCAAGTTCATTTTCCAGGAAACATTTAGCGTTTTGATACACCACTGTTGTTTGATTATTGTTAACTTTTACATTCTTTCTTCCTTTCGTTTATAAAGGTTTCCTCAAAAATGCGATTCCTAAAATATATCTATCTATTGTTTTTCTTTAAAACTTTTCTTTTCGAACATGATAAAGTTGCACATGAATCAATGTCATAATGAGTTAAATATTTCAAACACTTTATATGGCTCGGAGATTGCAGCCCCTTTATTACCGTGTCAACGGAATGCGAAGACGATTTTCAGATTTGCATCAAAATGGATTTAGCTTTGAATAGATTCAGTTGTCCCTTATAAAGATTCTTGCTTCCGACCTATTGCAAACAAACAGCACTATTAAGAGAGCGTTTTAATCTGTAGAGATTCCCATAAGCTTATTGGAAATTCTAGAGCTATACATCCAGGAATTAATATGTTTGCTCTTCGGGGACCGGGTGAAGCTTAGGAGAATTTGGAGGCCCCCACCCTTAATTAGAAAAGCATTAAAGTTATGACAATGAAATTTCGAGACTCTATTATAGCACTTCCAAAAATATTTTCCTTGAAGACTAGAACATTGACTGAGGACGTCATAAAACGTAGAAATGACGTCATTATTTTTTACCAGCCGCCATCTTCGATCCGCTATGTTAGATTTTATAATCTCTTTACAAAATGTCAAAAACACCAAAATTGGGTAAGAAGTAGTTAATATCGATGAAGTAAACTGGCTTCACTTAAGGTTACTTCAAACCTTCGCGGATGTCCTCCAGAAAAAAATTCGTACGCGCGCTGTTTTCAAGGAAACCCCCACAAACTATATATCAACAGGAAGGTTATAAAATTTAGAATTCGATAAGATTATGTTTTGTTTTGGATTTTTCTTTCCAAAGGCGGCAGAGGCCGTCAACTCCAAAATGACCGACTGACGTTCCAGCGAATTAATCGGGTATCAAATGCGATCGTTCATGCAAAATGACTGTGCATTGTTTATCACAAAGCCTCAATCTCCAAAACGTGTCAGCATTTTCTTTTATTTCTATTGGTTATCTTTTTTATAGGTCTTTCAATTTCGACTATCGAAAAATTCGCGTAACCTCTTACGTTAAACGCCGCCACGAGAAAAGTATTTAAAATAAAGGAATTCGCCGACACTCTTTAGTTCCATATCTATCAGTGAATGTTCTGACCAAATTTCATGGAAAACCGTCAAATCTGCATACCCTATTAAGTCATTTAAAGAGAAGGGATTCTCTCGAAAAACGAGTGCTAGTTTTCGCCTTCTAAAGATTCATAAACATATCACGCCTTCACAGAGGAATGTGTCAACTTGAAAACCCGTGAGCCAATGAAATAACAGAACCCGTAGCGTTCACAGTATGCAAACTTGAGCTTCGCGGACTTTAATTTTCTTGACCAAAAAAAAAAATCGACCAATGTAGCCCCGCGAAGGTTTGAAGTAACCTTAACTCAAAACTAACCCAGGCAAATTGTAACAAGAGAAGTCTCTTGACCGTAGTCAATGGCGTTCATATGACCACAGCCAAAATACTCCAGATCACACATTCACATTCTTCAGAGCAGTTTGCCACTTGGGGATAAGAAGTTTTTACATATTGTCTCGTTATCCACAAGTGGCAAACTACCCGAGAAAAGCCAGAATTCTCTAATATAATGAGGGCAGAAATGACATGGATGTGAGCAGAAAAGCTAGAAAAAAAGAAAAGAGAAGAAAAAACAATGAAGAAAAACAAGTGTCGTTATCCACTAGTGGCAAACTGCCAGTGACAGATCAGGACAGAAAAGCCAGAATTCTCTAGTATGATGCGGGCTGAAACTGGCTGACATGGATGTGAGCTAAAAAGCTAGAAAAAAGGGAAAAAAAAGAAAAAAAAGGAAAAAAGTGTCGTTTTCCACTAGTGACAAACTGCCAGTGACAGATGAGGACAGAAAGGTTACATTTCTTGAACATGATATGGGCGGAAGAAAAATATGATTTTTTTTTTTACAAAACGTCAAAAAAAAAAACACCCAACATTGAGTGAAAAATATTCAAAATCGATAAAGAAAACTTAAGTTACCTTTAAAGGAAGTAAAAATTATCGCAATGGTTTTTAAAGATATCGCAAGGATATTTAAGAATATCGCAACGAAATTTAAACAATTGGTTTGAAGTCAAGAAAATGTAAACTTTGAAAACAATGTCATAGCAAATTTTAGGAATGGCATCAGATTCGAGGTCCATCGCTTAAACGTTTTTAACTTGCAACCATTCAAAGTGCGTGAGGGCCTCACGAGTCCCCTGTTCCCAGTGTTAATAGGGCTAAAGCTGCTTCTCACTAGCATCGACATGCATAAGAAAAGCAAGTAATGCATAAGACGAACGAAAACACTCTTATGATTCTCATTCGATTCTCTTGCCCAAGAACACAACACAATGGGGGTGAAAGAAAACAATAACAAAGTAGAGAAAAATTTGCATATTTTTAAATGTGAAACATTACGTCTTTCGTTTGCAACACCTTATAAAAGTTTGAACATATTTCAGTTATTAATTTTCGACCACAGTATCGTTCACCAAT
The DNA here is from genome assembly GCF_964199315.1 of Orbicella franksi. Classification (NCBI taxonomy): domain Eukaryota; kingdom Metazoa; phylum Cnidaria; class Anthozoa; order Scleractinia; family Merulinidae; genus Orbicella; species Orbicella franksi. The sequence continues at coordinate 13,744,364 of NC_138154.1, forward strand.
AAATGAAAGAGAATGGCAACCAAGGATAGCCTTCTCCGGTCAGCCATGTTTGCATTTCACAGAATTAGGGCTGTCATGAACTACTTTAGTCTGATGTCATCCAAAGGCTAATCAGGACTAACTGTAGTTTAATAACGGTATTGGGGTGACTGAAGAGCCGACTACAACCACTAGGACAACTGTTACGACGTCATTTAACTTAAAACTAACGTTACTCGAGCAAACCCTTCTCATTGATATGACCACGGTTATTATACTCCAGATCTCTGGATTTCTGCCACATTCTTTACGGGCAGTTTGCAAATAACAAGATAACAAGTTTTCACATACTGTATTTGGTCTCGCTATCCACAAGTGGCAAAGTGCGCGTGCTCGTGGCAGATGAGGGCAGAAAAAGAAAAACAGAATTCTAGAATATGATGCGGGCAGAAATGACATGGATGTAAGCAGAAAAGCCAGGCTTCTTGAATATGCTACCAAGCACAATGTTTTTCATCGTGGTTGAAAAGCCGATGGTTTAAAGTACGCGCACTTGATGTGCGGTTGTGTTTCTCTTCAGAAAGAAACGCACACTGCCTCAGCTTGGTAAGGGGTTTTTTCGTAGATGTGGTATTTTGTTATGCTAAGATTTTCGGAGCACACTGGGACAAATGGGCTCTAAGTTGGATCCAAAGAAAATGAAATTTCTCGTAACGATATATTTATTTTGACTTGGATGCGACAGAAAATTCTGCTTCTTGTAGCACTGAATGTGTTAATCGTACATTGGCGATCTGATGACTCAGGTTTCTTCGTTAAGCCTTGCGTAGCATCAGCCTTGCAGACTTGTAGATAGAAGATAAAGTTAAACTATCTTATGCAGTGAGTAATACATAGTCAAGATTGCCATAAAACTTTCAGGTAAGAAACTTAACAGCTTATTTGGCGAATTGAGGAAATAATTCACGCCTGATGTTAAAATTACGGGCATAGTTTTGGGGTAATTTTTCTTTTGTTATTGTATAAACAGTTATTACATTTTCCTAACATCATTCTTCATTTAGGCGGCCAAGAGCTAAAAAACATCGATTAAACCTTTCCTGTCAAAAAGCGAGACTTCAAAATGTAATCAACGCGCAAACACTGGAATACCTTATTCTTAGCTATTTTCACGCATTTTCAAGAATCGACAAAACTGAATCGCGAAATTTAATCAAAACTCTTGAAAAAAAAAAAAAAAAACACCACGCAAATTTTACACACAAAAAAATTTAATACCACCATAGCTAACACATATATGAACATAAGAGAGGGTCATGTTTGGCACTCGCAGATTCTCCTTCTATTCAAAGATAATTTTGAAAATTCTCGATTTTTTCTCGATTCTTGTAGCCGTCCTGGAATTTAACCGTGGAATCAAACCTTTTCACGTTCTATTTTATGGCTTAAATCATGAAAGCCTAATTTAGCCAGGTAGTTTAATAAGCAGAGTGAAGAAAAATATATCATTTTTGACTATTTTCGCTTTCCATTTCGTCGCAAGATCATTTTCGAACGATGCGCAAAAAAAAGGAAATAAATAAATAAATAAATAAATAAAAAGCCTAAATCTGGGGTTGCTTTTTAGAAAAGCGAATTTTTAAGTGAAGTACTGCTTAAAAGGAAAGCTTGTGTTTTTAACCACATCTCCAGTAAATCTGAACAATGCGAACACAATGACTGTGCTATTAGTAACTATCAGGGTAAAGACATAATTACTTAACACTAAGATAAATGTAAAGTGGCGCTTCCCAAGCGATTAAATCACACGATTTTAATCGGGGAATCAACATTTTGCTGAGATGCTCCGATATCACTCAAGCACAGCTTTTTTTTTTGAAGTAATTTACTTCGTCTAGGCTGATTATTTAACATGGTATCACAAAAACAATTCTGTCAGTCGCTGTTAAGAAATTGTATCTCTTGATGAATCTCTTTAATTCCCACACTTGGCTATGCAGCTCGTGCTAGTTCTGTTTAGAAGCACGATTTTAAACCAATCAGCGCGTATATTCTTTGGGCTATTTTCTAAATTGACATATGGATATTATCACGTGACCTAAAAAACAAATGTAACGTGTACTCATTTTACAATTCCTAATTTTAAATGCCTCAACTATAAAATATTGAACTTATTTTGGTATATGTAAGGTAGATATTCTCGTTACTCACTCCATATCTCTCTTCAAATGTGAATGCTCAAAATGTTAATGAAACTCGTGTTGTTCTGCGGTTCCTAGAAGCTGTATAGACCACCTAATTATATTGTTGTGTTTGATGCTAAAGATGTCTTTGCCGATTAGTTTTCCGGTGTTTATGTTAAATTTCAACGTAGCTTGATTAAACACAATGCTACATTCTTTTTAGCCGAAATCATGTCATAATTCAAAGGTAGAAAAATTCTAAATTTATTCTACAACACATGGATGTCTTCCCTGAGATGTCTGCGTGTTCAATGCGAGTTCAATTTGCATGAAATTATCCCGTGGTTCAATCTAGTCTATTCACGATAAACTGTCTACAGAATTCCTGACGCCGTATGTTGTGAGAGCAACTTGCAGCTGCCCTTAACGAATACGTTTTAATAGCTATGTTTACCGAACCCGGACCAGTTGTATTTCTCCCCTCTCAGTATTTATCCTGCCTGCGCTCAATGTCAAAGTGAAAAACTTTGAGTTGTACCAGAAAAAGGGGATGTATTTTTGCTTCAGTGTAGAGAAAAAGTTTCAGCCAGGACGTATTTCCGAAAAAGACAAGACAAGGTTTGCACCACGTTTATGATATTTTGATCATGTTATACATGTTAACATTAGGTGCTGGGTTCTGTGTGCGCAAATATTACATCAACGCTATTCGGAACTACCTTCTTTCTTTTTATTGTTAAAAAAAATACCCAAAGCGCTATCTTATAGATTATATACCCCAGGAAAATTTGCAATGTCTCACGCATAGATAGATCAGAAAATACCTGGAGTTGATGCATTTTCCCGTTAAAAACACAACCAACTGCCACAACTGGTCACAATATACAATAATCTTTTTTTATTTAAAATGTTAAGTCCATTGTAATGGTAAAGATAACCTCGACAGATTGGCACTGTTGATAAATGATAATCTGCCTGGAAAGGATAATTGCGAAATGCACAAAAACTATGAACGAATTTTAGAATATGTTAAGTAAAAACTTCGAGTTATCAGAAATGTCACGGGTATCCTTTAGCAAGTAATCGATCGTTACATTAATGCTGTTTTGATCTCTCCTAAATGTTCAAGAGTGAGTTTGGTATCAACCTTGAGAAATAATGCACAGAGGCAGTTTAAGTATTTTACGTTAGTTCTTGGGGCTTAACTGTGTTAATTAAGCTAATACCTCTTAATGGGTCGACTTCAGCTCAAAACAACAGCGTTCATTTTGTGCAGTGGCCATTATTCGGAGCAACTCTCAAAGGGACGAATATGGAGGAAAATGCAATTTCCCAGAGTGGAGGGCGTCCTGGGGATACTTGGGAGGTTAGGTAATCCCCGACGGCGACGGCAACGAGAACGCCACCAAACAAAAGGTTTAACGAGCAGAACAATGGCTCTGCACGTGCGTTATAAATCTGTGCACATTTCTTGGGCCTCCTCTGCAAAACAAAACGTGAAATGGCTAAGTTTTGATTATTTTGCCGAAGGCAACGACGGCGGCTACTTTTTCGCATTTTTATTTGGAATTGAACAGTGGCATTACATATTTTGAGACCGATAGGCGCACAGAACAGATCTAGGCAATTGCGAAATTCGAAGGTAAAACATAAATTCTTTTTTGTTCTACGCGATGTCCTCCGGGTCGCCGTTGTCATTGCTTAAGGCGCTCCCTATTGTTAGACCTGTTGAGTGCGTCAGTTCCTCGGCAGCATAAATAACCAATGAGTGGAATAAGTCTTTGGAAAGAACAGCCTTAAATTGGGATATAAAAAGTGTAGGATACATTTGACGGTAGATTATTGCATGCTGCCCCTTTTTAATTTTAAATAAACCATCAAATCTTACGCATAACGAATTATCGTGAACTGTACATCATAAAAACTATAAAGGTGGCTGGCAACAGTTTCCAGCAGTTTTCCAACAGCTATACTTTGACGGAGAATGCTACCTCTGTTTGTCAAATGATGCTTTAATATTGGCATCACATGAATGCCCGATCACCAGTAAACAAGTTGTGGTCATCCTTTTTATATAACAGGTTACCATAGCAACAATACAACCCGCTAGAAACATCCTCAATTTTCGTTTTCAGTGCTTCTAACTCAAAACAAGCTCGGTGACCCTCATTTGTGATAAGCATGATAAGTTGTTACGTTTTGTAAAGTTAAAACAAAACTCTGTCTGTGGGGTTCAGGGACACATTATCTTGTCAAAAATTAACCATTCCAACAATTTTGTGGCGTGGGAGTGACAGGTGCACAGGACCAAAGCAGAGTAATCAACCTGGACGAAACCTTCTTGATATAACACCATATTCTCAAAACAAACGTTAAAACAAAAGTATGATTACTGATAAGAAAAAATAATATTTTAATCTTGGATTTTCTTTTTGACTTCAAGGTTGCGTGACAGAAAGCTGAAGAATCGAATTAGCAAGCTTCTTTATTCAAAAGTTACAATGTTCGTCTTTCTCTTGGTAAGAAACAAGTTATACAATCTCTTCGTAATATTTGTATTTAATGCTTTCCTGAAGTAAAACAAAATAATATTCTATTTATACTTTCTCCACATATTTTGTCTGCTATACGCCAAACTAAGGCTTACTGTGTTTTGGTTTTTCTTCCATAGCTGATTCCAAGTCTGGGCGTAATTACGCCTTCAGCATTAAGCAAAGGTAATACTGAACTTTGTGCGACAAATTATTTTAATTTCATGTGTTTCAAATAAGATGTAAGGTCCCGTGAAAATTGCAGCATCTTTAATTTTAAAGTATTCATTTAATAAGTTAATCCGTGTTATCGTTTGAGCTAAATGAGCACACAATTAACAAATACGTGAGTTAACCTAATAAATTTTAAAAGATTTGGTAAAAAAAATCATATTTTTACAAAAGTCAGATTAATTCTGATCTTAAGTATAAATATAAGTCTGAACAAATTCATAATGTCCATTCTGATTAAATCTTACTAACTTACTAGTAAACAGTATTGTTATACCTCCCAACTCAGATACGTTTTGCGATTGGAGGAGAATGTGTCACGTGCCATGGGTCAAAACTAAATAACTCCCTAGGGCGAACAAAACTCACTAACTCCCTAGGGAAACGACAACTTGAACTTTCGACTCGCACGTGATCAGGTCGTGCACCTTGAAACGGCGGCAAATTTGTGAGCCAGTCGGCCTAATGTCAAAAGGCCACTGAAGTCGGGCAACGTTTGTCACTAGAGAAGACATTCATTATTCACGAAAAGGGATTTATAATTCGGCAAAAACATATCAGATTAACAAAGGGGAAAATTTGAACATTCTGTGTCTTCAAGTTTTTAATTTGGCGCCAAAAATGGGTCGCCCGCGTTCGACAACTCGCTCTTCGATGGCTGTCGCCACTCGCCAGGTAGGAAAATAGTGTCATTTACAACCAAATATGCTGTTCCTCGTCAAATCAAGCACAGAATTCTCGAGTTAAGCATTAGAAGAAGGCAAAGCAACTTAAGTGTTGTCTTTATTTTTGTTAGCTGCAAAGAAAAAGACTGTTATCGTGTCGTTTCGGTAGGACGGCTCGGCTTGAGTGCCGCTCGTACAAATCATTTTTTCGCAGTTTTTTTTCTATTTTTGAGTCGGGAGGTATAACAAAACACTTGATGACTAGCCCCTCGGGAAACAGTGAGTTCTGTTTCCCCTCGACCCTCAATGTTCCTCTCGGCTTCACCTCGGGGAACATTGAGGATCTCGGGGAAACAAAACTCACTGTTTCCCCTGGGGCCAGTCATTAAGTGCTTATTATAACATAGCTCGCGCTTGTCTTATCTAATTCCTATTGAGCCATCATGAAAGAAATCTCTATATACGCACCGCCGTGCGCATATCAGATGAAGTGTGCAGTTTCATTTTAGCCGCAAATTGTCCGTCGAGTTTAGCTCGGAGTTCCTTTTGTTAAAGTTTAGGCAATGTGAACATTATTCTGAACAATCCAAACCCTACTTCGAGCTTTCGACTTTTGCCAAGCTTAGATGTTTACTAAAACTTGAGTATTTTGACTTCGTTTGTCTGCATTTTCATTGAGTATATTTTTGGCTTTGTTTGCCCACATTTTCACGTCAAATTAATTTGAAAATAAACTATTGTTTCATGCTCAGCGTGCGTATATCGAGTTATGGATGCACGCGGGAAGTTTGGAGAGCACGAAAGAAACGTAAGAGTTGTTCGATATACGCACGCTAAGCATGAACCAATTCTTACCTCTTTTTTTGATCCTACCAAGTTACTGTATTGTAACAGGAAACACTAAAATCTGAATTTCTAGGTTGTATCTTCTGTCTTTTTACTATTAACATGGACAAGATATCGTATAGACGTAGCTCTTAAATTCCGATTGTTCACCTTGTGCATTTAGAAAAACACGTCACCTTGTACATTCAGAATAAAAGACACAACACTTACAAGTTTCGTGGAAGACACAAGATAAAGTTATAGAGTATCGACAGACCATGTAAAATAGAATAACAATTTCTATTTACAAAAATGGCGGCAATACAACGATAGAATGCATAACTACGTGAGAAATCTAACGAGATTTTTGAACTAAACATCTTTTAACCGTTGGTTCGAAGTGAACTTTTCCTGATGAATGTAAATAGATCATGGAGTTGAAAATTAGTGCTGACGTGATCTAAAATACTAAGGCAACTACGAGAACACGACGTGCGACAGATTTCCAAGTTTTTGTGCAAGTGTTCAAATAGAACAGATCCCCTATAAGTGCTCAAGTCCCCACGTAGGCGTGTGGAAAAATGTTGGGTTGTTTCTCAACCGCAACAAGAATTACAGGCTGCGCGCAACAATTTGTATACCAGAAAAAACGTAGTCCTCTAGAGGAAGGCTCTATCACACTAAACATACAGGGTATCTTGAATTAAGAGAATATTTACTAATTTAGTGGTTAGGTTATTACAGTAAGTGTTTAATGAAGTGTCGAGTCCATTCAATTTCTTTCTGTTTGCCACCGTCAGAAATTCGAGTTGGTGCATTATTGCCAATGACAGGCCGTTGGCCAATCGGAACACGAACAGCTGCAGCTGTACCCATGGCAACATCTGACGTCATGAACGATTTTACCCTGCTGTCAGGACACAACATAACGTACGAGATTTTTGACAGCTCGTGTGAACCTGAAAAAGGCCTTCAAGCAATGGTTGGTTTTAAAAACGTCGACATATTCATTGGGCCCGCGTGTTCCGTGGTCACTGAACCAGCGGCTTTGCTCGCAAAGATATGGAACAAGCCTATTATAACTTATGCGGCGTCTTCAAATGAATTCATCAACAAAAATGTTTACAGTACGCTTGGCACCATAACAGCGTATGCAAGACGCAACGAACGCTATACTCCAAAGTTTGTGCTCCAGATTTTGAAAGCGTTTAACTGGACAACGTTCGCTATTTTGAGCTCATCTGAAGTCGAATGGAAGACGATGGCTGGTAAAATACGAAGCGCAGTGGAATCTACGTTGAAAGTTTCCTTGTTCGAGACTTACGATAACAAACTCCCGCAGTTTGAGAGAGTTTTGTCCAAGGGGAAGAATTTTACACGGGGTAAGTTCACTATTTACTGCCGCCAAATTCCATTTTCACTTAGAAGTATATATACAGTCCAATTTAGGCAGGTTTTTTTAAATTTCTACTGCGTTGGTGAACATGACACAACGAGTAAACACTCCTTTGTAAACTTCTAAAACTTGTTTACCAGTCTCATCTCACTTTTGCCTCACGTACGTTTTAAACAAAAAAGCCTCTGCAAAGAAGATATCTACCCTAACAGCTTTTCCTGGCTCGTTCATTGGTTTGTTGATTGGTGGGTTGGCGGAGCTGGTTGGTTAATAAGATCTTTTATGTTCGTTTATTGTTTGTTAGTCCGTTTTAACTTTGTTCTACTGGCGCACAGAATGACTCATTCTTGCAAATGGCTAGCTCAGATTTCCCCACTGTGTAGACTATAGAATTATATATTTTTCTGTCTTTTTGCCAGTGTTCCTTATTCTATGTTATATCAACGAAGTCCTTGCCATAATGAAGGCCGCTGAGAGTTTAGGCATGACAAATGGAGATTACGCCTTTATAACATTAGACTTGAATACGGACGTGTTTTATAACGATGGTCAGTGGACTGGAAACGAGGGAAAAGACTCCAAGTTCCCGGATATACTGAACGGCATTATAGATCTTAGTGTTTATCGACCTGAACTTTCTGAGGATTTTAAAAAGAAGTACAAAGAAATGGCTGTAAATCAGCTTGAACCCTCCATCAAGAGAAACTTGCATCCTGAGGTAAAGGGTAGGGATGTTTATCATATCTTGTTCTTTGGCCAATTTACTGACTTACTAACTGACTGACTGATCGAGTGACTGACTGACTGACTGATTGATTGACTGACCGACCGAGTGAGTGAGTGAGTGACTGACTGACTGACTGACTGGCTGACCGAGTGACTGATGGATTGACTCACTGACTCACTGACTCACTGACTCACTGACAGACTGACTGACTGACTGACTGAATGAGTGAATGAATGAATCAATGAATGAATCAATGAATGAATCAATGAATGAATCAATGAATCAATGAATCAATCAATGAATGAATCAATGAATGAATCAATGAATGAATCAATGAATGAATCAATGAGTGAATGAATATGCGAATGAATGACTGATCTATTAACCTACTACATTTACATCTCACTGATAGCCTTCGTGGTACGCATCGTTTGTGTATGATGCCGTATACCTGTACTCTCTGGCCGTGAATGATACTTTAACTAGTGGAAATGACATCACTAACACTTCAGAAGTCGTTGCACGCATGTTCAATAGACGTTTCCGAGGTAAGTTTTTCTTAATGCCTTAACCCAAAATACTCTCGTCCCATCCTTGCTCGTTTTTTCGGCCACGAGGCCAATCAAAATGTAGATTTTTGGCTTAGAATGCACACAGTGGAACTCTAGGAAAAATCGCCTGACCTTGATGATTAAAACTTTTACGTTAAAACGACCTTCTGCATTGCGTACAGTTGTTCCAATAATAATCCTTTTAGCATGAATTGGCAAACGTGCTTGTGTGTCCATAAATGAAGTTCTTTGAACTCAGGGGTCATCTACAAGTATTTTGCATAATAAAATAGAGGCAAATTTCAGTTTCACAGACTGTAACATGAGTGCTTTTGGGAACTAACTTGTTTTGCTTTTGCTACTTGTTCAGTTTTTCTCTTTCTTATTATTATTGTCATTATCATTATCATTGTTATTATTAGTATTATTATTATTAGTAGTATTATTGTTATTATTATTATTCAGGAAAATCGGGTCGTGTATTTATGGAAAATGGTACACGAATACCAGAGTTTGTCGTCGGTAATCTTCGGGATGGCTCGTACAAGTTCGTCGGAAACAGAACCAATCTACGGAAGAACGGTTCAGGCTCAATTTATCACGAGCTACGACTGTTTCATAAATCAGAGATGCGGTGGCCAGGTGGATCAAGTCAGGTCCCTGTTAGCAATCCAGTGTGTGGATTCACTGGGAATGAATGCCATCAGAAAGAGGAAAGCACAGGTTAGAATTGATCCTTGCCCTTCCGCTAACGCAATTTACCAATCAAATTTCAAAGGACAATATCCCGGAGGGGGGGTAAACTCCCATATGAAAAGGTCGGGAATGCTCGTCGGCTCAATTAGGGGTATAGATCAAGGATTCTGGTCTCGCTTAGGGTGTTCATAACAAAACACCACTATTTTTAGCTGTCAAAGTATCTTTAAAGGTTCGTAGGTGATGTCAAACACAGAATAACGTGCGAAGCCAAGTGAATCATTAAATGGGCCCTTTCTACGATGTCACGCTTTTCCAATTGTTTCATTCAAACAAAAAACAAGACTCACCGCTCGATTTATCATACCGAACTTTTAACTATACAAAGCTTCATAAGAATCAGTTGCAAACTCGTGAGAATATTGGACCCTTAACTGCCAAATTTCACAAAGAAATGCATGCAACGCCTGCCCCAGGCATACATAGCTTTGCTAATACATGTTACCTTCGAAAGAGAATAAAAAAAACAAACCAACCAAAAGAAAGCTATCAAAACTCAATCCAAACAAAACCTCACTTTTATTTTGAATAACTGCTGGAGCTCAAGAAACACAAAGCCCAGCGAAAAAATAGCTCTCGACAGACTTGGAAAAACAGCATTTGCGTCTTTGATAGTATTCCTGAAACTTCCTGACTAATGTCGTTGAGTTGTGACGCGGTGCATCATCGATAATAAAAACTAAAACACCCTCTCATCATTTCTTTATTTCTCAGACCATCTCAGTGTCATTCTCGGCGTATCCGGAGCGTGTCTACTACTTATAGTCGTCTTCGTTCTCTTGATCTGCGCTAAAAGACGCGTGAAAGAGCAGGAAATTTTCCACAAAAAGTGGATTATTGATTACAAAGAGATTGCGCCATCAGATGACCCAGACGACAATTCCACCATCCCCAGCAATTGTCATCAGGTGAGCCCTGAGATCAGAGGCAAATTTCTCCCAACTGCACTAAATACATTTTAGTACTTTATTCTGGTATTTAGTTATGAATCGTTTCCTGAGAAAATCTACTAAACAGTTAGATTATGAGCTCGAGATTTCTATTTAAACAATAGCGTCTTTCTGTCGAGGAACTATCGGCTGACAGTTGCCCCGCGGAAATTTGATCTTCTTAAAACAAATATATGCTAGTTTTAAGAACATCAAATTTCCAAGGGACAACTATCAGTGTTTAACAGTCTATTGTCTTCATTGTTCACCTCTAAATTTTCTTCCGCGCGCCAGCTCAAAAATCACAATGAATTATTTTCAACTTTTTTAGATCAAAGCTGTGAAAGCCAAATGTAAAATTTGAAAGGAAAATAAACAAAAACCCACTTGATACAATTTCAATTGTTAATTTTTTTTATAAGCTCGCTTGTTTACAAAAAATTTTTCATGGACGAGTACTATCCATCCGGGTATTTTCCTCGGACGGGCACCATGGGCTGATAGTGTCTCTCCGTGGATGAACACTATCGCGTCACGTGATCAATTTAAACCAATAAGAATCGGAGAAAATTTTGCGGTGAACTATGGCGCGTAAAAGTTCACGCATAGAAATCGAGAGCGAATAATCTAATTGTTTTAGTATAAATCTACTAGTCGTTCAAAACTCTATCTAAATCCTCTTCACAGACACTTTGAAAACGCCAAGAAGCGACCGTCACTAGCTTTGTTAACTAGCACACACTAGCACGCTACTCACTATCTACAACAGAATAAATAATGATAGAACGCTAGTAGATCTATACTAATATAGAAAATATTCCTTAGCTGTATACTTGAGCTTGCTCCACTTGAAGAAAGGTTTATCAACACAAATTAAAGACATCCTACAATTCACACTTCGTCTGACAAGGGTACAATGCTTAGGAACTGCGTATGTTTTCATTTTCTACCGAGAGAATTTTGCCTTTTGCATGGAGTTAAAATAGAACTCAAAATAGAAAAGCGAGGTAGCCTAGTACAAATGGCCGATGCGCTGCTTTCCGACTAAGAGGTCTGGGTTCAACTAATTGCCGTTTCTCTCACAGTGCGTATAAATTGGAACTGTGTTTTGTTGTTTTAATGTGATCTGACAAAACGCTTGGGGAAAGAGGGTGATCTTTAATGGATGGGCATTCCATCTAGGGAAGGGGGGAGAGGCAAAACTCCTCGTCGCTAATTACAGCATGTGCTGATGCTGAAACCGAAGTTAAGCGTCGTAAGTATGCTCTTTCAAGCGAAGCTGTAATTTTTTTCTTTCAGATAAGTCGTCAAGGCTCCATGATTAGTATTCTTCCTTCCTCTTTTTCCTCGAGACTTAAAGGCGTTTTTCGCGTAAGTTTTTTTTCCGTTGTATTTTGCTGAGATTTATGCAGAAAACTCTGTAAACTTGAAGGTTTATAGAAGAATTTGGAAAAAAACGCTGTGGTTATTTCTATTGCCGCTGCTGACGAGGACTACGACGACGACGACGATAATGATGATGATATTGATTATGATGATGATAATGATGATATTGATAATGATGATGATGATGATGATGACGACGACGACGATGATGACGATGATGATGATAATGGTGACGACAACGATGATGATGATACTGACGCCAATGACGACGGCTGATGGGGTGAAAGTGACGGCGATGGGGTCTAGGAGTGTTTGTTGTTTTGTTGTTGCCGCCTTTAAGCGTGGATTTGCTCCATTATATATACTGTGATGAAGAATTTGCTTAAAATTGTCTTATTTTGTGGGGCTAGCTATTGACTGCAAGTGGGATTAAGACAAAGGGACCTTTTTTCCCTGTGTTTCTTTCTTAGGGCAAGGCTGTATTAGTGAAGAGAGTTTGTGAGGGAACTTCTCATCTTACAGATAATATGAAAGCAGAAATACGTCAGGTACATATCCTTGTAACTATATACTATGCTAACCTCTTACTAACCGAGCGCGGCGTGGTGCTGTAGAAAAACGACTGGGGGCCGATATTTCAATCGATTCATGCTTTCGAAAACACAAAATAAAGTTCACACTGATCGTTTCCATGGAAACGATCAGTGTGACAAAATCCCGACCAAGAAAGAAACAATCTGACAGCTCGGATTTACCTAAAGACCAAATTGCCCTATAATAAATAGAGGATATTACACGGTGGCGAGAAGATATGAATTTTATGTTCGAGTGGCAAGAACAATATCTCACGAGTTCGCTTCGCTCACTCGTGAGATATTGTTCTTGCCACGAGAACATAAAATTCATATCTTCGAGCCAACGTGTAATGTTCTTTTTATTATATGGAGAAACCAATTCAACAAAAGCAAAAGGCGGGAATCGTAACGTCATTGAACGATACGACACTCACAAAGGTGACATACGAAAATAAGCCACTCGGGTCCCGGATGAAGTGGCGTATGGAATCTACGAGGGGTTTAGTTCCCAGTAAAAGACTCTTCTCCATATAATAAATGTTAAATATTTGATTTGCGCATCCCAGCCCCAAGGATATACAAAAATATACTAAAATTCAAAGTGATTGAAAACTATTGTATTTCCTCCTTTACAGGCATGTGAAATTCGACATGTAAATCTCAACCCATTTATGGGTGTGTGTGCTGAGTTCCCGGATGTTTACATCGTATCTGAATATTGTGCAAAAGGAAGCCTGCAGGTACTGGGGTCTAGGGGTGGGGAATATTTTCGAAGCTAAACAAGCATTAATTTTTTATTGACTTCTACCATTTAGACATTCATTCATTAGGTCTAGCTAACTCGGTCCAGCTATACCTGTATGAATTACTTTCACTTGACTACGACGTCACGGCAGCCGTATTGGTGTTCCAAAACAATGAAACGGCGGCCATGTAGGTGTACCAAACCAATCCTATGAAAGCTGAACTCTTTTCTCATGTGAAAACTTTCTTTTGTGAATGAATGTGAATGCGGAAAATGCTCTGTTTCACTTTAAGTCGATGTTTGCATGGTGTGGTCACTTCTCTCCTTGTAGCCGCTCTCTTGAGCGACCAACTCTAGTTATGGTCATCAATGTGAAACCTTGTTTCAGTTGTTGCTCAAACTCTCTGATTAAAATCTCTCGTAAACGATTGCTCCCATGATGAACAAGTTAACGAACACGATTACGGCTGACACATATCAATGTAATTATTATATTTTCGCAGGATATTTTATTAAATTTAAGCTGGACTGGACTTTCAGGATGTCTTTTGCTTCGGACATTGCGAGAGTGAGTCAACGAGTACACTAAGTTATACATCAATAAGCGCTTAGTTATAGGCCTTCATGGAATTATTTCGTGCCTTGCAAATGTCCAGGTGACAGTCATTAAGTGGTTTGTTTAACCTTACCTGTTTTACGAATTGACCAGAAAGGACAAAGAAGCTCACTTTTACATTTCCTCACTCCTCAAGTTACACTGACGAAGGGCTGAAAAACGAAACGTCAACTTTACAAATGCGCCACGGAGGTTAATTTACCTTCAATATTTTCACGTTGTGGGAGGCGCGGTGGCCTCATGGTTAGTGCACTCGTTTCCGGGGACATTGTGTTGTGTTCCCGGGCAAGACACTTTACCCTCACAGTGCCTCTCTCTACCCAGGTGTATAAATGGGTACCGGCGAACTTAATGCTGGGAGTAACCCTGCAGTGGACTAGCATCCCATCCAGGGGGGAGTAGAAATACTCCTAGTCGCTTCATGCTACAGAAACCGGGATAAGCTCCGGCCTGGTAAGCCACTTGGCTCGTATGCAGACTCTACCTTTACCTATTTTTACGTTGAGGAACATTTAGGTACCAATGACTACAGGTGAATTTACTGAATGTCGTAGCTAACCTTGACTAGCATCCCATCAGGCGAGAATAGAAATACTCCAAGCCGCTTCATGCTACCAAACCCAGATATATCTCCCGGGAGATGGGACTGGTTATTCCACTCAGGATTTTATTTCCCATACCTCTACAATGGCTCTCACGCTATTGCTGACAGCTCCACTACTATTCGTTTTCTAGGGCATGGAGGAACTACACAAAACTTCAATAGGTTACCACGGAAACTTGAAGTCTACTAACGTCTTGGTTGACAGTTACTGGATTTGTAAGGTGGCTGATTATGGCCTGCGGACCTTCCGCGAAAGCAACCTACATCGAAAGGAAACATTACAGACTCTATCAGGTTACTGGCTCGTGTCTTTTTTCACTTTTCTGGTCTTAAAGTAGTAGCGAGCTGTATTTATTTGTTCATTTATTTATTTTCACTTGAGGTTTAAGTATAAATGTTTAACGTTGATGAAAGTCAACACAAAATTCAAATTTCTTATTAATATAGCTAAATGACATTCTTCCCTTCGCCTAGACACCCATACATATTTTTATTTCCTATTAGGTCTTAAAATTCTGCATTTTTAACAGTTTCCGTCAAAGCCGACTTCCGTCTTTTCATTGTCATGGGAAATACTCCAGAGTTTCCCCCAGTGAATCAAACGCTGACCGAGGAACGGAAGAGATTCTGAGCTGAAGATTGCATTTCTCTCTAAGACAAAAATTTATATTTTCCTGATAAAGTTACTGGTTTCTCTCTAACCCTATTCCAAATTGTCTAACTTACTGCTTAGAACCAAGAAAACAATTTTGGCACTGATCATAAAATAATCTGAATTTTTAATCATCAATATTCGTACACAGCTCTCTTTTGGACTGCGCCAGAACATCTACGTACTGCCGCTGGCCGTGGAAATAGTCTGCTAGGAGACGTTTACAGTTATGGAATCATGTTACAAGAGATAGTCCTCAGGGAGAAGCCTTTTTCCACTTCACTTCTCGGCCCCAAGGGTCAGTATTTATAAGTGCAATTGAAATGTGCATACATGAATTGAAGATTTAGAATTTGAAAATTTCTAAACCTCCGCAAATCACGCAGCTATTGAGATAGAATAACCAAGTTTCTCCTCTAGTATAAAAAAGGGAATTCTGATTTCTGTTACAAGATGAATTACTATTTATGATTAGGGTCAATACGTTATTTATAAACACGTCACGTGAGTTTACATGTAAATAACTTGAAGTTCAAAGCAGCAGTTTTTGACTGTTAAGTCTGGCTTTATTTCTTGTTAACCTGGGGTCAGACAATTGTCTGAGGCAGAAGTCTTACTATTAATGTTATCTCTTTACAAGGAACTTTGAATTTTCCTTGTTTTAGAAATACTCTTCTATGTACGGAAGGGGATTAAACCACACTGCAGGCCCCAGGTCCCTCCTGACAGTGCCCCAGCACCATATTTGGACCTCATGAAGATGTGCTGGGATGAGAGCCCCGAAAGAAGGCCCACCTTCAGTGGTATCCTGAAAATCCTTAAAAGAATCAACCATGGAAAGTAAGTCAATGTTTTTGACCATAATTCCTGGCATGGACTTTTGTTCTTCTAAACCAATCTAAGTTAAAACGAGAGGAGAAGTGTAACGCCTAACCGTTAGTTTCCCAGCACCGAAACAAAAAGTGGAGCCCGAATAAAAACCCGGTATTTTTGTCCAATGCTGACCAAATTTAATTTATGAAAATATAGAAGGGCCGCAGCCACGACGAATCATGGTAAAATATAAAAACGTTCTCCGGCTAAAAGTATATAAAAAGCACAAGCTTTTGAATGTCTTAACTACGGTCTTCAACGGGTGAAATGGTACAGACGCGCTAAAACATTCCAAAATATAGTGTGACAAAATACAATAGAATAAAAATATGGAGTAAACTTAAGAATTTTTGTTAAAAAAAAAAGAATGCTAGATTGTTCTGGAAGTGGAAAAGAGTTATTGTCCGTATTGTTGGTTGTTTTCTAGCGCTTCTATGCCGCTCCACCCGGCCGTTGAAGATTGAAGTTAAGACAGTCGAAAGCTTGTGTTTTTATATACTTTTAGCCAGAGAACGTAAGTTTAATTTAGTTACTATTATGGCCTCTCCGTGCCATGTACGGCATAATTTATGTCTGCAACGCAAGCTAGCTGATAACTCTCTAGAATTTTTCTCTCAATTTTCCTTTTTTTTTCTTTCAGAACCGTTAGTGTAATAGACAACATGCTCTCCATGATGGAAAAATACACAAACAACCTGGAGACTATTGTAAATGAACGAACAAGACAACTGCAAAGCGAAAAAAACAAAACTGATGAACTTCTTCACAAGATGCTTCCAAGGTAAAATATTGCTATTTTGAGTCGTTTCTATCAACGGGAGACTGAACCATCATAAAACGACCTTTTCGAGCAAAAAATAATAATAATAATAATAATAATAATTAGATTTTCGCGAAAAATTAACTGTTTTCTTGTCATAACTTTCAGTTTCATAAATTGTTTACTGCATTAAGATAAATGATGGCACATGTTAACGAAGTCAGTCTCTGGTTTACTCTGCTTCTTAGAGTAAGATTCAGTACTATTTACGTTTCGTTTGACGCAGGAGCATTGCAGACCATCTTAAAGCAGGACTTGAAGTGAAAGCAGAGCATTACGATAGTGTCACCATATTTTACAGTGATATCGTGGAATTCTCCAACATAACGTTACTTAGTTCACCAATACAGGTTAGTTAAGACGTTCTATAATCTGCATACAGATGAACTTGGTTCTTCTTTTATTTAATTCAGTATATAACAAAATGTTTTGTCTTACTTTGGAATTAATTATGAGAAGGTTGAATAAAGAGAAAAGCAAACAAACTGTGGACTGGGAAAAATTCCGTATGACATTCCGCGGCTGATACAACCTAAATTATGCGAATTCTTTACATAGGCTCGCTAATTCTCATTGGAGTTTTGAGTCTAATTGTGGTTAGTCTATTGAAAAAGTCATTTGGGTATTATAATACTGAAGGGAAAAATGAAATCAAATTTCTATGAATAAATAGGCCATTTTCCAGTTGCCAATGTCCACGGTGTCAAAACGAGTCTTCTTCATTTTCCTTTGAATGGTTTGACACGAAGACTTGCTTTTAAAAAGATTCAAAGGCAGTTCAAGAATGGCCTGTTTACTTTGTTGTCATTGCGAGGAACGTTTGACAAGCTGAAACTGTAATATAGTATCTTTGCTGACTAGACTGACTAGGTGCAAATTCACTGACTGACTGACCGACCGACTGATCAACGGACTGACTGACTGACTGACTGACTGACTGAATGAATGAATGACTGAATGACTGACTGACTGACTGACTGACTGACGGACTGACGGACTGACTGACTGACTGAATGAATGAATGAATGAATGAATGAATGACGAACTGACTGACTGACTAACTGACGACTGGCTGGCTGGCTGACTGACTGACTGACTGACTAACTAACTAACCCACTAACTGACTAACTGACTGACTAAGAGCCTAAGTGACTGGCTGTGCTTGCTTTCTCGATTGATTGATTGATTGATTGATTGATTTTTTTTAGGTAATAAACCTACTTAACGACCTACACTCCTTATATGACACAGTCATGACGCGATATGATGTTTACAAGGTAAAGAAATCTCAAGTCAATCTTTGTTTCAATCAAAATGAATATTTAGTTTCTGGAGTTTTCGACTCAGATTTAGACTTCATATCTCTACTTTTGACCTATAACTGTCTACCTAGCAGTTCCTCCACCCACCGGTCTGTCTGTTGTCTGTCTCTCTTTCTCTCTATCTGTGTCTCTGTCTGCCAAGCCCACTTAAGTAACATTTCTGTCTTTGTATAGGTTGAAACAAGTAGCGATTCCTACCTCGTTGTGTCTGGTCTTCCGGAGAGGAACGGGAATAAACACGCTGGTGAGATAGCCAGCATGTCCTTACGCCTTGTCACGTATCTTAAGGAATTTAAAATCAGCCACATGCAGGAAAGAACGCTGCAGTTCAGGATTGGAATTCATACTGGTAAGTGTGGTGACTTCAACTAGTTTAATGGATCGCTTCTGTGCGTTCAGATTGGGACATTTTTAACGATTTTTTTTTTATGGACATCCAAATTGATGTCTCGTGCTCAGGAAATCTCACAATAGTAGATTGTTTGCAATATATTAAAGATTCAGTTTAGTAGCGAGGCCTAGAGGACACGTTCAAAGGAAATAGAATGAGCGTGTGCTCTAGACCACGAGGCTAAAAACCTGAATTCCAAAATATCGAAAGTAGCCTATTTGAGATGATAAAAGAGCAGTGGAAGAACTCTTGAATATATTCATTTCATTACCGACCTGGTGTTAATAACAAAGTTAAATGTAAAACACCCTCTGAAATAACCAAGCTGGGGCTTGTAAACCATGCATACGTTTGCCCCATATACTTGCAACTATCCTGTGCGGTTTATCGCTAAGCTAAACTAGGGAACAAAAACGCGCTCCCAAAAAGAATTTGGGGAAGAGACTGCAGTGGATTGCACCATTGTGCTTCCGCCAGAGCGGATAAACATACCGCGCAGCGTTCTACGCATCCGTAGACCTACTTTCGGGCTCAGGTAATAATGCGGACTGCTGTGGTCGCTGCAATGATAGAAAGAACGGCGGACTGTGAAAAGGAACGCGAATATGTCGCTGGGTTGATTTATTTATACAAGAGAACAAGACTCCCCCTGCCTGCTGAGAGGCTCTGTTGCTTATAAATTCAGTGGAGTGCTTATATGGACGCAATATGTGAAGAGGGTTTGTGGAAAAAATGTGTCTTCGCACCGAAATTTCTTGTATAGCCTGGTGCCTGGCCAAACATCGCGCATCCTTATTACGTTTTTCCGCTATGAACCATTGTGCATCATAAGAAAAAGCAACAATCATGACGTCTCCGTCACTCTCTTTCTTTCCAGGACCCTGTGTTGCAGGAGTGGTGGGTCTGAAGAAGCCTCGGTACGACATATTCGGCGAAACAGTGGACATCACAAGGCAGCTGGAAGAGGCGGGAACTGGTATGTAAATATTCATGATAAAATGAACTGAGAATTAGGGCACCGTTCAAATTTTTCTGAGATGGGGGAAGGGCTTAGTGGGATTTTATATGGGGAGAGTGGTATGCCTTAAACACGTACTCATGTGCGGGGCCAATCAAAAAGACGACGTCCTACTATCGCCTTTGACGTTTTTTTCTTTGGATGGGCTGGAGGCGGAATTCCCCAGCCCACTTTATATATAGTACACCATTAACAGCATTAACTCCGCCGTAGAATTCCTTGGTGCCGTTTATATTCCTGGTTCATCACGAGAAAAAGTGCAAGCTTGAAGGAACACTAATATTAGGACGTACCGTATTTATTCGGTTAAGCGCCCATGGCGCTTATTTAATTTTTGGACTTTCAGGGTGGGCGCTTATTCGAGGTGGGCGCTTATTAAATTTTCACCATTTTCAGTAAGTAACAAAACAATAAATAAGAACAAAACATGACAAAATATTAAAGCATATAAATTGTAACTGTTCATTGTTCGATTTATGCCCAGGACTAACAACTCATTGTTTGGTCTTCGCAGAAGTCTCTTTAGCTATCGTAATTCTCAATAAACATCATAAAATTTTCAGAAATGAAACTAGAGATTGTTAGCCATTAAAGGTATACCGTAATAATCAATACCCGTATTCCTCTTGTGCACTTTATTATTATTATGTTTTTTGGGGGGGCGGGGGGGGGGTGGGTGCTTATTCGAGGTTGGGCGCTTAAAAAGTACTTTTTGGGGGTGGGGTGATGGGAGTGGCCGCTTATTCGAGGCTGGGCGCTTATTAACTTTTTCTACCTTCAGGGTGGGCGCTTATTCGAGGTTGGGCGCTTAATCGAATAAATACCGTAAATGCGTTCATTTTTGAGGGAAAATGGCAGTTACTGTGTTTTTTAGCCTAAAAATATTTTCAAAAAGGCTTCTGTGTTTGATGAGGACTCCGTCAAGATGCCAGACATCAAAATAACTCTGTTGTAGTTCATTGTTCAAAACTCGCTGTTGTCTAATTACAAGAAACATTCAGTTCTGTGTAATTTGACAATTGCAGTCTTTGGACCAAGACTGAAATGGAAAGTTAAGCGGAAAACATGGTTTCAAAACTTGGGTATCATCATCATTCCTCAATTCTTTGTCGCTCAGTGCTAAAGTGGCTCTCCTAGATGACTTTCAAATGTAGATACATAGAGGATATCATATGGATGCGCGGGGGATACGAAATTTATCTTCGAGTGTTGAAGATTTAAATATTTTCCAACACGAGAAGGGAAATTTCGTATCCCCAAGTGGCCATGTAATGTTCTATTTATTATATAAACACCAATAAAATGCAAAACCAGTTCACTTTCGCTGCAAAAGGCGCCATTTAGTGTGTAACTATAGCAACGGTGATCTTTCCACATGTGAAGATAACATGTTATTTCCACGAGTGAAGATATCATTTTTTCTAGTGAAAGCTCACCTGGTATTTCATTGGTTTTTATATCATAAATGCTTTTTCTTCATGAGTAACTTACATACATTTTCTTTAAATCTTAGATTTTATGAATATATTAGTAGCTGTAGCGAGTATCATAAGAATATGAGATATGCTGACCGTAAGCTTTTTTGTTTCAACGCGTTCTACAGCTCAGAATATCCATGTAAGTGCCACGTGCAAGCTAATCCTGGATAGGCTGGGAGGCTTTAACCTGGAAGAGAGAGGCCTGGTTAAGATAAAAGTGAGTAGTGCTTGAAGACTACGACAATAGACCAATTTCGATATATTAAAGTTCAGCCTAAGATAATATACCTCAGTACGAGGCTCCGGGGAATAACTACAGAGTTTGTGGGGTTTATTCCCCGGAGCCTCGTGCTGAGGTCTATTGTTTTAGGCTGAATTTTAATATATCGAAATTGGTCAATTGGCATTACCATATATTTCTGACTTACCAAAACCTACCTATACCAGCTTTATTTTGCTCAGTAACGTTTCTTGTAAAAAAATAAGTAAATAAATAAGAATAAAGCCTTAAATGTGAAAAGGCAATTACAAAACTTAACGCGCTCAAATAAAACATTACGTAGTGTGATACGCAAGTAATTTGAACATTTTGAATAAATGTTTAAGGTTAGAATTGAACTTTGGAAATATAGAAACTATTTTATTTATTTATTTATTTATTTATTTATTAATAATATACACGAAAAAAATTACTCGAATCTGATTGGCTGAGAGCAGTGCAGTTCATCAAGTGTAACACCAGCGCAAAAAGTATAACACCAGTGCAAATTACACATCGTAATTCTAGATTGTGATTGGCTGAAAGAAAATAGGAAATTTTTTAAGCCAATGATACCGCGTAAAATGACGACGAAAATTTAATTTGGAAACTTTTTTTTTTCGGGGAAAAAATGGCTTCAAGAAAAATCTTCCGGCATTTCCTCCACGCGAATTTTTCCATGTTTATATTATTTATTTGTTGTTTTGCTTTGTTATGTCTGTTTATTTGATTATTAGTGCTTAGTTGGTTTGTTGTCTGTCCTTCTGTTAGTTCCTTTTGCATCATATTTTTTTTGTTTTTATCCAGATCGTTCTTCATTCTTACCAATCAGTGCTTTTCAGCTCTCTATGTTCCCCTAGCAGACTAATCTAATTTTATTTTCCATGCCAGGGACTTGGTGAAACGACGACATATTACCTAACGGGAAAGGAAACAACAAGCAAGCCAAGTCTTCAATAACTGAATGCCCACTGCTGACACTCGCCGACCTCTCTCGACCGCTTTTTGTCAGAAATGTTGGAAGTGTTGTCCAGCAGCTTCCGTAAACAACATTTACTACTCAATAAGAGATGCTTTCTAATATACTGAACTTACACGAGATACTACGCGACACTAACCGAGATACTACGCTGATTCTGATTGGTCAATAGAGTTGGACGAGCCCTTCTTACAAATTTATTCGCTAGCTTCCCTTTGAAAACATGAGTGAAAATTAAGCTCAAATTTTCTCTTTTTGTTACAAAATAGCGACATTTCTGGTAATTATTAAAGCTGCATCTGGTCTCGCTTGGAGCATTTTCAGATCTCTCACGTTCAAAAGCTAATGTAATCCTCGACCACTTTACCTACCCACTATATCATGGCATCATTTCCAGTCATGATGACGTCAGAGTCATGTGATCGCAGCGCATGCTTATTGAGTTGTACCTCGGTTATCACACATGTTCAGGGACGGTGAAAAGATGTAAACATCTGTCGAAAGTAAATAATCAATTTTTAATTTATTTATACTTAAAAAAATTTCACGTTAATTTAGTGTTAGTTATTCTAGGCAAAAGATAACTACGTTCAAAATATAATCCTCGCTCTCAAATTTTCAGGGCAACTATTTACTTCTTTATTAATGAAACGTTCCTCGCACATTAAATTACAGTAATGAAGCGGTACAACGACAGCAAACCGACAAACAAGAAATAATAATACATTATATAATTGGGATTAATAATTAAGCTGCGGCCTGGAAATCAAAACAATATTTCAACGCCAGGTATTCATCTATTTAGGCCGGCTTGTGTATTTCCAATAACAAAAGTCATTAAAATGCCCACTGTTGAATAAGTAAATATGTTGTCATCAAATCAAAGAAACGAAGTTTGGTTTCCGCCCTCCTAAAGGCCAACCACAACAAACAAGCTGTATCAGGTACTGATATTAACGAAGTGAAATATAGAGAGAGCACTTCTATTTCCAACTTGATTTCGCCATGGCAACATCTTAACTGACAGCAAGGCAACAAAATGTTTTCACATCATTGAAACAAAATTAGTTTCACAAATTACTGAGACTCGACAACAGGTAGGGACATGGAGTTTGTATTTCATTTCAATGAATATCTGATACTGAATTGCTTTTTCCACACGTCACCGGCATACAATTGTAGTTTGGCCTATGTCATTGTGATTCTAAGTCGTGAGAGTGCTTTGCGGCAAATGAACTTTTCGAAGAATTATACTTGTGATTGTTACCTCAATTTATTGTCATTTCACTTAAATGTCGTACATCCGACTACACGTGTATAAGAAAAGGAAGGAATTGGATGAAATACGCAAAACGAGACCTAAAAACATAGTATTTGAACTTAAAAAGTGACACTCTCGAAATCATTAATGTCACAACGCATCAAGTTTATGACTAAAACGATAACACTAAAACACAATGCCACACTAATTAACGTCTTAAATGAAAACGAAATCTATTCCAGCGTTATATATTTAGACCGGATTTGTTGACTTCAAGGAGTACCATCTTTAAACCGAATCACCAATGAGAGAATTATTCCGTATCTATCTCTACATATAATTGAATCGTTTCTCAGACGACTGTCGCAAAATCAACGTCTATGCTAACAGAGAAAAAATTTCGAACGTAACTTTTTTTGCTATTGTTGTTGTCGTGGTGGTGGTTGTTTTTTAACGTAAAAACTGTCATAAGATTCGGGAAAATTCGGTTCACGACCTTCATGATCGATCTCCGAGAGGCCACGGCAAAACTGAGAGTTCGTCGTGTGCGAACGGAAATCTAAAACGCTAGGACACCTTTAAGTTAGTTGGCTTGCAGATAAGGGAGAGTTTCCACAGCTTTATTGGAGATAAATGTAACCCTCTATCTAACTGGAAATTAAAAACCTGTTTAAACTTATACAGGCTCTGTTCCTGCAGCGAAATAAAATGCTTTTTGTTCAACCACTAGGGAAGAAAACAGTTGGCGTCGTCATGTCAACCCTTCATCAGGCAATAATTCGCCGTAATCCCCGACAAGTACGTCTTCTAACAAATGTGGGCTGCAACGTTAACAGACCTGATTCACACATGCGTACTCCAATGCACCTCGTCTGCGATCTTAGCAATGAACACTTGAGGGTGTCCCTGGGGCGTCTTTTGCTCCGTCACGGAGCTGGAATCCATCAAAAAGACGAGTTCGGGATTTCAGTGTTCTGTCACGCTTGCATTAAACAGCATACCAAGTTAGTCGCGATAATGATAAAAGAGAGAGAAATATTGTGGCTTGATAAAGATAACGAGGGAAATACAGCATTACATCACGCGGCTGCCTCTGGAAATTACCTGATAACACGGATGGTTATTGCACAGATGAAGAAATATCGCTTAGATATCGATCAGAGAAATAACGCCCGTGAAACGCCCCTGATATTAGCGGAAAGATTTGGACATTTCGAGTGCGCCGTGTTACTCCGAGACAGTGGTAAAGCTAGCACTGCTGCACGAGACGATCACGAGTTTAAAAATGCCGAGGAATGGAGACACACGTGGACAGTGCGTGCTACGAGGAAGCTATCACCTTACTTTAGGTTGGTAACTGCATAGGTCACAAGGTCATATATATGTGGGTTATTGACCAAGTGTGAGGTCAAGATGGCTGGATATTGGCCAAGTTCTTTTTTTGTGTGTTTATGGACCGAGACGGAGTCGAGATCCATGAACTCGCAAAAAAAGAACGAGGCCAATATCCAGCCATCTTGAACGAACAAGCTTGGTTAGTGAAGGATATATTATATGGCTTTCGGGCAAATTTTTCTCGCGGGACACGGCGGGTAGTCCCGAGCGGGCAAGATAGCTCCATCTTGCCCGCTTGGGTAGCCAATTACAGCGCAGAATTTGATTCATCTTGCCCGCTCACGGAGCTGACCATATAATAAGCCATGTTAACGTAATTTCAGCGAAAAGCAAGGCCTTTTAAGACCAATTGACTCATACTTGTCTCTCGTATTGCCATCCCCCCTTCCCTTGGATGGGAAGCTAGTCCATCGCAGCTTACTTCCCAGGATTTTGTCAGCTTACCCCAACAATTCACCAGTGCCCATTTAATACACCTGGGTGGAGAGAGGCACTGTTAGAGTAAAGTGTCTTGCCCAAGACCACAACACAATGTCCCCGGCCAGGGCTCGAGCCCAGACTGCTCGATCCGAAGTCTAGGGCGCTCACCGTGGGGCCATTGCGCGAGCCTCCCACTAACCTCAGCGAATTGCGCGTCCTTTATTCTTCACGATTCTAGTTTCAGAATTGCAAAATAAACATTTCGAATAGAATAAGACTTTTTATTTCCCTAGTTATTCCCTGTGTTTTCAATCATTAATATCAGTTTCTGGGTTTGTCCGCCACTGTTACTTGCGCCGGGACGAACGTATTCCAGGCTCCTGGCTAATCGGAATTTTTTTTAAGTGCAAAGTTCCCGGAAGTGGCTAAACAGCTTACACTGACTGTTCACATAAAAGGACCTGTTTCACGCCAGGACAAAACAGCACACGACAAGAACAAACCAAATAAGTCGCCTGTTAACACTGGTAAGTTCAGTCAAGCTTTTTCACACCAGCTTTTTCAGTAAATCAGGAAGCCGCATAACAAAAGTAACGATCTGGTTCTATAGAGAAAGGAATTATAATAGCATATCTCTTTTAGGAGGGTTACTCTCTCTCTCTCTCTCTCGAGCCGTAATACACCGGTGAATAACTGTAATATTTAACAACAAAATATACTTTGAACGGTTCGCAGGAGATTCAGCGACAAAACATGCTTTGCCGAGACTGTTGAATTTACAAAGGGAACAGCAGCTGGACACGTTCCGCGCTTCTGCCAAACCTCCGCCTGAAATCTACCAACCTTCCGACGAACTTCTTGGCGGTTCGGAAGACGAAATGAGCCGTTTGAAAACCGATCAATTACCATTGAAAAGAAAGGCTTTTTCGTTTGCTGGATTCCCTGTCCTGGCACAGCAACGATTTTCCAGCTTGAGGAAACAAACTCAAACTGCTCAGAACTCCCTGGTTACCAAGGAGAACTATGAATCAGTGAACACAAGCAAAAGGCAGTTTCGACGCATGGACACATCTTATTTAACAAGTGTTTCGGAGGACAACAGTAATACAGGTCGAGAAAAGAAACACAGTTCTTTGAAGATGTTGTCTGAAGAACACAATGACTGATTAGTTAAAAACAATTACGCAACAATTTGCTCAGGCAGCAGGCGCGATATAAAGTGATGCGATACGCTCGTCTTCTCGTCCATCGTGTCTTCTCGTCTAGCGCGTCCCCTCGTCTCGCGTGTCTTCTCGTCTCGCGCACTACTACATACAACTCGCTCCCTATTATTACTCAAGTGCGTGCCACGCATGTTACGCAGTAACGCCTGCGAAGTGGTAAGAACTACAATCTTGGTCAGAATAAAATACGAAATGAAACCACCCCTCCCCCCGAATCAATAATGAGCTGGTGATAAATCCAAAACGCGCCATTTTTTCCATCACTGAAATGGGGGGGGGGGGGGGGAGGGGTGGTCTTCATTTTTCCTTTAAATTGTGCAAGATTGTAGCCGTCAAGGGCCATTTATACCGGAGAAAACAAGTCGCGTCCTGTACCGTTACGTTCTTACGTCCCTGTCCTGCATGAGACGCAAAGATCTAGTATCCAATGTTCACGTCTCGAATCATAGGGTACTTACCATTTACATGGGAAAACCGGAAATTCCAGTTGGAAAATCAAATGGTTCGCGCCATTCCGTTTGGGAAGCTTCAGAAAATATGGGCTGTGATTTGGGTTGATGTTATTTTTCTGCTCTTTTAAGTCTCTCTAGCTGATGTGGATATACTTTATAGCGGTTCCCTCTACCGCAATGTTCAATTTAATTGTTTAATGTTTATGCCTGAAATTTCCACCCGGATGGTTTTTGTAAACGGTAAGCACCCGTAATCTCTTGTCACGTCTTATTTTTGATAAAGCCTCGTTTAGATGCAATGTTACAATCAGCAACCACTAGCAACAGTTTGCAACAATTTGCTCAGAGTTGTGTTCATTTGCAGTTGTCCAGTTCAGTTTTCATTGTCCGTTGTCCGGAGAAAAGTTTAGCGTCACAAAAAGCCGTTACTAAAAATAAAAAGATATGAGCGCTTGTTTTGCTACTCATCCTTTTTTCCCGCAGGAGGTTGCAATAACCAGAGCTGATATTCAGTTGGCTTTGCGAGGTGGGCAGTGACACAGACAGTGTTGATTCAGCCTTTGCTGGCTCTAACTTTGCTGAATTCAATTAAATTAAGCAGACAAAGTTTACAACCTCAGTTACTTTTATTCTGTTTGAAATCAATTAAAAAAGCTGATGAATTCACAATCCGAACTGAACAAAATCAATCGCTCACATCAAGAGTAAATCGCTCATATAAAAAGCAAGTC
This sequence comes from Orbicella franksi, assembly GCF_964199315.1. Classification (NCBI taxonomy): domain Eukaryota; kingdom Metazoa; phylum Cnidaria; class Anthozoa; order Scleractinia; family Merulinidae; genus Orbicella; species Orbicella franksi. Next base: position 13,772,337 of record NC_138154.1, read on the forward strand.
CCTTACTAAGCAGATGAGAACTAGACTGTGTGTTTAGTTACTTTAGTGATTGTAACTGGGTTGCCTGTGCAATCCCAGCCCTAAGGCATTGTGGGGTGTGCAATAGAAGGAAGATGGCGGCTTGAAAACGTGTGTGTGTTTTCTTGTGTGGAATCCGCCTGCATCGAGGACCTGTCTGGTGTTCAGACATTACAGTTACGTGAATAAACTCCATCGGTTGCTTTTACTTAATACAAACAGGAGGAGTCCATGGAGTAAGGTAGCATTAAGCGACTTAATAAATACGAATATATTTTACTTCCCCCACGGGATAGTAGTCCATCACATGTGAAAAGCGCAAGCTCGATATAGCCGCTTTGAAGGATTTAATTACTCTTTCTTTTATCCTTCTGTGAATAAGTTGAAAAAGAAAAAAGTAAAGTAAAGAAAAAAACCGTCAATTATTTGGCATCAAAATACCGGACACGAAATAGTAAACATGTCCGGCCTCCGACCTCAAACACCCTGTGTGAACTTTTTGTTTTTGATATGTTAGCGATTATCGTGGATGTTGGCGATTATTTTGACGTGAGTGATTTGTTTTTTATGTGAGTGATTTGTATTTAACGTGAGCGGTTTGTTTTTGATGAAACAGATTACGTAAACTCGCTCTGGTTTTTAGCACTGCTTTATCGGAACTTTCCAGCGAACGAAACAAGACCTTGAACAGAATAGAACCACGTGACCTCACGTGCGAGAGCAACAGTAGCCAATCAGAAAGTGGCGATTACATCGGTCTACAACAGCTGCCGGCACGGTTATGGCTTTCGCCAAGGTTCTTTGTTGTTTTTGTTTACTTTCGTAGCCTTGATCATTCATGACACAACTTTTGCTCACTTCTGCATCAGGAACTAACAATAGAAACGTTCTGGTTACGTAATTCATGCATGAGCGCAGAACAAAAGATTATGCACGATTGTGGACCTTCCAACACAAGTCGTAGCATCTTTGTTTCTCCTTTGATGTTTGCCGGGCTTCATAACCGATTCCCCTCTATGCTTAGAACAAGTTTTATCTGGGAACTTTTATACCACAGGCATCCCAAGCTCCTCGAGAGCCTTGAACATTGCGTAACAGCATAAATATAAGGGAAATATGGGAACGTAACGATCGTATATTTCTGATTCGAAACATGGAAAAGAAATAAAAAGAAATAAAAACTACTTACCTCGTCTCATCTGTGGTGGGTTAATTGTATTTCCGAGGCGTTTCAGGGTCGTTTCAAAGTGATTCCAGTGGTCGAGTTTTAGTTTACTTCGGGGGTGGGGTTGGGGGGAGGGGATAACTCCTCAAAGTTTTTGGTGAGGGTGCGGCCCGAACCTTGGAACCTGTACCCTATTTCAGACCAAAATCTGTGATTTTCCATATTCGATTCCAGACCTCAAAATTAGTTCACGACTCTACTAACCAGAAATGGCTTCCATTTGCGTAAACATTTGGGAAGGGCTACAGATTTGCAACAGACCGCAAGGCTAATACTACGTGAAAAACGTTTCGAGACACCAACATGACAAGAACCGATAAAGTAGGATCGCAACAGTGGACAGCAGTCTATTGTTTGTCTTCACACGTTTTTTTGGCTGATCAGATCTCTTGTAGATCCTACGTTGGCAGCGTTTATCGTATGCGGTCCCTTGCAGTTTCTGGTTTCTCATTTACAGATTTGCCGATGTTGATACAGAGAAAAAAATAGTTCCTTGTAAACAAAATACCCAATGTCAAGCCAATGTGAAAAAACACACCCTATTTCAGACCAAGATGGTCAAAATCTATACCTTATTTCAAATCAAAATCGCTCAAAAACCATACCCTTTGAGGCTCACATACCTACATACCCCGTATAAGGGGTGGGTCGGGAGGGGGGGAGTTCATTGTTTTCCTCTCCATGGAGCAGTTATCAAGTTGAGACGATCGATCAGAGGTTTTGGGGAGAAATTAAGGCTGTCATCCTCCAGTTGATCTAGCTTGAATTTCTTTTTCGTATTTCGAACTGTAACACACGATCGTCACATTCCGATACAAACTCTTATAGTTACGCTATTATGCAATGTCAAACACTCAAGGAGCCTGGGTTACCTGTGGTTATACCCACTGTGCGGCTGTGACTCAAAGCAAACAAAGCGAACTTTGTTGCCTTGACCCCTCACCAAGTTTCTCGATAGAAACATTTATTGCGAGTCTCGGGGAACCGAAACTATCAAAACAATCATTTTATAACTGTTAAATTTCAGTTCGGAATATGGCAAACAGGCCTGTGAAATATATGTATCGACAGCAATCTACACGATAATAATTTGATGCCACGCGGAAAAGAATTTATATTGCATTTTTTACATTGTTGTAAAGAAACAAAAATAAACAAATGCTATTCAAGGGAAATGCATCCAAAATTAAATCAACGTTATCGCTTTTCATCTTCGTCGTTTTCCTCACAGAGGGGTGGGGTGGGTAGGGCAACGCACATAGTTTTGCACAGTTATGTTATTTCCTGAGTCCTATACCTTGAGGGGTGGCACGAGACTGCCAAACACACATGCACTGCAGTTCACGTGCATCCACTCTCACAAACGCGTGCCTTCACGTGCGGGCTTTTCCTCAGCACCTTTTCGTTATGTAACATTCCTTAAACTGACGTTACATAAGTACTTATAGAGGGGGCTTCTTAAACTGGCTAATCTCGATTCATCGAAATTGCCAAGTAATTGTGTGCAGACAGTAGCTGTTGTCGAAGGCGGTTCAATATTCAAGTGAGTAAACACTGTGGAAAATTTTCTCTTTTCTATCCGCTGTAGTACATACAATGCTAGGGGCATAAAATGAATTATTTATGGTAAGGGAGCGTTCCCCTCTTCCAGACTCGATCAGTCTAGACCACGTACAGTCAGACCACGTGTTTATAACCCGCTCGTCTTTATCCGTGTGAAGTCAGACCGCATTTATTAAAAGTATTCCGTCGCGTACACGTTCTTTCGATTTTTCTATAGTCACAAACCTATTAATTTTAAGCCTTAAAACCTGTCATTACTTTAGAATGCAAATGAACAAGACGATTAATTAGTTTGCAAGACATTGATAGGCCTGGAAATTACGACTGTACAGTAATTTTCCACTTAATTACCTACCTTCTTCGAAGGTCATCTGGCAGTGCATGCAAGGGGCACAAAATTACAGATTTATACAATTAACTATACCCTTTACCATGTTTTCTTGCCTTCAGTTAACCTACTGCTCTAAGTTGTTACAAACAAAACAGGGCGAAATCTTCTCATTCGTTTCCGAACGTATCGCAAACCTATCCGAATATGGAACGTATAACACGATTAATATTTTGATTCCATCTGCGCACAGAAACTCTGTTCAGTCCTGTCTTTTGCAAACGGTTTGGTAACTAAACTGATTGTAGAAGCTAAATCACAAGATTTTTAATCGGATTTGTTTCAGTCAATCACTGATCAATCTTTACATGAACTACTTGAATCACTACCGGACGGAGGAAGGACCAGTATGACATTGGTCACATCTGTAAAGAAAGAAGATGAGAATATTTTAACGATGTACTCGGCAGATCCTGCAGCATATCTTCGGACAAATAAAACTTCAGTAGCACGACTTGCTTCTGTATATTTATGTTTCGTAAATGTGTCATGTTTGAAATGAAGCCGGAGACTGGTCTTAAGATAAAGCGCAATCAAATGCATGGGCCACACCTACAATACTCGTCTAATAAATGAATGATCTTGGCATAAGTTAAAACAAAAACCTTGGACCAATTTGGGCTGAAAACGAAAAATGCTTCTGAAGCTTCCAATGACTGAAGCAACTGCGAAAAACAGTACAAAGACAGCTATTCGTGGTCGGAGAATAAAGGAGCTTGTACGGTCACGACACTTTGGAAAGGTCCAGTGACGTACAAAGCTGATGTTGAAAACTGTTTCAAACTGCAGGCTAAAAGACTTGAAACAGCGTCCAAATAACTCAAAACAATCGCAAAACTCAACGTTAACGACTGGAAAAGTTTTAGTTTTAATTTCTAAATCACTCGATAACCAGGATTTAGCATTGTTATTTATACTATGAGAACACCGAGGAGTAGGTCGTCATATGTTTGCTGATCAGCTTCTTGTTTGGTTTTCGTTCCTGGGGCCCGTTTCTCGAAAGTCCCGGAAACTTTTCGGGCCCGGAAAGCCGTAGCAAAGTCTCTACCCTTACTATTACAGAGCTGTTTTGTTCACATATTCTTAATGTGAACAGAGGTTCCCTTCATACAAGAAGTTTCAGGCGTATACACTTCTCCGTTTTTAGATACAGATGAACTAAAAATGGCTTTACGGGCCCGGAAAGTTTCCGGGGCTTTCGAGAAACGGGCCCCTGCCCCGACGCGGTTTTTCTCGGGTTTTCTAACCTGCTAAATTTCATCAAGATCTGGACGGTGGGCCGTACACTTTATGACTGGTTCTTGAGAAATTTTGGCTTGTTCAGTTTTTTATAGATTGGAGAGAAAGGAAGCCCACTAGGATATCGGCTTCCGCAATCATTGCCGGATAGCTAGAGGCTAAAAACAATACCAACGGAAGATCAGACTTCAAAACCTATTGTAGCTCTTAACATTTCAACCTTCCCATCAATGGCTGTCTGCAGCTTTTCTCTTCATCAGCACCAAAGTCGTAAAAACTCAGAACATAAATCAAATTTATTTTTCGAATTGACACTCCGAAACGACAACTGCGAAGCCATAGCGGAAACAAGAAAAAAAAAAAAAAACACTCCCCACCAAAACGAAACTGCCGTCCGTTAACAGGCTTGCCCAGAGTCCAGAGGCTTGGCTGAACGCTTTGCTGCTTTTCGGACTACTGGAATGGTCGGCCGAAGTCTCTTCAATTCGAAGGCAGCTTGCACTCCGGTTAGCCTAAGCTTGAATATTATACATTCAGACTATTTATATTTAGCCCTCAATAATAATAACGGGTCTTGGTTGTTTCAGTGTTCGTCTCGTTTCACTTGGTTCGGCGGTTTCAGTAGCCCTGTTTCAGTAGTTTTATAACCGGGTAAACGAAAGCCTCTCGGTAACAGTAAGTATAAGCAAAGCTTTACTTTATCGAGGGTTAACGCATAATAGTGGACATTCACCAAAAAAACTTGGGGCTCTCATTTATAGAATGGTTGATCAAATGGTTACACTCGTAAAATTAGAAAATAATTTCACTTGCGTTTTGTCAAAATTCTAATAATTTCTTTCGTCTTTGATAAAAGACGCTTACAATCGTGGGTTTAGGAAACGTTCCCATAGCAATTTTGTAATTTCGTATGTGAAATTATCAACTAACGCTGAAATTTCGGGCCATTAAGGAATAATGTGTCACCCATGATATTAATCATATAACTCATTTATTTGTTTATTAATGCTTTTAATTCATGCTTCTTCTTCTTAAAACGTAGCTAAATGGGGCGATCGTTGCTGGCTTTGCTTCTTAAAGTGCCACTATGATGAATTTCTCGATATCCATTTTTTTACATTTTCGCACACAATAGGTCTTGCCTAGATATCTTGACAAATTTCAATCTATTACGAGCATTAGAACTCGCGGCTTTTGGACCTTTATTTCCGATAATTTACGGCCAAGTCTTGGTTGAGAATTTAAGAAAATGATCCATTTTCTCAAAAATACCGCACGGGTTGAAATTACAATAACAATTAATGTGGAAAACTGCACGAATATATGATCCAAAGTTTTTATTATTCTTTATGCGAATTGCTGTACTACTTGTTATTATAATTTCAACCCGTGTGGTATTTTTGAGAAAATGACGATTTTCTCCAATTCTCAACCAAGACTTGGAACAAGGAAAATTAGTGGCGGCCGTAAATTCTCGGAAATAAAGGTTCAAAAACACGAGTTCTAATGTTCGTAATAGATTGAAATTTGCCAAGATTTCTAGGAAAGACCTGTTGTGTACGAATACGTAAAATATTCGGTATCGAGAATTTGAGGAATTTGATCATAATTGAAGTCGTGCTAATTCCGAATTGACTCCAAACAGTTGAAACGTGAAACTTAAAATAATAGGTGAAATCCTTAGCTTTTTAGGTTAACACTGAAGGATATATTAGCTTTCAGAAACTGTAAAATTTCTGTGTGACAAAAGTGCTAATTGAGCCCACACATCGTTTGTAAAATTTTGAGTTTACACGCTTGAGTAAACACGCTTCGCACAAAAACGTTTTTCATACATGACCATTCATCGTCTTCAAATTCTTTGGCACTGTTTCGTGGTATGCCCTTTCAATATTCAGAACTGATATTAATTTTTGTAGCTTCATAAAAACTGAATCTCTTCGGGTTTTTTTGCTTATTATTACAAGGCAGATACCGACAAAGGTCACGGATCAAATGCGCAAGACTGTTTACAGCCAATCACGGTTTGTTATTTTCTTAGCGACGTCATTAGCCTCGGGACGAGATATCCGTGTTGTTCGGTCGCGTGCACAATTTGGCTGTTTTCTTTCTCCGTGGCGCCGCGATTTACGTTGAAATTTGCGTCTGGTTCCCTCATTCACAAGCAAAGAGTTCTGTACGTTGTGGATTTGTTGTCTTCAGATCAGCCATGATCAATAAGTTGTCATACGCTGGGCGATAACAGTCCTCGAAGACAATTCACGTGAGTTGAAATACTTTACTTGCATAAGTTTTCGCATACAGTGTTTGGCTGGTCAGATATTCACGTAACCTCCGTCTTTGCCGCTTTTGATCATTTTTTGCAAATTAATTTTTGCTTTTAAGCTGTGCTCTACTTCGAAAGCAGAAATGGGGGAAATAAATTGGTCATTATGCTTGACTAAGTTTAAGAAGAAGGAATCTTTTCTTGTGCATGTGCATCTGCAAGTAAGCTTACAGCTTTAAGTTATTTTCGGGAAGGGCTGTAGCTGTCAACTTTGATCCTGGTTAGTATCCCCTAGTACATGAAAGGAGTACGTTTTGGAATGACGGTATTAAACATTACATCGCCACTCTAAATGCACAAGAAACAGGAGGCAACAACTCGTTTTGACGGCTGTACGTAAGCACGTGAGTTTTGTCACGGAAAGAAAGCAATGAAATGTTAGTGCTGCTGAATGCTGTAATCCGAGAGGCCAATATAAACCTGTTTGTTACTGTTACCGACGATCAGGAGTTCTGTGTGGGAACAACCCTGCTTTGCATTGACTCCTTACATCCTCTTTCCCTTCGGCAGCATTTTGTACCATGTAGGTTAACTAAGTAGTGTAAGATTTAAGTTATTTTCGGGAAGGGTTGTAGCTGCCGACTTTGATCCTGGTATTTACTTAGTACATCAAAGGAGTACGCTTTGGAATGACTGTATTAAACATTACATCGCCACTCTTAATGCATAAGAAACAGGAGGCAACAACTTGTTTTGACGGCTACCAAGCAGGCGGCTGGCCTGCGAGAGCAACCAATTTTTTCGGCTCTTGTTTTACGGGTCGAGAAACAAGAGCCGAAAAAAAAAAAAACCGGGCTCTTGTTTTACGGGTCGAGAAACAAGAGCCGAAAAAAAAAAAAACCGGGCTACTTCCAAGAATTGTACTGTTAAATTTTTCTTAAGGCTGGTTTTCACTAGAACATAAGCATAAGCACAAGCATAAGCATAAGCACAAGTGAAAACAGGCGCGACATAAACATAAGCATAAGCAGAAACATAAGAAGAACAAACCCACTTATTTGTCTTGAGCAGTTTTCACCAGTAACACGCTCGACATAAACATAAGCATAAGCACAAGAAAAACGGAACTGTTCGTTTTTCTTGTGCTTATGCTTATGCTTATGTTGAGTGCATTACTAGTGAAAACTGCACAAGACAAGTAAGTGGGTTCGTTCTTATGTTTCTGCTTATGCTTATGTTTATGTCATGGCTGTTTTCACTTGTGCTTATGCTTATGCTTATGCTTGTGCTTGTGCTTATGCTCTAGTGAAAACCAGCCTTTAAAGTAAGCTTAATTCAGAATCAGTTAGTCACTCAATATAATAGATCCTTCGATTCTGCTTTCCATGGTAATTATCAATAATATTTGCTCTCGTTGTTATGATGTTTGGTTCAGTACATATTAATTTTGTTTATCTGTAATAGTCAAAATATTGAAGTCTGACCTGAACTTGATGCAAAAAAAAACATGACCTAACTGGTTAAGCCTTGCATGATTTGTTATCAGCCACGGCAGAAACTGCTTGTTTGAATGTTCATCCCTACTCAGTTTTATTCCTTGATCATGTTTTGACAACACCAATTGTTCGTCGTCGTTTGTTGTTTGTCGTGGTTCTACTTCTGGGGAAGAGTTTTGTGTGACTGGCTTGATTTATACTGAAGGGCCATCCATCTGGAACGAACTTAGACAAAGAAATTAAAGGGTAGTTCGTGTGATTATATTTGTCTGTGTATAAATAGGGGCAAACAGATGTATCTGTCCAGATGAATTATCCAGGATAATTTGTCTGTAAAGATAAACTAAGTAAAGGTCTGCGTATAAGTAGGGGCAAACAGACAGATCCTCTGTTCAGACGAACTATCCATTGTAGTTTGTCTTGACAGATGAGCTATCGTTGGATGAATGATCCGTCTGTTTGCCGTGTTTGCATACAGATGAACTACTGCCCTTTGTCCAAGTTCATTCCAGACGGATAATCCATCTTCAGTATTTTATACGAGACATGAGATGAATCATCGTGATGGCCGATGAGCCATATATTTATTACAATTTAATTACACCTATTTCAGTGCTTGAAATTGGAAAAATATCCAAGTTGTCCGTATTCCAAATGCAGGACAACCTAGCCCCCGGCTCTTGTTGCCCAGATGACTGCATGGTTGCCCTTAAAATATTGTATAATTTGCTGCTTACTTAGAGGTAGTTATTTGACGTAAATGACGCGAAGTGGCATGAAATGGCTTCCTTGAAACATCATTCCAGCAGTATGATCATCCGATGTTCACACTTTCACGTAAACAACTTAGCGCTTAGCAAGAGAACTTCATTGGAACAGAAAGTGCAACAGTTGCATATTCATGGAAGAGATATACAGTAACAACAGCAAAAAGCCTGTGGTTTCAATGAAAAGCTTACAGGTTACATCAAGTCGACCGGCCGTCAAACATTCAGCGGGGAATGGCAAACAAAATAAAGTCCACTGGTTTTGAAAGATATGATATTTGAGTACTCTAAATGATAGCCCAGTTCACAATCCTATATTGAGCACTGATGATTTTCGTCGTAGCTGGCTATAGCTACTCTTCGAAAGCCCCAAATTTTCTTACTTGTAAATGTAGATTTGACAACTTGCGGAGTACTTTCCCACTATGCCTCAGAAAAGAGATGATTACCTGCACGGCATAGTATTTTTGGGGAGTCCTTGGTTTGAAAACATGGTGGTTTTTGGCGTCCATCAGCGAATGAAACACCAATCTTTTATATACCTTAATTTTTTTATTCGGTTGGCCTTAACATCACAGTAACAGCAAATACTTTGGAGGCGTTTTATCTGTGGCCTATGCTCCAAGACGGAGTAATAAAAGGCATCATCATCAACAGCAAATACTTCAATATCTCCTGGGTTGTCTGGTGTTATTTTCCTCAGACAACCAGGCCTTTAATTTTACAGAAAAATGGTTGTCTGGACCATTTTTTAGTTGTCTCGGATGACCGGAGGACTGCTAATTTCGAGCACTGAGGAAAAGAAGAAAAACTTTTTGGGGCTGCTCCAATGACAAATTGAACATAAAGGAACAAAAATTAAACATCTATGTATAAACTGCAATAAAAAAGAAAAGATTTGAGGTGCTTGTGCACCACGGAGTTCTGATGATGATTGATCACAACGTTTCATCTTCTGCCTTTCATCTACGTGGAAGGGTAATTTTCTTGCTCCATCTGTTGCAGTTAGAATTTGGCAGAAGTTGTGATTTAGTCTTTTCAGTCGGATGAACAGCAGGCATTTTCACTGCAAACTTATGTGTGAGGGACGTTTATTTTGAACTCCACGAATGAAGGTACATCTTACCATCGGAATAAACATTGCTTGGATCACAGTAAATGTTGTTGATATATACTGGCGGTTCTGATTGGCCCAAGCAAAGAAAGGGATTTCTTGCATTGCACCAAATGAATAGGCAATTCTGTGAGATTGAAAACTAGTGCTATCTGGACGTACCTGGACATCCAAGAACATTCATACATGGCGAATATCTAAGCTTTCCTAAACGCAGATCATCTTGAAACGATGTTTAAATGCAGCATTTCTCCAGATAAAGCGTTAACTAATGGTTCATTTTGTTAAAATTGTTTATTTGGGAATTATGTGATTTTTCATGAATTGTGCAATCAGATGCGATTTCAGGTCAATTGTGCGAAATCACTTTGTTGTGTAATATTAGAAAGCCTGACAACCTACATTATAAATATATGAAAAAAGAGTAAAAATCAAGGTACTGATTGAGCCATTTTCTACATGTATCTTTGAACATCTTTGTTTCTTGAATTGTAAGGCAACAAAAATTTGTTATAAATTGGTTACTCTGCTAAATGCCTAATTGGCTCACATATTTGAAGTTGTCAGTGGTAGTATATTTAATTTTATGGTTGTATACTCTAAAGTTATGTAAATTTTAAGAACAATCCATTGTTCGGAGTCCCTTTTCAGTCTAGATAATTGCAAGACTATAATCGTAGTCTACAATCATTTTTGATACATTGTGACTCTGTATTGATGGTATTTTTGTATTCTTGGTAAATCATGTGTGAAGGGGAGTTGAGCTGAACAAAAAGGTGACATGAAAAACAATTTTTCTGCTACTAGAAAAAAGGAGGGTAGTTCAGAAGGGCAATTGAACTCCTACAGTACATGCAGACACCCTAACAACTTGAAAAAGGTTTCTGCTAAGCATTAAAGGAAATAGCCAATCCGATTGCCAGGGGCAAGTTAATTTTATTTGTGTACTTCCATGGACTTCCAAATTGACATTGAAGGTGATTGATCACAGATGCATCTTCAGCCTATCAGCCATGTGGAAGGGGTATTTTCTTGCTGTATCTTTTGCATTTAAACAGCAGGCGTTTTCACTACAAACTTATGTATGAGGGACATTTATTTCGAATTCCACAAAAGAAGCTACATTTTGCTGTCAAAATAAACATCGCTTGGATTGATCAATATGTTGTCCATATATATTGACAATTCTGATTGGCCCAAGCAAAGAAAGGGATTCTTTGTGTTACACCAGTAGGCAATTCTTTGAGATTGAAAAATAGCGCCAGTCCCCAGATGTCTTCAGAGTCCCTCTTCGGTCTAGATAATTACAAGACTATAACCATAGTCTACAATCATTTTTGATACATTGTGACTCTGTATTAATGGTATTTTTGTATTCTTGGTAAATCATGTGAAGGGGAGTTAGGTTGAACAAAAAGGTGACATGAAAAATGTCGTAGCAATGAACCAATGAACCAGGCAAGAGATGTTTTAGAACATCATGTTATGCAGACTCGAAGAACTAGAAGAATATGCAAATACACACAAGCATGTGAATAACTTATACGAATGCATCACACCTTCGATCATGTGACTGGAACTGCAAACGGTGTGAAACCAGAACTGAATATTACATCCCCTTTTTTCCAAAAATGAGAAAAAAAACAAACCTACTCTGAGCCTTAAGTTAACATTCACAACAATAACTGAGGAATGGAGTAAGCCGGTTGCTCAGCAACAAAAATAACAGAAAAAATGATAACCGTTCAGCACAGTTCTACAGGGTTAAACCCTTGACACAGTGTTCTCTTAATGCAACTAAATAAATTTAACTTAAATGTCCATCCTGGAAGGTGCCTTGACCACCCTTCCACTGCGTGTCACATACTGACTTCCTGTATTTGGGGCTGAGGTGACTGACTGAGCTACTCCTGGGGTTGGACTGGCAGATTGAGCAGCTCCTGGGTTTGGACTGATTGGTTGAGTGGCTGGTGGTACTGGACCTGCACTGTTCCTAGGGTTAGACTGGCCCGGTATGTTAATAGGAAAATTAATTCCAGGAGAGGAACTGTGTACTTGATTGCTCTTAAGGTCAAATTTGACCTGCTTGGGTAAGCTTGAGGGACCTGCCATATTAAATAAATAAATAAAACACTTTAATAGCTGGGATCGATTGCGGTGCAGCTCTTTTCCACTTGGCGTGGAGACTACATAAGACCGAGGGAGTCCTCCAGCTTTATCCAGCACTACAGCTGGCTTCCATTCCAGTGTCTTTGGATTTTGAATGGTCACTTGCTGTCCTGGAACCAGGCTGGCTGAAGCAGTGGTGTGCTGGTCATGGTAATATAGTATTGCTTGAACTTAGCTAATTCATCCCGCAAGTCGGTGGCGTCCCAATTCATCTCCAGGGTTTTGAATCCCGCAGCGGTGGCCATGATGAGAAGTTTCGGTTCGGTTTAATTTCATTTGCTTTGGTTCACTTTAATTTACTTTTACTCCTGACACCATGTCATAGCAATGAACCAATAAACCAGGCAAGAGATACGTTTTAGAACATCATGTTATGCAGACTCGAAGAACTAGAAGAATATGCAAATACACACAAGCATGCAAATAACTTATACGGACGCATCACACCATACGGACGCATCACGTGACCAGAACGTGAACAGTGTGAAACCGGAACTGAATATTACAAAAAACAATTTTTCTGCTACTAGAAAAAAGGAGCATAGTTCAGAGGTGCAATTGGACTCCTAAAGTACATGGAGACACCCTAAGAACTTGAAAAAGGTTTCTGCTAAGCATTGAAGGAAATACCCAATCCGATTGCCAGTGGCAAGTAAATTTTATTTGTTCTTGGGCAAGTGAAAATCGAAGTTCGTTGGTCCAGTGGGCTAATTGAAAACATCAGCTTTGACAAGTGATACATGTAATTTCAAGACAGAAAAGAAGACTGCAAGATGAGCAAAGCATTGAGTTGAAAGCATGGATTAATTGCAAATCCAAGCATGTTTTGTTTGTGTTCATCTTCTGATTGCCATATAGGCTGCCATATTGGCAAGTAACATTGAAATGTAAGCTGGCAAGCTAGGGAAACTTGAAATTTACTGGCCCACCAGGCTAGTGGATTTCAAAATTTCTTCCTGTTCGGAGTGTTAAGGACTTTGCCTGATGTGCTCACTACAATTGCATTTTCCTGTGTTATTGTGCTGTTTGTATTTGCATATACATGTTTGCACATGGTGAAGTGTCACTTGCAGGTGGTTTCTGTCTACAGGAAGTGTCTTTCGGGGGTAGATTTGACTGTAATTTTTGTATAGTGAATAAATAAAGTATAACTCACTTCATATTAATACAATTTGTAAATCTTTTTTGTACCATTATTCCATCAGTTTCTTGGAGCCATGCGGAAAGGAACCCAATTAGTAAAGAGGAAACACAGTCCACAGGTAAGCTGCCTTTTTGATATTTAAAGCTTTAAAGCAAATCTTTAAAAGCAGTAATGGTCAGGAGCGTGACACTCTTAGAAGCCTTTGCTGGGTTATTACTGTTTATTATAATGCTGCTGCAGTGAGTGAGCCTGAAGCAAATGAACAATTAAGGCAGCAAATCTAATAGGCAAAAAATTAATAAATAAAAGCAAGGCACTTTTCTTGTAAAATGCAAGGAATTGTGGTTGTCACTTTCATCATTGATGACTGGTTTAGAGTGAGTTTTTCCAAGCTGTGTAAATTGCCACAGCAGCAAAATTTTGATTTTTAACCAGGCACCTGTTTTATAGTTTTATTAAAATAGTTCCCCCTCAGTGACTGATCAAGTGTCATTTATGGTCTGTTGAAGTTGTTATTATTAACAAAGACAATCACAGATTTTCGTAGGAACAGCTTCAAAAATGATCTAAGGTACCTACGGTATATAATTGTTTTTATCTACACAACTTCACTCTACATTTTGGAAGTCACAGCGGCAGTCCTGCACAATTCTGTCTTTGAACAACCCTGCTCTTCATCAACACTTGTTATACAACCATAGCCATGAGGTTATCATAATAGTAAGTGTTGTTTTACATCCTCCTTCCCCTTGGCAGCATTGTCTACAATTTAGGTAAACTAGAATGCACAATCATAGTTAAATGTAACACAACAGATCCTAACATCTCTCTTGTCTTGAAAGAACAATGGACACTTACTATTAATAGCCTTTCATGATTACATGGTGCAACCCTGTCTAGTTCAGTGCGGGAGACCGCAAGATTTGGTCTGAATTTGGGAGACTCTCTGTTAATCTGGAGAGTTGCCATGGATGCTGTCTGTAGGTTATACCATCCACTGTGTTGTTTGTTGTCTTTTGTATCCTTGTCGTGTTTGTGAGCAGAAGGATGCTAATGACAGCAGCAGTGGTAATGAAGAGGACGAATCAAAGAGTTCCTGTTCTTGGCTCAATAAAAAAGATACCCAACCAGGAAAAAAGCTGAAAGAGAGGACCAGCCCCCCTACTTCAGAAAATGATGAAAAGATTATTGTAGATGAAAGTTCTGAGAGCGACTGCAACTCAGTAAAAAATAAACAGGATACAAAGGTATGTGAACATTGCAGATTGCACCCTAAATAAGGTGAGGATGTTGTGACAGTGACATTGGGGCTAAGGCGTTCCTTGCTTGGGTTTGCACGAAATAGAATTTAAAAAAGAAGAAAAAACATGAGCAGGTTCCCCCCCCCGCCTGTAGAAAAAGTGTTCCGTCACAAAGTTATGATAAAACATAGAGCTCAAATCTACATGAATGTACATCAGCACATGATGTACATGAATGCTTGCTGTCAAGCATTTGTTTGGTGAAGAATCAAAGGCCAGGCATTTACATCAAAAGATCTACAACTGTTGAAAGAGGCATAATGATGACTTATTCAACAAAAAAGTGATGCTTGCACTTAGATCAGTACCAATGATAGACATCCTGTACTACAAGTCAACTATTTTTTGGTAATGACCCTGCAAAAGTGGTAAAAATCAAAATACAAGTACATGTAGGTGCCATTTCAGAGTATTTATAATAAAAGCATTGTTGATTGTTAGAGTGCAGTTGTAACTTTGTTTGATCATTCTGTGATCCACAGCTGGACATCAAATCTTCTTGCTCAAAGGAACAGGAGGAGCAAGATGACAACATTTCAAAAACAGAAAAGACAGGTATGCCTTACGATATCAGGGTGATCTTTCTTGTGCTTCAATCAAGCTTTCTGATAGGGTGCAATAAAAAAAAAAAACAGAGTAAACATATTTTTAATATATTCCATTTAATATTGTGATGACCAATGGGCCAAATAATAATTGAAAGGCCGTGGGCAAGGAAGTACTCAAAAATAGCTGAATTTTGGCATGTGGGCTTCGTTTTACCTGAGAAATATTGCTCTGTAGTTTTTTTCGCTGGGTTGCTCTTCATTTTCGAGAAATAATGTATGCATAAAAAGCACTTTTCCCAGCGGCATCTTTTTGTTGAACGCGAAACAAAAGAAACCTTTTGTTTTGCTGGACAAAGAAATCAACGAAGTGTCGCATTAGCTGCTTGTTTTTTGAGCTGATACAATGGAAGTGTTGTATTCATAAAATAAAGCCTTGGTTGCTTCGTTAGCACAAGCGAATAAGGCACTGTGCTGGCCGAGAATGTGTATCATTTGTCGTGAGTCGAGTTCGACACGACGTCAGGCCTTTTTTTTCCTGTTAATTTCTCCTTTTCTCTTTGAAACCAAAACATTAAAATATGCAGGCATACTATTGATGCTGCTTAAGTGCTGAAATAAACCATTCAAGTTCACATCAGCTGGCCAGTTTTGACACATTCTGGAGTCTTCATTTTGTTTCCAACCCCAGTGGCCAAGTTGAACTCATTTTTCTGTTCTTTAACTAGAGTTCTGTACTTTAATTTTATTATAAACTTTCCTAATGTATACTTCATGTTTCTTAATTGTTTAGATACACAACTTGTGACCTCAATTGAGAATAAGATGAACATCTCAAATACTTCCAAGAAAGGTGAAGTTAATTCTTATAGTAACAATAAAGTGTTTTCATGCATTTGCATGTATGTGGCAGAGAGGATTGGGGAATTTATTTCCATTTGCAACTGACTATTTTGAAACATTTCAGTGATTCATGCTCAAGTGTACTAAGTCATCGAGTTGTGATGCATGTGTGAAGTTTGGAACGCACTCAAAATAAGCTTGTAAGAGTTTCTCTTGGCTGCACCTAATTAAGGAACTTTTATGCTTATTTCATGCTCTCCAGACTTTCCCTGTGCGTGAAGCTTGAACCAATTGTTAAATGATGCTGTCTACAGTATTGACATTGTTTGTGTTCTCTGCTTGCAGGCAAACCCCAAAAGAGCATGTACCTGTTTGACTTCTTAGGAGGTCAGTATTCTGTACAGCTAGAAGACATTTTATATTAAGTGTTATATGCATGTACATGGTGTTTATTGGCACCTTTACCACTACTCAGGGCTTAGCAGGCTTTCTTTGTAATCACCAGTTCCTGGCAAAATATTGTAAGTTGTCTAGTAGCTGTGCTGTGTACTCTAATTTTGACTCTGCCCCCTGTCTGCTCTATCTACAGAGAAAAAAATTGAACATTTGCTACCCCAAATTTGTTTCGAATTGCACCCCACAGCACCTTGTTCCTTCATTTACTTCACTTAGGATACACTGACATAGATTTTAGTTGACAAATGTAGTTCGTAGGGAAGTTACATTCCATCCTTCAATGATGTGTTTTGCAGATGAAGTCAGTAATGATGAATCACAAGCCCTCCAAGCACTCAATTCATTTTGGGTCACCAAAGTCGCCAAGAACAAAGATATTTTGCAGCGACCACCACCGAAAAGCCAAGAGGAACAGGACTTCTACAACAAGTACTGCGACAAACAGGGCAAGCTTTCCATCACAGCTGCCACTCATCTTATGAGGTATGCGCAATACTAAGACTAACGTTATTGTGCCGTCTTTTGAGACAATCCTATGCTATATGTATGGTTCATAGCAGGCTTTCATGATCATACTTTCTCCCTTTTGCTTTTCAGTCATTCCTTCTTGTACCGGTATTTTCACTTAGTGTTTTCTTTTGATTGTATTTGTGGCTGTGCACAAAAATTGCAATTGGCATGCCAATCCTGCCTTGGGAATTTTAATCTTCTTTTTTCAGTTGTATTTTTTAATTAACTGTTTCTTCCCCTTACGAGAGCTTAGACCATAATGGATCAACATTTTGCCTCATTAGCACATGATAACTAAAGAAACTTACCCGATGTTTTAAATGTTTAAGGTTACAGTATACCTTCAGATCGGCAATTTTCTTCAAATTTGGATTTTTGGTTCAAAGTAATGGTCGAAGAGTAATCTCTAATTTCTGAAAACAAAATTGAAAAAAACTCAATATTGGCGGAGAAATGGAGGTTTTACGTTACGGCCGGAAGTAAAAGTTCCTTCTTGATTGACAGCCCTATAACGTGTACAATATCAACCGAGACTACTTTCGCGGGAATATATGGATACCACGAATTGGCTGGCTACTCAGATCCAAGCATTTTTCGTATTAGATGTAATTCTATTAAGTTATAAGTAAACATGGACCACGGAAAACTCTGTTTACCAGTTCGAAAAAGCGAAGAACGAATGAAAACACATCAGTGAGTGAAGAAGCGAAAGTTGGCCTCGCGGATGAAGCTATAGCTATCGTATCAAGCAGGCAAAAAGATCGAGTCAAGAGTAGAGAAAGATTCTGTAAAGGTTCGGGAACTCGACAGCTATAACAGCGACGTGTACATTGACTCTTTTGTTGAGTCCGATACCGATGAATCGCCCAACTCATTGAGATCCATTGGAATATTATCCATGCACATTTGCTCCGCCGCGCTTTCTTTTGTTCAGTTTGTTCTCGTCGCCCAGTCACTCTAGCGTTCGTATCCTTTTTGGTCTTCCCCATTTTGCCAGACCAGCTTCAAGAAAAACCGAGCTACAGAAAAATTATCTCTCCGCCTTGAGCGCATTGCGAAACTCAAGGGTTTTTTCGAGATTCACGCGTAAATTTCACCGCGAGTTAATGGTAGTAAATTTTCCAAGCGCTGATTGGCTCAGTGATCTGAGAACCCAGTTGAAGGCGTTTGTGGGCGGAGTTTGTTTGCAAAGCAAGAGATTTTTCTTAGCGCTGTTTTCTCGAATAAATTTTTTCGCTTGAAGCAGACACTTTAAAGAGTTACAACTCAAAGGGGATTTGTTTGATTGCCCTCAAATTTGGACTGTAGCTAGATTAACATATAAAAAACAAAAACGTGTCTGCGAATTGTTTATTTCGAAATATTTTTTCTCCGAGAGCAATTTTTGTACGATCACTTCACATTTTTTAAGTCCTATTTTGAAAATGTTCGGTAACTTTTTACTGCAATTGAATGTGGCAAAACGCAGACACGCTTTTTTAGCGCTTTTTGTCCTGAAACTGGGGAAAAAAATAAATTGGCAAAAAACAAAATTCGCTTTGACTTGTAGCTTCCAAAAGGTGATTAGGACGCTCGCATTTAGTGGCCGTGAAAAAATCGGTACTTCATTTTATTTCAAAATTTTTGGTATGGTTTGATAGCCAGCTCTATAAGCTTTAATTTGTTTTGGGGTTTAGGTATCTACAGCTTAAACCGAACGCGCTACATCGCTTGGACGTGAGACACCCCTGGAGGTATACGGTAACCTTAATTGATGTGAAAGTCCATTTTCAGAAAAATGCGGTACTCATCTCTAATGTAATACCCAGGAATGCGATAATGTTCCAATACCTTATTATCCAATATCTGCTCTATTATCTGTCAAGTGGTCACTTACGAGAGGTTAAAAATAAAAGAAAATTTCAAACCTTAGTTTTAAAAGTGGTTGTGGTTGCTTACGAGGGGTGGTCCCTTACAAGAGGTTCCAAATATAATGATTTTAATTTTGACTTCGAAACTTTTTGTATAATTTGCGAAACTGTTCACTGAAGGGACGTGGTCCCTCACAAACGATTTTATGTGAAACCAAACAAAAGGAGATGTGAAAAGAGTTCAAGGGTAGGTTAATGCTTTTCACTTTGAGCTTTTGGGTTGGGTAAATTTCAACACTGCCCTAAATTGTTTCTAAAATATGTTTTTCATATTATGTGTGGTTTAATTTTTTTCCTCCCCAGCCTTCCTCATGTGATCACTGTGTGCTTGAAGACCACTGCTCAGATTGAGGTGGTTGTATCTAATCGAGAGAAAGCTCTGGCAGAGTCTGAAGAGCTTCGTCAAAACTGCTTTGAAGTAGTTGAGGCTATGGCGATGCACTTGATGTAAGACCTCACAAAAAAGTGGGACAAAAGGTGAACCTTGCTCATTTTGCATTCTCTTAATATACTGTTCCAAGGTACACACATGGGAAAACACTATGAAAACGGAGTGAACCCTGTTAATATGACCACTTTTAATATATCATGCCATAGAAAATACTGCCAATCACAGGCCTAGGAAAGCCGTATATTAATTTTGACGATATTACATCCAACCTTCCCATCATGCGCCGCATGTATGTTGCTTTGATTATGTTGGCCACTGTATTTTCTATGGCATGGTATAAAATAGTTCATGCAATTCTCTCTCATGGAATATCACTTCTATTTTCTTGGTTTTCACACATGCCTAAAAGTTCACGTGTATACTGAGAAAATACAAGTGACTTGTGGGATATCCCGTGGTGTACCACTCAAAAGCATTGCGTAACTACAGTAGTATAAAATTTTCCCCGAAAAAGGCTAAGTCCGTTTCTAATTAAGATCCTACACCTCCATAACGTGTCTAGCCACCACTTCAACTTCAACTTGAACTTCACTTTATTTTGTACTTACAGTTTTGGAATTAAAATAATAGCATAAAAGAGGAAAAAAGATACATATATAGCAATTTAAGGTGACAATGGTCTAAAGTTTGTGCATGGAGGCTAATAGAACCGCAAGGTTATCGAGTTAGCCTCGATCTGGTTTGAGTGAACATAAAAAAAAAAACATGGGGGTAGCAGGACTGATTACTGAAGGAGAGAGTGAGAAGAGTTGTGGAAACTTACGTTTGATTTTGCTGAGATAGAACATAGTTTTCAACACTTTTGGAGAAAGCAAATTGATTTAGAGCTTGGCATCCCAAACCTTAATGTTCCATATAAAGTTGCCACAGTGCATTTGGGTCTAAATGCCCCCAACACAAATCACCCCTGATAAAATGCCCCTGGGATTTTTACTTGGGTTACACCCACATGGATACTTGCAAGTTTAGGTCATATCCCGTTCAAGCCTGATTTTTTGGTTTATTTCTTTAAGGCAACTTTTTTTTGCACCTGCAGAAGTTTCCTAACTGTATTGATTGTCTAGTATAAATTTCTTTCTTTCAATTTTGTTTTTCAGTCAAAGGAGAAGATGACAAAATTGTACTTCTAAGTATAATACAATAGTATTAATAGTAAAGTAGTTTAGACTATAGCTGCTATTTAGCTTGTATTGGAGCTGAGCAAGCATTATTTTTTTAGAGATGCACGGTCGGAAATAATAGAACACGTATGTCCAGGATGTTGTGTTGCCAGCGCAAGCGCATCATTCCCCTTGTCAGATGTATATATTTTCGCTTTTCAGATGACATTTCTTTGTTTTGTAAGAAAATAATGTACTTTTGAGGACTAGAAAAACTGCTGAACTCACTTGCCTTCCTGTTGTGCGTCCTCTAGCAGTTTTTCTTGACCTCAAGCGTGCATTTTTTTTCAGAGAACATGGAACGCCATCTACTATTTGGTAAATATTAGAATTTTAGTGTAGTATGGTTGTATAATGGTTATGAGAGTGTCTAAGTGGATAGACTGTAGGTGAGTTCTGCTCGCCTTGTGAGCACATGGTTTCCACTAGGGGTAACAAATTTCCTTTGTAATTAGTGCTCACATTGTTTTCATTCCGTTTTAAAGGAGTTGTGTCGTGACATTTTAAGTTTCTTTGCACAATCCGGTCACATGGTACAGAATTATTTATGCTGGGATGCAAGTTACACAGTGGGACTTCCAAAACAGAGTAACTCGTACCAGCCCAGCCCGACTATCCTTTGTTTTGAAAGTCCCACTGTGTAACTTGAGTCCCAGCATAGTTAACTCCGTACCATGTGACCGGATCGTGCAAAGGGCCTGTTTCTTCAAGGACTCTCATGGCAGTTTCTTTAAGGTACCAAGGGAGTGTTGATAAACTGAAAAAAAAAAAGACGGAGTAATTTTTTTATTTTTTTATTTTTTTATTTACGTTTTTTTTTGTAGTGAAGATATCAGTGACGTCAGTACTGTTATTAATGCTCCAACCAGAGAGCTAGTGCCTGGTGAAACAAAAGGTTCTTTTGTTTAACTTGTTGGACATTTAAAAGACGAAAACAACGTTTGTAAACAAATATATTCCCTATGTATTTGCCCTGAGAAAGAGCTAACGTACGATACGACATTCGTTATTGTGTCCTCTTTATTCAAGTTGATGACTAGAGTGGATCTAGGGTGTTAAGGGGGGGGGGGGGGGTGGGGTTCCGTTTTGCTCAAACCAACCAAATTGAGAAAAGAAACATAACATGCTGACTTGGACTCAGAATGCCAGAAATTCCATTTCCGAGGACCTCAGTTTTTAACATTTTCTGGGACAGGATCACCCTGGAACCCCCCCCCCCCCCCCTACAGGGGACTGCCTCCCTATCTTGAGGCCCTTTCTCTAAAATTCTGTATCCACCCCAGGACAATAGTTGTCAGCCGACCAAGTGACTACGACTTGGGAAGATCAAGACTGATTACTAATTCCAAAAACTGAATTTTAAAAGGGAAGCTTTTAGTTTAACAAGTAATTAGACAAAGTGTCTTAGTGTTACTAGTAGTAATTATTAATATTTGTAGGTAGATATATGTATTTAAATAATAATTAAATGAATTCACGCGCTCTGATTGGTCAATCAACTATGGCCTATCGTGCCAGTAAACTCATGGAAATTTCGCGTGTCTTCTGAATTATTATATAAAAGCAATAGCCCACAAGTTTTTATGGTTTAGAGGCATGATAAACCACTTGGGATGTTGGAAGAGTTCTTCTCGTGTTCTTCCAACATTCCGCGTGGTTTATCAGCCTATAAGCCATAAAAACTTGTGATCTATTGCTTAAATATCTACACATACATTTATAGATGAAGTTATAGATGATATATATAGTTACAAATCACCTTTCTTTCTTTGTGTTGTATAGTTGACGGGGCAATAGTGTTTTAATAAAGGTCACCTGCCTACCTAGTCACTAGACTAGAGCTTAGCATCATTTTCTGCGGGGACGAGTACGAAAACCGATTTTACGATAAACCATCTTGTTCCCAGGGTCTCATCTTCGGGAAGATGAGAGGTCCTGGGAACAAGGTTGATGACAAACTTGAAAAAAAAGTTCAATAACATCCATGTGTATGTGCAATTGAAAGGTGACCGTGTGAATACACTTCAACGGCCTTGGAAATGAGGCAAATGTATCTATAAGCTGTCTGGGAATTTCACCAAACGACTGAAGTCCTGGGCAAGTCCCCATTTGGATGGTTGTCACTGCCAATGTCCTGTTATGTGGGTGGCGGTCACGCAATGTCCTGAATGAGAGGCAGGAGGCGCCTCGCATGACTCGTTCCCAGGGTCTCTCATCTTGCCGACCTTGGCGGGAAGATGAGAGGACCTCTTGGAACATGAAGCTTGTCAGACCACTTGATCCCGTAAACATAAATAATTGTAATAAATGAGAACGGAAAAAATCGTAAAAGATATGTCAGTTAGCCTTTCTACCCTCTATTTTGCCTTGAGTTAGAGATAGCACGCTTAGCAAAATATTAATCCGACGCGTGGGATATGAATGAATTAAAAAAAATTAACCTTACGTCTGTGGACAGAAATATTTTGTTTGGCATTAAAAGAGAAAGCCGTTTCGAGCGTAATCTATGGCAAAGAAGTGATGTAAGATTACAAGCTTAAAACAGCCGTGAGAGTATTCAGTAAAAAGCCATCCACCAAGTAAGCGTGTTTATTGTTTTATTGTTAGACTAAAAGGAATACAATGTATACAAAACGTTTTATGTGTTCTGTGGAGTTTTACTTGCGGTGCTTTCCGCGCACAAGTGGAGCCCCATACCCACGAAAATTTGGTAATTCATTGAGCTAAAAAAATTTGGTAGTCACTTGACCGTCCGTACATCCGTCCGTCCGTACAAGCATTCAAGGTTTTGCTCTAGTTCATGACACACAAAACAACCTTTTGTGGCCTTAAAATTGATTGGAGGAAACACCTAACGCTTGAGAGGCACCGAAGAGGAAAATCATGGAGTAGAGAGTCAAAAACCTTGCTAGTGAAAAATACCTTTTCTCTTTACTTCGACGACGATCATGGGAAAAGCACCCTCCACGCTACGTCGGAGAAATTTGAAAACGGCGTTTCCACTCTTAAAAGGCATCAAATGTTTTCCGTCCACACCACGCCGGAGAAACAATCACCGGTCATTTTGGATTTGTGGTTAAGGACAACTCGGGCAGGGAGATCACGTGATTATTGTGATGTCATCGTTTTCGAGAAGCTTCATTTTCAAAATGTTTTCCGTCCACACTAACGCCCCGTTCACACGGGTGTCTGGAAAACCCGAATAGCGAATAGTCCCGAATAGTGCGAATAGTCTCGAATAGTGGCGAACGGTCGCGAAAAGTGGCGAATAGTGACGAATAGTCGTCAACAGTCACCGCCTTAGATCTAATATCCAGCGTTAATTAATTATCCAAATAAACAACAGAATTTCAGTGAATTTCTTACCTTTTCTTCTCCGGACTCAGGCTAGTAGGCTGCCCATCGCCGACATTAAGAAAACAGAAAACACAAGGATAACCTATTAAAGACGTATTTACGCTTTTGCAGCGGTTAAAACAGAAGAAATTACGTTTAGAAACGCCTTTTGTCCTGATAAGGGTCTGTGCTATTTAGCGGAAAAATCCCATCCCAAGTTGCTACGAGGTTAACTGCGAGATACTGGGTACCCTATTTGTTACTACTTACCACTATTTGCCACTAATCGAGACTGTTCGCCATTATTCGCGCTATTCGTACTATTCGCTATTCGCTATTCGGGACTATTCGTTGTTCGCTATTCGCGACTATTCGCTATTCGGGTTTTCCAGACACCCCCGTTCACACCACGCCGGAGAAACTTGAAAACACAGCTTTATTACTACGGTTAGGCTTACCGTCCACACTAAACTGTCAAGAAAATGGAGCTTTTCGAAAGCGCTCTTCAAACCGTGTTTTAGTGATTGAAGTGAAGAAACAAGCTGCGTTTTCAAATTTCTCCGGTGTTATGTGGACGAGGCCTTAGAATTAAGATCTTCCGTAGCCTGTGTTACAGGCGCCCTCGGCGAGCGACACTTTCTCCGATTTTATTTCGCGGAGCTATCTGTAACACAGGCTAGATCTTTCGTACCCCAAGGGTAACCTCCTGTAGATACCATAAAATTCCGTAGGTAACAGTCACAAGCAAAGACTGTCCGCAATGAACAATAAAAATTCGATGTTTGTTAGTAAATCCAGACACTGGCAACAATTTGGCAGACAAAAACAAAGAAATGTAATAAACATTGCTCACACAAAAGAACCCCAAAGAATTAGTCCGAAGTGTTTTATTGTAGAGGACTGTTGGCTACACGGCGAACTCAAAAACAAAATACCCGTCTCGGTGTAAATACTCCACAATCATGTTTATTTCATTGATTAAATATTAAAATAGTATTTTCAATTGATGCGTAAACGCGACAGTCCCCTGTGACTCATTTTAAACAGAACTGATAATGCAAGAGACAGGTATAAAACGTCTTGACCATTACACAGAAATCGTGCCTTAGGGTGCACTGTTATGATACAGACCACCTCGCTAAAATACAAAGGCTGGAAGGACTTTCGCTGTAGTCTCCATGTTATAAACCGTCCGAATTCAATGATATGTTTTGTTAAAATATATAAATTTTTGGTTCCCTTCTTTTTAAACTTGCACGCTAATATTTCGAGCTTTTTTTCCATTCGAGCGATTTTGTTCACCTTGCAAGAAATACTTCAATTTGTATGACGCACCTTAAATATTCAATTAATTAATATTTCAAAGAGCAATGAGCTGCACTGAATTATTAAATGGCAGTCCACAACACGAAATTACGGCAGCTGTGATTTGCGAAGACTATTAATATTAACTTAAGATGGACCGCAAAAACAAAACAAAATTGTAAATCCCTTCGTAAAACCGTTAAAAGACTTGGGGAATATCTAACATAGATTGGATACAGTCCAACCAAGCTACCCGGCCACTTAGCTAACAATCACCAAAGTAGGCTAATTATTAGCCTGGGAGCAGGCTCACCTTTGAGTCACACCCGCGAGCGGCGACGAGCAAAGCGATCCGGCGGAAAGGAGTCTGGTGAAGAGGCGCCAAAAAAGTCACTTTCTCGTCTCGCGGCTTCGCCGGTCGATTTCGCGCTCGCGGCTACGCCGCGCGCGCTTGTGCTCCAACGTGAGCCTTCTCGCAGGCTAGCTAACTATAACTCTATCTTTCCTGTGAGTTTTTCATTCACTTTATAAGTCGAGTACCGACTCCTCCCTTATTTTGCTGATGAAGTTCAAAAAACTTTCAGTTCGAGTCTTCAATAAGCAACAACACTAAATTAAAGGTGAATCTGGCAAGTTGTCAGTGTTTCACAGTATAAACAATCCTTGTTATTATTTCGTTTATCCTTTCATGTCCGGTACCATGAATTGAATTTTAATTTGTCTATTGCAAAAATGACTTAATATTCCCAGACACAACACGCAATGCTTACTTGCCCATTTGCCACACTCGTGTGTCTCGCTTTAAAATCCCTTATGGGATTACACTAACACCCTTAATTTAATTTCGTGGTCTGTGACTAATCTGGACCATTATTCCGAAGTTGTTCCACGTATGACGCTGGGAAGGCCCCCTCCACAGAGCCCGTTTTGCCAACGATCCAACCATTGCCTTCGTCTCTGACTTGAACGACAATCTGAGAGAACAAGGAAAGACGAAAAACCTATGAAAAAAATCAGCGGTTGTAATAATATATTACATGGTCAGTAAAGTGTAGTACATAGATATTTTCATTGACAATTTCGAACTTAAATGCTTGAGGTTCGCTTCCGGCGCGGCGTCCATTGACAATAACGGCCTTTCTCTTTACCATTCATTGCAAAGTTGCGCCTCCGACGCCTGTTTTAACACAAAAAGCCACTGACCTGATTTGCTTGAATCGTCAACTCATCTCCTTCTTGACCAGAGAAATCGAACAAACAACGTAGAATGACGTCACCAGGGGAAATAACCTGCAAGAAAGAAACAGTATGCCAGACGTTAACAGAGGTTTTCGTGTTATTTGTGTACAGGATAAGGTTTCAAGAGACACGCTTTGATGGCATTTGAGTGAGTCCCAGTAATTTATGCATACTCTTTTAACTCGAGCAGTTTGTGAGATACCTCTGTATGTGCCTTGTTGTCACAACAAGGGAATTGAAACACTGAAAACAGACGTTTGACTTCACATGCAATATGTTAAGAAATATTCATCGGATACTTCAGTTGTTCGCGTTTCAGACAACGGTGGAATGATTTTCGTATACTCAAATTTGAATGAAAGAATCACTTTTTGAAGTGGCCCGTTTCGGCATTTTTAAAAGGAAAAATCAACACCTCCAAGTCAAACGTGACATTCACTAATCAGCTTCAAGAACTAAAAAAATCAGACAGACAGACGGACGGGCGGACAGTCAGACAGACAAGCAGACAGACAGACAGACAGACAGACAGGGACATTGTCCGTCATACCTGTACATACGAAGCTGGAAAGAACCCCGTTTGACCTTTAGTTGAACCCTTGAGAAAAATACAAAGTGACATTAGTTTGCTGAGCCTTAAAACCATAAAGGCGAAGGTCGCAGCATTTAACATAGTGAAACATGACAGTAATTAGTTACTGATCACTCGGCGAAAAGGAAGAAAAGAAAATTTTCAACGTAACATTCATAACGCCTCGTCTATCTTGATACCAATAATCTAAACACCTATACTACCTTAGTCGTTAATTTTTACACCTTTGTCTTTCTAGTGATTTCCTGCGCCCTTGTAGCACTTTAACTCCCAAACACTGACATTTATAGTAGCACTCTAATCGCATGGAATAAAACCCACACAAGAAGAACGCGATGCGGACCTATGCTTTTTTTTTAAATTGAAACCAATGGTGACAAAGGGCTAACGCCTGACCCTTGAGCTTCAAAAACTTGCTTCAGTGGCTAAAGTACCTTTCGAGTTAACAAATTTTACCATTAATAATTCGTCTATTGTGATCGTCTTGGTGAGGGTAGTTGTGAAAAGAATTGTTGTTGGAAACTAAACGTTTGACGAATACACAGGAAGAGCTAATGATACTCCTGGGGTCAAACAATTCACTGTTGTACGTGGATAGATACACCGTCTGAAGATAGGTACGTGCAAAAGCAGGAACAAAAAAAAAAAAAATGCAATTTCAACAAACGTCTGAAATCAATTGCAACCCATATATAATTTTCAGGCGCGTAGAAACTACTCTTGAAAGTGTGACCTATATGTACATGTTTATAACGCTGAGCAGGAGTACGTCACTCGATAGCTTCTATAGGACACTCTATGAATACTATACGACACACTAAATAAAGAAGTAATATATCAAACACGAAAGACCGTGTTTGACCACATTTCCAAACACCGAGAAGAGAGTTGAAAATACGACGCGTAGCGGAGTATTTTTGACGAACTTCGAGGAATTATTAATGACTTTGAGAACGATGTTGCCTTACCTCCCACCAATTTTCATCCGCACTATTAATAACGTTGACTTTGTCCCCAGCACTGCAACACACAACAAGAAATCTTCAGTACTCTGTTCTACTCATTTTTTTACGTTCACCAGGAAGTCTTTCTATAGATTCAGTGTAGTATCATGAAAATTAAACCGTGAAAACAGATATCGAGAAACAGCCCTCAAAAATCCTGAAACCGGTTCGCAAACCACTAAACGCAAGATAATACTTGATTTAACATCGACATCAAGTCACCTGCATAGGGAACACATTTTCATGTGTATGGTTTTTCACGAATAACCGTCTTGACACAGAGGCAAAAGGCATCTCGGAAATGGCCTATTGAAAACCGCTCTACACAAATGTTTGTGGAAGGTTTCGTCCATCATAGCTGTTGTCGGTGACACAAGATGTCATTAAAGAATTTGCGAATCGTTTAGTGACAAAAATGAACCTTGTGACTTCAGTCAGTGTTACTTTACAACTGTGATTTGATATCAACAAACGAGTTCTCACCAGAGTTTAAGATCTCCATCATTTTCCCCATTGAAATCATATAGAGCCACACAGCACTTCTGAAAGAGAGAGAAATGATAATTATAGCACAGTGAGGTGAGAAGATAAAAGTATATGAATACGTTTAACGTGCGTGTCCCATAATATTGCGTCTCGTGTGCACGTTGTGTTGTGTCAGAAGTCAGTCAGGATGTACGGTCTTTTACAAACCAAGTGGGTACTAAATGTTTTCGTACGTCTTCCATATAGAACCAAGCGCAATTTATTAATTTCGCTCGACATCTCTAGGATCGTTGACATAAGTTAACCATTTGACTAAATATATTGCGGTCGTCACGCCGTTAGTGACGAGGAACGTTGCGTGACAACCCCGGAAAGTGCTATGAAGGAAACTTCAACAACCAGGTCTTGAAAAGCAAATACGTCAAAAACACTCAGTGCTGCACGTTCCTGTGGCATTGTCGAACATTACCATGGTTACGAAGCACTCACATAAAGGATTGCGTAACATGACAACTTGTTATTATGTGGCTTGTGTTGTAGCCGATATAACACACGCGCTATGATTGGCTAATTCTAGGGCATTATTCTCCCGTAATGCCCGCGGGCCGATTACGGGCCTGCAAAAAACAGAGCAAATGCCATATCCTCGTACGTTCGGTCTATACGGGAAAATCTCAAACCTATCGCTCGGTCAATACGGCAAGGTCTCGGTCTGAGATTTTCCCGTAAAGACCTCACTCCCGGTTAATAAGTAGTTATTATTCAACCATGCCCTTACCGTTCCTGATGACGGAATCATCGCCTCTACCGCATCTAAAACCACGAATTCAAAAGTATCGTTAAATCAGATATCAACATTGTGACTACAGCTGAAGAGTTACTCAAGAGTGATAGCTATTTCAGTTAAAACTATGGCAATGAGTTACGGGTAGAGTATGGAATGCCACCTGAAACAAAATTAAGGGAATGGGAAATTGGTTTCCCATTTATGGATGTTCAACAGATTTCAAGTTTGTCTCACGTCTTAGCTTTAAGCACCAGATTTAACCCTAAGAAAACTCTCTACACCAATTTCAACGAACAGCGATGATCTTACTTAAAAGGAAGTTACCGTTCTCTATGGTAGATTAACTACTTATTAACCGAGAGTGAGGTCTTTACAGGAAAATCTCCGACCAAGACCTTGCCGTATTGAGCGAGCGATAGCGAGGTCAATACGGCAAGGTCGAGGTTTGAGATTTTCCCGTAAAGACCGAACGTTCCAGGTTAATAAGTTGTTTATTATATGGCTTTTTGCTTTGCTTTTGCAAGCCCGTAATCGGCCCGTGGGCATTACGGGAGAATAACGCGCTACAATTAGCCAGTCGAAGCACTCTTCATATCGGCTACAAGAACAAGCCATATAATAAAACTTGTTAATAAACTCGCATCTTTGGTAAAACAGTTACTCCACTTTCTTTCGTACCATAAAAATCGTGATCTGTCCTGTAAGCGGGTAACGATGCCGACGGACCCAGCGCCCTCCTGTGAGGGGGTGGGGTAGGGGCATCGTCAACATCACTATACACGGGACCATCTGAATCGTCATCTTGATTGCGTTGTATCCGAAGTGACTGTCCCTTTGTAGACTGTAAAATGTAAAACAATATTCTGGTTAAATTAGTAACTACCACCAATGCGGAGCGGCGCCGTGGCCTCCGGAGCAAGTGGTTCGGGTTCAAGCCCTGGCCGGGAACGTTGTGTTGTGTTCTTGGGCAAGACACGTACTCTCACAGAGCACCTCTCTACCCAATTGTACAAATGGGTACCGCAAATTTAATGCTGGGGGTAGCCCTGCGATGGAATACTCTTCGATCATTCCCCTTGCCAACCTGCCCCAGGCTCTGAGCAAATGGGGAACGAGCCGAGTGCGAGAAAGAAAGGGAATCTAGGGAAGAAAGCAGGCCCTTTTTCGCCTCAACCCCCTCGCCTTTTTTCCCCAGCCCCCTACTTTTTCTTTCTCGTTAATCTCGCCAACCCCCCCCCCCCCCCCCATCTCTAAACGAACGCCTGGAAAAAGCTATCCCACTGCACAATACTCACCCTATCACCAGGACAGTATGGCACATTGTCACGGCACTTGTGATGAACACTCATTTTACAAGCTTTACACCGTGCACCCTGTCGAATTAATCCTGCCAACAAGAGATGACAGTGGATCAGAAAAAAAAAAAAAAGACATAAAGCAGAGAACATTAATAACACCTGAACAGTTAACGCACTGATCACTAACGCGTACAAGGAATGCATGCAGATTTGATTCCTGAGAAAGAAACAAAGTTCTTGATGCTGCGGGAAATAACCTCACATCACCCTTAAAAACCCTTTTGCAGTACTAAAATCAGGGGAACATTAGGTCGAGCAATTTTGAGCGAGCAAGGTTAACTTGGTTTAGGGCATTCTGTCACGCTAGGTATACAAATCTGTCACGCTTTTT
This sequence comes from Orbicella franksi, assembly GCF_964199315.1. Taxonomy (NCBI): domain Eukaryota; kingdom Metazoa; phylum Cnidaria; class Anthozoa; order Scleractinia; family Merulinidae; genus Orbicella; species Orbicella franksi. The sequence continues at coordinate 13,803,340 of NC_138154.1, forward strand.
TGCTAGTCCGTCAAACTAAGTTGGGTGGCTTTCTCACAGCCAGATCGGTCTTGAAAGAAAATAGAGCCTAAAATGAATTAGAAAATCACAGACGAAATAAAAAGAGCCAAAACCTAGTACGTTGATACAGTTTACTACGATTATCTCTTGAGTAAGGCACGAGGGAAGTTTGGTTACGAAGTTTTGGCCTTAAAATCATGGTGTTGTCAAGGACTACTTACCTCGTTTTTGTTGGTAACAATATCAACAGCCATGCGTCGCCTGTCGCGTCGCCTACAATTTCGCGCGCTTTGCTGCCAATGACGTCAAAGGCCGACAAGTTGCCAATGGATACGGAGCCAGTTGCTCGTGACAACAAGACGATTTTTACGTTAAAACTTGGTGACCAAACTTTCGTCCCGCCTTATTCAACTGATAATCGTAGTACTTAGAGACAAAACTGGAAACCAGAAAACCTTGTGCAGAGCGAATCAGTTTGGCGACTTTCTGTGACTTTATGACTTATACATGAAACAGTGACCATCCTAAATAGATACAACTACTGATGTACAAATTACCTTTTATGAGTCCTTTACAATAGTAACAGAATTTTGGTTTCTTAAACGTGTGTTCTTCAAACTGGTGTTGCCCAACTTTCCTAATTTTCTTTCCTCTCGTGCTGACAACACTTTGCCTTTTGTCCAATTTTTCTGCCACAGTCTCATCATCACTGATGGTTTCATCTTGGAGATCATCTTCGGTGACTTGAAGTCTGTTTAGAACTTCCGTTGTGAAAAGTTTAGTCTGCAAAGAAAACACGAGAAGTATCGATGGCTACATGTTGATTGTGAGCTCGAGATTTATATTGGGTCATAGTTTACCAGAGCGCAGCCCGAGTCAACTATCACGCAAAGAAATCGATAAGCTAAGTCTACTAGTCGTCAGTAAATTATCTAAATCCTCTTCACAGACACTTCGAAGACGCAAAGGATCGGTCGCCATTTTGTTAACAAGCGCACACTGCTACGCTACTCACTATCTACAACAGAAAAGGTAGTGAGTAGCGTAGCCAATCAGAGAACACCATTCGTGATAGAACGCTAGTAGATTTATACTAACAGGTAATGTTAAGGTAAATGATACGTCTTACGTCTTGTGATCTTAAAAATAATGTATTAAATAACAATAAAAGGAACATGACAACTCCTTTGATTTATCTGTTGTAGCTGAACGAAGACCAGTGACTCAACTACTGCCAGGCAGTTAACATGCTACTCTGTTATAAGTTACCCCAGCATTTTTCCAGGTAAGAGTTCGCAGTTCTGTCAAGCCTACCTGTTCCTTAGCAACAGAACAAAGCCACTCTTTAACTCTCAGTTCATTCTTTTGCTTTAACAGATCCTCCTCGACTTCTGCGGCATTTCCGTATGATGGGTTTTGTGAATAGCTATTAAAAAATATATTTGTTAAATTGTAAGTCTTCTCCCTCAGTTCCCAAATAATTTATTTGGATTGATTAGAGTGACAGCGATCAGATAAAACCTATTGAGCAGTACTTTCATGTGGTATTGTCTAGCATGCTGTGCAAGGTGGTTCTAACTTTCTAGTCTATAGATGAAACCCTAGCGTGTGACCATTCAAATGAAAGCTATTGAGCAGTACTTTCATGTGGTACTGTTTCTTATGCTGTACAAGGTGGTCCCAACTTTCAAGTCTGTGGATGAAACCCTGGTGTGTGACCATTCAAATAAAAGCTATTGAGCAGTGCTTTCATGAGGTACTGTTTATTATGCTGTACAAGGTGTTCCCAACTTTCAAGTCTGTGGATGAAACCCTAGTGTGTGACCATTCAAATGAAAGCTATTGAGCAGTACTTTCATGTGGTACTGTTTATTATGCTATGCAAGGTGGTCCTAACTTTCAAGTCTGTGGATGAAATCCTGGTGTGTGACCATTCAAATAAAAGCTATTGAGCAGTGCTTTCATGAGGTATTGTTTAGTATGCTGTGGAAGGTGGTTCTAACTTTAGAGTCTCTGGATAAAACGCTGGTGTGAGACCATTCAAATGAAAGTTATTGAGCAGTACCTTCATGTCTTATGTTGTTGTAGAAGGTGAATCTAACTCTTTGAGACTGGAAAAGGTCAAACCTCGCACGTGTTTAAAACCTTTCATGAAACTGCTCTTTGTTATAAGGTTATCACCTACCTTTCTTGTAACTGTTTGAGGGATTTGACCGCCTCATGATCTTTTTTAATTGATGTATCAAAGTTCCGTAACTGTAGCAAGGCAATATCAAAACGTGTCATTACTAACGGTTATTTTTCCCAAAAGCTGACACCTTTACTAGCTGGACACCTCCCCTAACTGGAAACCACTCTCAGGCTCTCTCCTGACTGGAAACTTCCGCTGTATGACCACTCCCCTAGTGTCCACCTCCCCAGGGGCACATCTAGGAGGAGGGTACAGGGGGTGTGCATCCCCCTCCTCCTGAGATGAAGCTTTCTTCTTTGCATTCACTTGTAAAATTTGTTTACCCCACCAGTCAGTTATGCCATTCCTGGAAAAATCCTGGATCCGACCCTACTCCCATGAGTTGGCAGAAACCTCCATAAACTAAGAATACTACTGCCATATGTTCATCTGATGAAATCACCAAATAGGATTCAATGTCTCTCCTAGGAAAATGAACCTCCCCAAAGTGGGCATCTCCCTTAATATTAATAGACACCTCTCATAATTGAACACTCTGTCATGATGTCTGTAATTTTCTCTTTCTCTTGTAAGCCAGACAAAAGTATTATTTCACCCCTAGAGTCCTACAACCCATTGTGATTAGTGGAAACCAAGGTGCAGTTTAATCCCCAGCCCTCATATCATGACTCCAGTTCTGACTGTAGCCTGTGAACAGTCAGGCTTCGCCTGGAAAGGTCTGACCACGGCTTAGAGGGCCAAGAAAGAAATGGGTGAGAGTGGAGTGGCAGAGGGAGGTTGGGGTGGGGGAGTGAGAGTGAAGATGCATACCCAATGAACAGCTTACACCCTGAACAATTCAAAACAAATTATATCACCATAAAATAATTTACCTTTATCTGGAGAGCGATGTATTTTCTTTTGAGGACAGGTTCTGTCACATCCACCAAATACAGCTTGTTGTCTACTACATTCTAAGGGGAGATTTTAGAGTCAGAGTGTTTGAGTATTTTGGAAACCACTTGCAGCTCATTTATAACTACATTAATTTGCTGTTCAAGTATTCCGTCCATAATTTTATAATAATATATGCATTGAGAAAGAGGTTCTCTTGCTCTCTCTCCTTCATATTACGGTCAATTTAGACATCTCCTGGAGGCAAGCACCTCTTGCAAATGGACACTCAGTCAAAGTCCCATCCACACACTTATAGTGGACACACACACTCTTATAGCAGACAGTTGAACCTCTGGTATCGGACATCTACCCACTGATGAACCACGCCTATATAAACAAACTAGAAACAAACTCTGCATTTTGATCCCCATTTAACAAGCATCTCTCCCTGCAGTCCGTAAGTGGACAGTCGTTCTGCACCACAGTTGCTCAGTTTTGGCAGATTTAACTGTACTTGCAGCTTCCCATAAGTGGATACCCCTAGTCCGAATGACGCACACCTCACTCCTCTTTATGCAGATGCAGTCATAGAGTCCCACTATATAAATCCCTACATTAATTTTAAACCTAAGCAGACTGGTCTCTACCCGGCAAAACAGGTGTTTTTCCTGGATGAGCACTGTATATTCTGGATTGAGAATCTGGAGGCCATTGTTGCTCAAGACTTCCCTGCTGGCCCTGGCTTGATTGAAATGTATACGCTCAATAACATGCACAAGCATTGCTGCTAGCAGGATGATACCTCTCCTAAATGGACACTGATTTTAATGTTCAGGGTCCAGTTACCACATGTTTCACTTATAATATCAAGGGTGACAAAGTATTCCTTAATTTTGGTGCAAAATTTCAGCGTTAAGTCAATTTCACATGCTTCTGAAAATTATAAAATTGCCATGGCAACATTTGGAGCAAAATTTCTCGGTACAATAAACAAAAAACCCATGATTGTAAGTGTAATTTGTCACCTATGATATTTAAAGGTCATCAAATGGTATACTCGTGAAATAAGGTTGTTCAATAATTTCACTTGAGTTTTGTCAAAATTCTAATAATTTCATAATAATAATAATTTAAGAATTTTGACAAACTGCATGTGAAATTATTTCTTAACTTCACTCGTCACCATTTTATTACCCACACTAGTTTATTAATTATCGCAAAATGTCATTGCAAACCCACATTAAATAGGTTGTTTCCCTCACCAATGCCTGGCTCTCCTCTGGTTTGTGAAAACTCTTGACTGGTGAGGTATAATTCCCTGGGTTGTTAGCTTGTACAAACGTTGAGATATCTTCCCTAGTATTCATGAGCTGGAACATATTTTGTATGCTTTCCAATCTTTGCACGCTGCTGACTATCTAGGAATAGAATAAATTGCCAACACAGTGAATAAAATAATCAAGATAAAAATGAATAAATTGAAAGTGCTTTTTGCATAAATTCATATTTTTGAGAAGAAAAAAATTTGGCACTATTTGTTGTTCAAGGATAGCCTCTGCAAATTCTTGGATGTAAATTAAAGATTGCAAATTTAACCACTCCTGGTTCTGAGGGTTTGGCACCATTACATTTAATATATTCAGATTTTCATTTCATATTTTGCCTTAAGCAAATCTATTGAATGATGCTAATTTAGTAGGAAGTGAAGAAATTTTTGAAGGTCGGTCTTTAGTATACAGTCGTTTCAACGCTAAAATGAACTGATTACATGTTAACTTTTAATACAGATCTTGTAAATTTGTTACATTTTCTTTCTCGATCTGAGAACAATCAGTGAGGGCAACTCTCAAAGATTCAGACACATCTTCTTGAACATCCTGAAGGTCCTGTGGAAGACATAGAGTAGTAAATTATTACTTATTATAAAATAAATGAAAATATAAAGTTTGCTCTTCACAGTACATGTAGTTCTGCATAACGTCACAGTACTGTACTAATACTGACTGGCTCACTGGTCAACTGAAGCACTGAATCACCAATGGATAGATGCAGAGGGACAGAAAGCCCAATGACTACCAACACACACTGGCTGGCTGGTTAAATGACAGACAGATAGACAGAAGGACAGACATACAGACTGACTGACTTACTGACTCGTCTGACTGGCTGACTGACTGACTGACTGCCTGCCTGCCTGCCTGACTGACTGACTGACTGCCTGCCTGCCTGCCTGCTTGCCTGCCTGCCTGTCTGACTGACTGAATGGCTGGCTGGCTGACTGACTGACTGACAGCCTGCCCGCCTGCCCACCTGACTGACTGCCTGCCTGCCTGCCTGCCTGCCTGCCTGTCTGCCTGCCCGACTGATTGACTGCCTGCCTGACTGACTGGCTGGTTGGCTGGCTGGCTGGCTGGCTGCCTGCTTGATTGACTGATTGACTGACTGATTGGCTGACTGCCAAACTGACTGACTCTTCTGACTAGCTAGACAGTACATAATTGACTGACTGACTGACTAACTGACTGACTGACTGACTGGCTGGCTGGCTGGCTGGCTGGCTAGTAAATAATTGATTTACTGACTGACTGCCTTTAGAATTGACTGGCTGGCTATTAGTAAGTAATTGACTGGTTGGCTAAGTTATTAACCGACTCACTGACCAATCAACCTGCTGATTAGCAGACTAACTGCAGTAACACTCACCTGACTAATGTATTGATCGGTGGACTGACAGATCAGCCAACCGACCAACTGACTGAAACATCCTTAAATCACTAGTGGTTGCCTGAGGAGTTAATTTGGGTTTCAGAAACCAAAACCTTATAAGGCTGACAGAGTAGAGTGAAGTTATTTGGGTCTACAGGTGTACCTACATTACAGCCACTTTTGTAGTTTAAAGTACTTACATTCAGCATCTGTGGAAGTGTTGACGAGTAGAACACCCTGTTCATGTTATTGACAGAATTAAGCTGAAGTACGTAGGCATTGTGTGTGTTGCGACACAGTGTCTGAACATGTTCTTGCTAAAACAAAAAAACAAAGTAAAAAAACATTAAAATTACCAATTAGTGTAGTGAGTCTTTGAACAACACACTGAAAAGACTCAGAAAATCAAACAGCAACTTTGAAGATCATGTACAATACCTTTGCTGCTTCTGCTCCAGTGCTTTGTAATTTTGCTAGTTTAGAACAAGCCTCTGAATATTCTTTATGACACTGATCAGAATATAAAAGGAAAGTACTAATTATTAAACACATTTACTTAACTCGTGTGTGTACACCCACTTACCAACATGCAACACATCTTCCATAAGTTGTCTTCCATTGAGTTCTTTTTGTTCAAAGGAAAAGTCCATTGATAATTATTACAATTATTATTTATATTGGTAAGAATGCCATGTAAGAAGTACTAATAAAAATAATATTTATTAACATTTAGTATAAATTATTCTTTGCTGACAAGTAATTGCCACAGTTAGCCATAAGCCTTGTTGATCACATTTCTTGTTAGTCAATTAACTGACAGACCTATTTGACCCATTGCCCATCTTATTTTTTATAATTATATCATTTTATTGTTCTGTTGTTCAAAACAATCATGTTAACACACCTTCTGTAAAACTTCATCCGCCTTTTCAATCTGATTTTCACCACTCTCTCTGAACGAAAATATCTGGAAAATTTTTCGATCATTAAAAAAGATTATGCATTTATGTATAGTATTAACTCAATCTTAGTATCCAATAGGGGAATCCTTGTTTACAATATTTGCCTCATTAGAATAAGCAATTCAGTTTCTGATGGAGCTACAAATAAATCAGTTCTGAATATCGAAAGGTCATAGTTTGATTAAACCTGCCAATAAATATGAGCCTGATGTATTGAATACTTTTTGTGCAACAAGCCAACACAGGTTTAAAAACTCATATTTTACAAAGACTGTATGAGCTCATAAGCACTTTTGCCACCCAGAAATTTTGCAGTTTTTGAAAGACAGTATCTCCCTGAATACTACACCCAAAGAGCTAAAAATTTCACCATGTATTAAGTTTCCTTTAGCTGCCTGGAATCAATTTGTATCTAACATGTTTCCTTCTGTATGCAAAGCTATATGCGAATGAGCAAAAATGTAAACAATGAGTTCAGCATGAATCCCCCTATTGAGCCTTGTTTGCCACTGTGCTCACTTGAGGGCCAAGGTCCCACAGACATCACACCCACACCCATGAAATTCATTTAAAAATATTCTTTTTTTAGAAATATAATAAAATTGTGATGACATTACATTCCATTTTAAGCCTGGCTTCAAAAAAGGTTTTAAGTACATGTATATAGGTAGATAACAAAAGGCAAGCAAAACACCTTCTTTGTGGCAGCTTTTTTCTTGATAACCTCCTCAAAAGCTGCAGTATTGACTTGTCTTGCAAGACTCGATGATATCTTCAACATATCCTGTAGAAAGTAATGACCTACCAATGAATTACTGATTAGAATGAAAACGTGATGTTTGAAAAGTTAGTCAAAACACTAAGTTAAACATTTTCCATCCTAAACATCCTGTTTAATACCACATTCAAGTGAATTAGCTTACATACATGTAGAAATATAGCTGGCTGATTGTTTACTGACAGCTTCTCATTGACTGACCTGTGCTTGTTTTTCATATTCTCCAAGCAGGGTTTCCCAGCAACTAAAAGCACTGCTTAAAGCAGATCTAAGGGAAAAAAAATTTAGTTACAAGAAAATTAATAATTGAAACAGAAACAACCCAGGCCTGTATTATTTTCTACATTGAACTGTCTAATAGAGCTCTACAAATATGGCGCTAGCCACAGTCTGTGTGGTTTAGTGCATAATACATTTGAGGCGTTCAAAACAGCATCATGAATGACAGGTGTTGTGGCACAGTGACATGATACATGCAGTGCTGGATTCTAAAACGATCAAGCAATCTGTAGCCGAACTCACGCTCTGACCACAAAATCCTTGAGGAATGAGTTGTGTTCTTGTGTAACATGCTTTGATATTCTCAGGGTACCCTTGCCTGCACAAATAGATACTAGCAAATAATTTTTAAAAGGAAAACCTGACAGAACCATCACGGGTAAAAAAGAAAAAAGGACTAAGAACCTGGCAGTATTGGCCGCAGAGGATACTGGGATAGTCTGCAAGAAGAGAGCCTAATAACCCAATTCTCTATTAGGAGATTAGACAAACAATGATAATGATGATGATGATGATGATGCACTCGACCCTCGACTAACGACCACCTCTCTTCAATGGCCACTTTACTCTGTTCCCAAGGTGACCATTGTGGAGAGGTTTGACTGCATTCACAAGACTTTGTACTTCGAAAAATCTCCTTTTAATGAGTTTTGCAAGTCTCTTTCTTATCACCTGTACCTGTCTCTCTTCATTTCAGTGTTCTTCTTCCGGAATGATTCCACAACAGACAGCAGCTGGTTTCCTAACTGCTCTTTAAGGGAGGCAACCTTGTGGGCAAATTCACCAACTAAATTTTCAGAAGTAAAAAACATATCAATGACACCTCAGCTCAGCAACTGTTCAATATTGCATTCAGATGAGAAAGCAGATTTCATAGTTCATTCCTCAAATTACCGGTAAACTATTCACCATGTGGGGTGCTAATTACATGTAGAAGGGGGCGCTTATTGAAAAAACAGCAATCAAGGACATTAATAAATTAGAAAGGTGGCACTTTAAGCTATTAAGGAAATTGGCACTAAATCGAATTGTTACGCTAACCAGGTTTCCTTTTCATAATCCCTGTTCAATACTGCCCGCATATTTTGCATATATGTCAAACATTTAAATACAGAATATAATATGATAATTTTAATTAATAATTATCTGTTTCTGTCTAATAAGCTAGTAATGTCTGCAAGTTAATAAACGAATTGGTTCTCCACATTATTTCTTATGTATATTTCAATCTGAAATAACAGCTTTCACTAAAAATTGCAGTTGTAACTGTAACCAAATTATAAATCAAGTCCAAAATAAATGTCTGCATATTGGTTCTCAATGTACATTTCTCTGGTCCTTCTATCTGGAACAATTTGGATGAAGAGATAAGAAGTTTATCTCCGCATTTATTTAAACAAACCTTGACTAAGCAATTCCTAAGTTCTTTTGCTTAATGCAAGCTTAGTACTATCGCTCTTAATTAAACAATGCTCTGTCTATGACTGGTACTGTTACTACTTATATTTCTTTTTATATTTATATCTACATATTTTTTTTTCTCTTTCTACCTCTTCTTTTCTTTATTTTTCCTGCAACTGATTTAAAGCGTAATAATTCTCAAAACTACTCAGCTCGTTTAGTTCTTACTATTTTGCTTAGTTTTTTTGCTTATTAAGTTTAATGTATTCTTTTGCTGAATGATATTCTACGTATAATGCAAAATAAAATGGTTGTTGTTGGTGGTGGTGGTGGTTCGCATATGTAGAGTGCTATTTAATTTTTTCTATAATCTAAGAATTTTAGGCTTTTAATGGCATGTAATAAATTATCAATTAAATGGTTGATTATTCTTACGTGTTGTTAAACATGCTGTTGCTTCCTTAGAAGGCGATAATTTCAACACAACACTTCATATTCAGTCGGATATAGGCCGAGGTAAGCTTGTCAATATAAGTTTGCATGGTGTAAAAATTTGGCTGCTAACATTAGGCCGTATGAAAGCGATGTTTTAGCTTACACTTTAACAAATAGCTTGTTACTAACCTATCATTGCTCACAGACTCGACTTCAATTATAACTTCCGCGTAAAACTTCTAAAAATGTCCCTTGATTTAGAATAACAACCATATCTCTAAGTTAAGAATAATTGGCTATCATGAGTAGCTAAATATTTTCCTATGAAATGTAAGTTACTTTTCTTCGGTTGTTTAATTCCAGTCTAAAGGAGTTATTTCATCCGTTTAAGATAACAGATACGGAAACGAAACGTCGATTAAGGTTATAAACCAGATGATCGACTCTAAGTAAGACTTCAGGCGGCAACAGAAAATCAGTGAGACATTTTTAACACCAAATATACGTTAACGTTTTTACACATGAATGCGATTTATGAAGTCACACACTTTACCTGTCTTAAGAAGTTTGATAGCGCTGTAAGTGTTAGATTTGAGAACTTCATTTAGACTTGGATGAGGAAGATCTCTGAGATGCCCTTCTCGGATCGTAGACATGTTTTATCGTGGAGCTGTGTTTTCATGTAAATTCAATTCTTCACTTGCTTCCGATCACCGAGTGAGGATTCCGAGGCCATTTCCGCTCAGTGACGATCTATATTTGGGGAACTTGACCAAATTTGGCGATGACCGGAATCGAAGCCAGTCACGAGATCGAGTCACGAGAGAAGCGAAATCTGCGCCCGTCAACAACTAACAATTCTCACAATTTTCAGTTTAGTTAGCACTTACAGAGGAATGTTGGTTAGATGGAGTGGCTTCCCAGATCAAATCTATCATCAGGAGCATAACCAATAGCACCCCTGCTTGTTGAACAGTAGACTTAAAAAAAAGGGGAAAAAATATCCCAAAGGATTGACCGATGTTCGATCGAAGTTTATTAATTGGAGAAAATCTCAAGGCTCAAGTTTATTAACGCGATGTCAAGCTTCCAAATAGACTTAAACGAGAGAGGATTTACAACTGATTCCAAAAGTCCTTTTCTTCTGGAATCTAAAGTTGTAAAACTCTATGATTACCATGATGTTCCATATTTTCTTCGCGGGAACCCATACATCACTTCAGGGTATCGAGCATTTCTGTCCGTCAGAATGTGCATGAAAAGGTAAGGGATTTTATTAGTGTAGCGGCTAACAGCTTCAATAGTTCACTTGGTGATACAAACATGAAATTTGGCAGGAATATTCTAAATTGTCTATTCTTTCATTCTAGTCGATTAGCCACCTGAAATTCGCATTAACAAGAGTTTTTTTCAAAATGGCTAAAAATGGGAACGATGTGATAAAATGGCAGCCATTTTAAGTAATATCCTTACTTCCAACTCATCTTGAATACATACATACATACTTTATTGACTTTCCCTTTAGAGGCTTTTCAAAGACAATACAATAATAATTTAAAACTACTTAAAAACTCTAAGATTCATTAAGATTAATTAACTAGAATTAGGAATCTATAAAATCCTTAATAAGTTTACGAATAAAAATTAGAGCAGTTTATTACTCCCTCATTACAACGTTTTACTGCTAGCATCCTTTAGATACAATTGACTATTCCATACATCTTTCAGTTTCTGAAAATGGCCAAACAATTCTAAAGAATTCTTTCTTTAACAGGCGCTCATGATCTCATAGTACTGTTATATACAGGTTACATTATGTGCCTATCCAGTATTCAGTACGGTAATTCAATACGCCCAGCAGTTTCTTAGCTGGGTAATTCCCAAACAATTTTTTTTAAAACTACCTCTGATCACGTATAAGTTTCAAATACACAAGTTACATTACATGCCTACTTCAACCAAATTCTGATATTCAGGACAGCAATTCACTACGCCCAGCAGTTTCTAGCTGGCTAATTCAAAAACAGCTTTTCAAACAAGCTTTTGATTTCGTAACAGTGTCAAATAGTGCTGCTATACAATTTACATTGCATGCCTACTATAGTCGATGACCAGGTGGAGCTACTTTTCACACAAGCAGCTACGCAAAGCTGTACAGTTCAGCCCAGAAGGAAGACATTTGCACCTTCCACAACAGTCCTTCCTGCAGTCACATCTGGTTAGTTCTCGACACCTTGCAGCAACTGATAGAATGTCAGTCCAAAGTATCTGCCACGTGTCACCTCGCCTACTTCACCCCAATCAGCTGGACTTTTTGTGACAGGTTGAGGGAGAGTGGCTTGACCCCAGATAATCCTTCCTTGGTAGGCAGCATGCTCTGAATGTAGCTTGAGGGCAGACTGAGGTTGTATTGCATCATACGGCCTCTGTTTGTGAGTGAAGAAATTCAGTCTTGCATCGTTCACACTTGTATCTGCACTGGACCTGTCATACATGACCACAACAAACTGCTCTAAACTCTGCAGATCAGTGTCGTCAAGAGATGTCACACACTGACTGAGTTTGGTGAAGGTGGTCAAGACCCCTTCACACTCATTCCATGTTTGCCATGCAGACTTCTTTCCTTAGCCACGGAAAGCAGACACAGTGTCGCATCACGTGAAAGAATGGGAGTCCACTGGCTTTCTCTGGACCGATTGTGTTTATCAGTTCGTGCACTGGAATCAATCGAAAATTTCCTCCTTGGCCAAATGCAATCCACACTTTTTCAAGACCAGGCTCGTTTAAGGATTTCTTGACAGATATGGCAATAACTACCACATCGATCCGTGTCGTTTGCCTAAATCATTAAAGCCTTAGTGCAGTCCATTGCCGCATGTCATACGTGCACAAAAATACGTGGGTCTGCCTCTTTGTGCATACATGGTGCAATTACGCGATTGCAACAGAGGTATTCCAAGCACGGAATGTCTGCTTCGGACAACCGGTCCGCAAGAAAATGGAAAAGTTCAGTCTTGTTGTTATCTCTCAGAAAGTTTGTCCAATTTTGGGGAGTCTTGCTGGTTGGTGTAACCCTTCTTCGTATCCCTTTGCCCCTTTTGGATCGTGCCTCTACTTTCAGGCTGGACTCCTTATACACATCAAACACAATGTCAACTCTTTGGTACTTGGTAGAATAAGATCTAACTCTTGGAAGGATGTCCTCATTGGCGTAGTCATCAAATGTCTTTGACATACGTGGGGGTTGAGAGTTGACAAGAGCTCCGTGATCCATCTATGATGATTGCATCTGCCTCTGGTTCTGTGTTTGGCATCAAAGTCTTAGACTCAAGTATCTCAACCAATTGCAATTTCTGGCATGTGTGAAGTTTCCCACTGTCACTGAGGGAAGCTGGAGCTGACCGGTTTTCGTGCTGGAAGAAATCATGCAAATCACACTGTCTGCTTTGACATGAAATGAAAAGTTGGGAAAATAAGTGACAGTCCTCTTTCAGTGTCCTCTCCTTGGAACTGGCGGCACTGGAAATTACCTCTTGCTTGAAGAAAGTGATCTTGTCTTTCTATTTGATGAAACAAGGTGTGCTCTTCTTTCTTCAGTCCTTCAATGAAGGATTAGAACTGATCTTTGCCTCTACTATAGTAAGTAGCAACAAGTCTTGAATTAGCTGGATCGGCAATGTCCTTAGCTTTTTGTCTAATACAAGGAGGTCTCCGGACTCTTCTTCAAGAGGATTGCCCGTTTCTTTAAATACTGTGAATAGCTTTTCCACTTTCTCAGACTGCTATTTGAGCACTTCCGCCTTGTTCGTGATGCTTGCTACTGATTGTTGTATCTTAAGTTCCCACAACGTCTTCGTAGTGAGCGACTTGGTAGCTCACCTCTGGTCCAGCTATCATCCACCTCCAGAGTGCTGTAGGGTCCTCTGTCAAGCCTATTGCTCCTCCATCATCCTTGATGACTGCATTGTTTTGTTCGTGGGCTTGGTCGATTGCAATTGACGAGAATTCTTTGCAAGATTTGTGCTACTTCTGGATGTTGTTGATCGATGGTCATCATATCTCCGAGGTGAATTTAAAGCCACCACGCATAATTCACATTGTTGGCTTCTCTAAATGAACGAACCAATGTTAGAATGGTTAGCTCTAGAGCTAAAATGAAATGCGAACTGTGGACTTTCGAGTGTTCGTTTCTTACACCACTCTTCGAAATCAAGAACACCTTGTGGACTTTAAGATGTATCTCTGCCATAGCTATTATATGCAGCTTGCCGCTGCTTGTATAGACAACATGCTGTGATATGATGTACTTGATGAGATCTGGTAACACTTGAGGCTGACAGATAAGATTCTGAAGTACCAGATGAGGCAACTCCTGCCTCAACAAAAGCACTTGTCCAACCACTGTCCTGAAGTAAAGACTCTATCAATTTCAGGGCAGCCATTTCTATGTGAAGACCTATCTTTGAGATGAATCGTCTGAAAGGTTTACAGTGCAAATATCTTTAAAACATATGTCAACCTTTTGACCCAAACACAAGTAATATATGAGGGTTAAAACTAAAATCTATTATTGAAATAACCTAAGTACAAAATTCTAAAATACTTATAGACATGCTCCGCTGGCCATGATAAAGGCTGCTCCTTCTGTGACTCTTGATAGCCTGCGGACATTTTTGCCAGCAGCTAACGTTTTCTACTCAGCTATAGTATTTTTTTAGTTTCTCTGCTCGACAATGAACTTTTGTACTGCAACATCATCAACTTCTCCTGTGTAACACTGCGAATTAATTCTATACCTAGAGTTAATGGCGGCCATGTTGAGATAAAGACCACCTATTTAGTAAATTGTTAAAAAAAAGTGTTATACCGCCAAATTTGAAGTGGCTAATCGATCAGAAAGAAAGAATACTTAATTTAGAACATTTCTGTGAAATTTCATGCTTGTATCACTAAGTGAACAATTTTGCAAAAAAAATGATGTTAGCCGCTACACTATATCACATATTTGTGATTTCTTATTATACTTGCCATTCTGATTCATTGTTTTCATTTTTGAAAAAAAAAAAAAAAAGAGTGTGTGCTATGTTTTCAAGGTTTCTTTGGGGGAAAGAGGAGGGGGGGCGGGGGTATGGTGGGCATACCATCGCGGGGTGGGAGTGAAGGGTGTATTATCGGAACGGGAGAATCATTTCGAAGCGCACTTGTTGGGATTTTGGAGGTATGGTGGTGATAGAACTAATTTCTTGTTATTATTTTCAGCCTCTTTGTGTTGTCCAATGAATCCATCAACATCTGGTCTCATTTAGTTGGATTTTTGTATTTTTTTTACCTCCTTCTTGTTGACAACTTGGTCAGAATTCCAGATCACAATGGCACTTTCTCTGATCATGCCGTACTGACTTCTCTACTCATCGGTTACATGGTGAGATATAAATCTGATAATTTCTAACCAAACAATAACATAATGTACTCAACACCTTAGAGGCACGGCGGCCTAACGGTAAGTGCACTGCACTCCAGACCCTGCAAAATAGTGTTTTTTTAAATCTTGATTTCCATGGCACACTTCTGGATGCAAATAATACATTCCATGGTTTTCATGTTTCATTTGCGATAACTATAGACAACCGCAATTAGTCGTGAATGATCTACCTTTCACTGGTTATGTACCATGACTGACTATAAAATTTTATTCACCCTTCTTTTAGATTTCCATGTTTTTTTCTGCCTTCTACCATTTGTTTTGCTGTCACTCTGAGAAAATGTTTCACCTTTGGCTGTCGCTGGATCTGGCTGGTATCTCACTTGGTGTATGTGCTTGTTACATTCCTGCAGTGTACTACGCATTCTACTGTCATGCAGTAAGTACGTGTATACCTAGTGTAATTGCTTTAGAGTCTTATCTTCCTGTAGCTACCACTTCTCAGCTCACTATTGTTGAATTAAGGTACAATGAGATTTTGAACAAATGCTAAAATAGGAAAATTTAATTTATAGAAGAATCCAAGGTTATACCTGAAAGTGGTTTTGAGAATGTCAGAGGAATTTAGAAAATGTGAGCTAAATTTCTCAAGCTCTCAGATTGTTTTGTGGCAGTATCATATGGCTTTAGCTTTATAAAATAATATTAAAATGCTTAATGTGATATTAATTCATTAAAAGCATGCAGAACAGGATAAACACTTCTGATAAAAATAGCATTTCAATCAATCAGTCACGCACAGAATCTAAACAGTAAAACAATGGGCTGTGACTAAAAGTGGGACGGGGACTTGGGGACTGGGACATGGGACTTGGGATGCGGGGACGTGGCGACGTGGGGACGCGGGGACTCGGGGACTTGGGGATGCGCGGACGTGGGACGCGAGCACGCGCGGGGACTAGAGGATGTAGGACGTAGGGACTTGAGGATGTGATAAACAAACAACACCTGATTTTTGCGCTGAATTTGTAAAATACAATTTTCGGCAGTCAAGTGAAAGGTAATCTAATATGCTGGAGAGTTTGTCAGCAGACCAGTAGCTCATGATTTCCAGCATATATTAGGGACCAGCACCGACGACGACGAGCTCAGAGGACGACAACCGGAAGTAAAATTTCCCCTTACCATGCTACTATGCATGCTTGACTCGTTGTCCTTGTGAAGTTCAGGACGTCAAAACGTCAGGTTTGCCGTCCTGAGCGAACATGAGTATGTATTAATCTATTTACGCAGTGTTTCAGCCAGAAAATTTATATCAAACTATTGAAATGAAATTTGGTTATTTATTTAACCTCTTAGCTTTGTATTAACTAGATTTTACGGCGGGTTTGATGTAGAAATCGTTGGTAATAACATTATTTTGGGTTTGTCAATTTGTCCATTGTGAAATTTGCTTGTCAGCGAAAGTAGAAAATTAAATGAATTCAGAAATTGAAAAATGACTCTTTCTTTCATTTTCTTCTGGTTCCTATCTACATGTAGGCTTTCGCTTATGTTTTTAGGATAGAATATTATACTGTGAAGGTCATTTTAGATTATATCGGCCCGAAAATTTTGCATCATTTATCTCTTCGCATGAAAACCTGTTATGTTCGTCCTATGAGAAATCGAGATTTTTCGACATAAATTCCTCATGTAAGACCGAAAGTTCGTTGTCATCAATAGTACCGTTTTTGTAGCTCAAGCGAAACTGGTCGTGGAGCTCATGAAAGGAAGACATGACAAAATTTTTTGATAGTTTTAGGTCGATGTTCGCAAGGAATCAGCTCTATTTACATGTACTTGGACTTGGTTTTCACGCTGTGAATGACGTCCTCGACCCAGTCCTACAGCAGTTTTAATCATCGTTGTCTCATTCATCATCGGTGCTTAAGGTCCCTATTACTTTTCACTTGACCGCCAAAAAAAATTATTGTATTTTACAAATTCAGTGCAAGAATCAGGTGCTGTTTGTTTATCACGTCCTCCAGTCCCTACGTCCCACGTCCTCCAGTCCCCACCCGTGCTCGCGTCCCTACGTCACCACGTCCCCAAGTCCCACGTCCCAGTCCCCAAGTCCCCATCCCACTTTTAGTCACAGCCAAAATAATGCTGCAAAAAACTGTCATGATGAAAAAGCTTTAACAAAGCAAGCAAAAAACAATTATCTGCTAAGACATACAGTCAGATTTCCTGACCATATTCTAGGGTTAACTTGTTTTTAGGCTAATCTGCTTCCCAGCCATGTGAGTTTA
Organism: Orbicella franksi; assembly: GCF_964199315.1. Lineage (NCBI taxonomy): Eukaryota > Metazoa > Cnidaria > Anthozoa > Scleractinia > Merulinidae > Orbicella > Orbicella franksi. The sequence continues at coordinate 13,820,684 of NC_138154.1, forward strand.
TAGTCTGAAGATATAGAGGCGGGAGGAAAACCAAAGAACCTATTAAAAACCAGCAATGAACTCAACCCAATCACAACATCGGGTTGTTTGTAAGATCATGGTACACCTACCTTGAGCATTAAAGCTTCCTACATCTGTTAATAAATATTATAAGATTATTATTCTTTTATGTTTGCAGACCTGGAGAGGCTTCTATCTGGGTGGCGTGATTTTCCTAACTCTAGTTTCACTGGCACTTCAATTTCATCCTTCTTTCCTTACATCACGCTGGGCTATCAAAAGGCTTCTTCTGTTCAGTAGCTTGGTTGCATATGGTGTGGGTCCTTCACTTCACTGGGTGTTGCTGCTTGGTGGATGGAGTGACTACACTGTGAGGGTATGTGTTGAACTGTTAACATAACATGTTCGTCTTTGGCTGGGTTGTTCAAAGCCTGATTAAGCTCACCCCTGATTAGCTAGAATTTTGATTTTTGTCTAACGCTTGTCCTTCTGTTTTGAGTTGGATTAATCTGAAACTACACAACACAAGCAGTGAAAAACATTTTTTTTACATAAAATGATACTTCGTTTTATATATAATCCTCGCTTAGCGTTAACCGGCTTTCAAACAACCCAGCCCCGCTATTGTCTTTCTCTCAACCGGCTTATTTTATAATTAGGTGCTACCCGCTGCTTAGCAACAACTTCTCCCTGAAAAAAGAAAAAAAAGCTCTGTTTCCTGTAGGAATTTCCAGTGACCTTCATTGATGCTATCGCATACATCTCACTAATTTTCCGTAGGAATGCCAACATGCTTTCTTTACATGGAGTCATGTGGAAGCACAGATGTCCAGTATATTACAAAAAAACGGGAATGCAAGCTTTGTACTGTTCTGTTGTTAGCGAGTCATTTAATAGACCAATTTCGATATATTAAAATTCAACCTAAAACAATAGATCTAAGTATGAGGCTCTGGGGAATACCTACAGAGTTTGTTGGGTTTATTTCCCAGAGCCTCATGCTGAGGTCTATAGTGTTAGGCTGAATTTTAATATAATGAAATTGATTTATTGGGCTGTAATTCTATCATCAAGAGCAGTTTTCAAATGAGTGTTGTAAAATCAAAACCAAACCAATTACTTACATGTACCAATTAGATATTAAGTAATCTCAAACCATAGTAAAACCAAACCCAACAAAATTGCCTGATTACTTTTGAGACTCAACTGAAAATTGCCCTAAGGCAATTCTTCATTTGGCTTAACAAGTGAGTAACAATATATTTTATCTTTCAGCTATTTATACCAAAGGTGGCTGTGATGTACTTGCTTGGAGTGTTGGCATTAGGATTTTATGCATTGAAAATACCAGAACGTTATTTCCCAGGTAGTGATTGTGTTGTACTCTAAAATTCTGAAACTGAGCTGGTGCTTACATGTACATGTACACTGTATTCAGATTTTTTTCTGTCCAAGAAAATTATCACTTTTGGCAAATGCTTCTAAAACTGTTATAATAATGATGAATGTTATTTACGTAAGTTGCAAATGATTATAAGTAGTGTATATTTTTTCTTCTGCAGGTAAACTCAACTACATAGGATCTAGTCATCAATGGTGGCATCTATTTATTTTATTAGCTTTTTACTGGTGGCACAGATCAAATGTCATCTACATGAAGTATAGACTGAAGTATCAGTGTTCAACGCATTATGAACTTCCATCTTCTGACGTGCCTTTTGAACTTTAATATTCCCATATATTTTTGTAATTATAAACATACTGAAAAATAAACTAATATACTTTCAATAAAAACTTTTCTTGTTGTTTTTCGTGTTGTTTATCTGCGAAACCATCCTGAATTTGTTTCTTGAGATTGAATGCTAACAAGGCTAATACAAGCCATAATCCCCTCTATGACCCCAAAGAGTGTTACCTAGTCTCCCGTCTTTCACTCTTTATGAGGAGGGCTCTGAATAACTTCACTTCACCAAAGATCTACAGTATAATTATGTATACTATTGATCCCAGTCAAGCACTGCTGGTTTCAGCCGCTGAATAAAAACAAAAGTGACCAGATGATTACAAACATCTTTTGGCTACAGTTTGCAGCACAGCTGTTGCAAATTCCTCAAAAGTGGCAAGTTCAAGGCAAATCTTATCCATGCAATGAATTTTGCATCAGTCAAATTCTTCTCTGTAACACATCTTGAATTGTATCTTGCTTGAAAGTGAGAAACTCAACAAACTTGCAAACAAACTGTGAAGCGCCTTCCCTGACGATGAGATTCACTCATCACATGATCATGACATTCATCATCACATGATCACTTTTTCTGAATCCCTGAATGAAACTAACAGTGCATGTAATGACCCGAAAAAAACAAAAGCAATTTCAACAGACGTCTGGGATCATTAGTATCATTATTATAATAATTATTATTATCATTATCTTTTGTTTTTGCACAAAAAAAAAATAGTAGACACATAGTCCACAATGCATCAGTACTCTTTTAAAGATTTCCTTGTTTGGCTGCCATCTCTATCTTACTCTTTAACACTGTTTTACAGTTTTACTTGTGATAAAACTGAGTTAATTTCAAGTTACACCTAACTCAGGAGTCATCTGTTACTGAAGAAATAGAGTGGAGACTGGCCAACCTTTGCTTTGCACTGAATTGCTTCCCAAGCCGTTTTGACAGTGGAGCAGGCATGTAATCATCAAATGGAGAGGCAGTGTTTTCTTTCCAAGACTCGTATTCTTGGAATTTACCAACACTTTCACAGGAAGAAATTTCATCAATACTGTCAGAGTTTTCTTCCTCGTGAGAATCAATTGCTTGCATGGAGGGCTGGAAACTGTTGTCTAAGATTGTATTTGCTGGTTCTAGGACTTTCCTTGTAGCTTTTGTAAGTTCTTCCTTGTTTTTCTTAGCACCAAGGTTGGCATCTCCTTTGAATGAGCTTGTATTTGACTTTGCACATGAAACATCCTGCAAAATACTTGCCAAACAACCTTTACTATTTGTTATAACTTCTCTACTATTTTCTGCGAGGACACTGGTGCAGTCAGTATCACAAGGAAACCCCAATTTGGCATGCTGCAGTGGTGTGTGAAGGAATTTAACCATCTCTGAAGAATCAAAAACATCATGCAATTTGTTCCTTGAAATAGTGCCACCGAGCCTCGTGTCACATGTTTTTGTTCCACCCTCCAACTTCGTTGAGCAAGAAGACTGTTTTATTACAAAAGATTTGTCATCAACTTCTTCATCACTGGACCCAAAGATCTCGATAAGATCAGCATCACTTAGCTTTGACTTTGACGGTTTCTCATTCTGCCTTTGGGTACTCGTAGGACTCTTTCCATGACCCTTGTTGTTGTCTCTAGTCATGACAACTCTTTGAATTCCAGTGCACAGAATGGGTTTTAATTCTTCTAATTTCTTTCTTTCAAGTGATGTCACTGGCCATTCAATAGGCTTATCATTGTTACTGTTCACGTTTTGACTATCATAGTTATAATAATCATCAGTATTAACGCACTCTAACACACGCTTTAGATCTGGGATAGCTTCAACACCCTTCGCTGATGAAGGAGCTAATGTTTGAGACTTTTCATTAATCTCAGGCTCATTGTCATGATGCACACAATACATGTATCCTAGACCTGTCTGTAAAGGCTTTAAGTCCCACTGAATGTCATCATCATTGTGATCATCATCACTATCATCACCAACACAACCATCCTCCTCCTCATCACCATCATCACTCCTTGGGCTACCAATAGCAGCAACTGAAAATTTCCTTTTCATATCATTCCTCATTGCAGAAGGACTTGATTTCTGTATGCCACATGATGAGTGACCCTTACTATTTGATGGAAGTATGGAATCAATAATGTCTTGCAGAGATTCATCACTGGAATACTCAGAGACGGCACCTTCTGCAAAATGGTTTTCATTTTGTGCCATGCTAATGTGGCTTTGTTCAGATGACTGATACACACTTAAATCTTCCAGTTGCTTTGAGAGAAATTCCACCTCATTTTCGTAGTCATCAGACACTGATGGGAGCTTGGCAGTTTGCTTCTTTTCTGTAATGAACACAATGATCACAGGTGTTGTTATCAGTGATATTCATACATACTGGCACTAACTTGTTTCTTTGCTTCACATAGTTGTGTGTAGTGACTGGACGACCTGCTTCCAGTACAGTGTACATTCAAAGTGATATTACCGGTGTATAGTACTGTCTATATCTGGAACAGGCCAAAGATGCATTGGGCCAAGTGGTCCATATCACCTGAGCTTATTGTAGTTTTTGTAGAATTACTATTAACTGGCTAACAGTATTTCTACTCACCCCACCCCCTTTTGCTGGGTGAGATGGTAAGTCCATCACAAGGTTACCATCAACATTAATAAATGAAATTATTCTCCAGTGCCAAATGGGGATAGGCACTTTGGGAGTAAAGTGCAAACAACACAAGTACACAACACAATGACCACAGCCATGGCTTGAACCCAAACCACTTCATCTGGAGTTAACAACTAGCCTACTACACCAGATCTCTTATCAAATCAGGACATAGACTCAGAACTATCTAATAATATCTTAGAATGGCACCCATAAGGAATGAAGAGCTGTATGAAGACAGTGGGCCTGACCCTGCCTCCTCTAGAAAGACTTTTCTGTTTTTCTTAGTATAAAGAGTGATTGGGAGACTGGGATTGAGCAAGAAAGTGCAAGCTGGATCTGGTAGAAAGTGAGGAGCATGCACGACTTGGCACTAGTTAATTATTATATTTTTGCTATCGTGCAGGCAACTGGGGCGAAGGCAGGGACTAAACAAGGATTTACACTAAAGGAGTTAAAGTAAAGCTCTTGTTGAGCTCAGTGTAACGAGGAATATTCTGCTGACTTACTTGATTTTTTAGTCAACTTTGCTGCTTCTCTGTTATTAAACTCTTCAACAAGGTCAGGGTATACTTTAGCAAAGAGCTGCAAAATGTAAAATAGAAGCTTAAGATGCACATTGAGTCTCTGAATGAGTTGACTAAAGAAAGCAAGTCAGCTACAGGGGTGTACAAAATGTGCCTGCAGTATTCAACTTAAATCCAGTTTTGACAAAATGTTACTGAAAATACTTTATAGAACTCTTCTAGTGAAGCATGTGATTATCTGTCAGGAGAGTAGCCCTAGGCATGAACTTAAGAGGAAAAATTATAGTCTTTCCTTTCCACTTGAACTATTAATTGCCTCAAAACACCCCCTGGAGCCTATACCAAATAGAGGACTAGACATTCCTACAAATGCAACTCTGTTTATTTTTCAACTTAAGTTGATACAACTAATAAGGTGTTGAAACCCTCTGCTGCAATAACCGTGTATGACGATTAAACTTTCTCTATGTTGGATCAAAGTTGATTGTGACCAGTCAAAAAATGGTCAAATAATGTGTAAAAGGGCGAATTTACTTTGCTTTATTTCGGCTGGTCAACACAAGCCCTCTTCAGGTTTATTGAAGGAAAACTTCTGAGAGGTCTGCTAAGACGACTGACAGCAGTGAAACTCAAAACCATTGATTGAGCAGTAAATAATCTTAACAAGAAGTAACTTCGACATTCAATATACACGTCATGATTAGATGATCATAATAATTTTAATTACCTCTCTGGTTTCGATGGTCACAAAAAATGTGGGGCATGTTTCACCAAGTTGTACATTTTGCCACTCGACTTCATAACATTCTATCTTCTGCTGGATTCGAGCTTTCACTATCCTAAAACAATGAAAACTGTACCTTCAGAATGACTGTACAAAATACTGGGATCATGTGTGCTAAAGGCTTCACCGATCGACTCTCGATCGATACTCTTGATCGATACCCTCGACCAACATCTCGATCAGTAATCAATCAACATCCCGATCGATACTTGGTCGACACTTGGTCGACACTTGATCAACAGTCGGTCAATAGTCGGCTGAGTGTTGACCAACTCATATGCATCGATCGAAAATTAGTCGACTGTCAACTGACTGTCAACAAAGATGTCAATAGAGTGTTGATTGAGTGTCAACTGAGGTGTCAATGAAGTGTCAATTGAGTGTTGATCAAGAATATCGATCAAGGGTATCGGTTGACACTTGACCACGGATGCCTGTAGTACTCATTCATGATCCCTGTATTGTTTCCCCCAAGACTAAAAAAGTCAAGTCAAGGAACACAAATCAGGCTGTCCCAAAAGACTGGAGGTGAAGTGGCAATTTTGTGGGAAACTAAATTTTTCTCTCAAGACAAGTCAAGTCAAGTCATCTTTATTTAGGCAGAGTAGCCCCAATGTCATAGCCTGTATCGTAGATGCTCCATACAGGGTAAAATTTTCAATACCTCTCTGGCTGAACAAGCGTTGTGGTGCAATGTTGCAGTGATGATGTCATTTGCCAATATGTGATCAGTAGCAGAACCTAGGAAAAGAGTAGGGACAATTCATTGACAGGAATTTTTTACAAAAGCGATGCAAATAATGAATGTTTTGTCAGGTGCTAATGATGGGGAAATTGTTTTTTCTTAGTTATAAAATTTGCCACTTCAAGGAGATTAGGATCATGTGTACTAAAGGCATCCCCAGTCGAGTATTAATCGATACCCTCAACTGATACCTTTGATCGACCCTCAATCGACCCACCATCGACATCTTGATCAACACCCGATCGACATCTCCATCGATACTCGGTCAACACATGATCAACATCTCAGTGGACAGTCGGTTAAGAGTCAGCTAATTTTGGCAGACATGCCATCAAATGTCAATTGATACCTATGACTTGGTTGACATTGTGCCAACTATTGACCTGTCAATCAAGATGTTGATCAAGTGTCCATCGAGGGTTAAACAAGGGTATCGATCAACACCTGACGGCAGATGCCTTTAGTACACATAAGAAAAACAGTTCCGCGAGTTAGCGGGGATTCGAGTTATCGGGGTCGATTGATACCTGCCATGTTAATAATTGATAGTTCACCGATTTGTCAGCACTTCATTATAGAGCATGGTACAAATAAAAGTTATCTCGTCAGAAATGCATGTGTACTTTTTATAACATTCAGCGCTGTAGCACTGTTTTATCCAGTATGACTCACAAGATTGGGCAATGACTGTCAAATATGTGAAAGGTCGGTTGCAATTGCATTAATTAAAATCGAAATGCTGTGGTGTTAGTTTTGAGTGTTTTTTAACGATTAAATGACCACAAAAGCTAATGGGATCACATCCATGGTGAGTTGCATGAACCAGAATTCAAGTTATCAGAGTAAATTTTTATCAAGGGAAATGAAATTTAGTTCAAGTTAGCGGGGAATTCGAGTTATCCGAGGTCGAGTTAACCGAGTTAAAATGAGTGGGGTCAAATCCAAGGGAAATCAAATGGGACTTGGTTGGAGTTAGTGGGAGAGTTCAAGTAATCCGAGTTCGAGTTACTGGGGTTCTACTGTATTACAAACATTCTAAGTTGCGGCACTATAGATAGTTTTAAGGTGGAAGTAGCTTTCAGATCTACCAAGAGTAGTCTTGTGATGGTAGTTTGGCTTTGAGGTGGAAGTGCACTTTTAGGTGGATAATAATAAACTTTTGTGGTGCAGTGCACACGTAGTTTTGGGTGAGAGAGGCACCCCTCTGATGTAGAAGTGAAGTGATGACAGTGAGGAAGTGGTACTTGCATTTTAGAGGTGAAAAATTTGTTTTTACAGACAGGTGGAAGTGCGCTTATGAGGTGGAGGCTTTTGTGTGGTTTAAAGTGGAGGAGCAGTTCTGTGGAGGTTAAGTAACTAATAAATTCTATACTCTTTTGTGGAGGGTGAGTTTGTTGTGAAAGTGCAGTTTTGTGTGGAAGTGTTGTTTTGAGCTAGCAGTATACTTTTGAGGGTGACATGGAGAAGTCTAGTCAGTGTAAAAGTTAGTAGTCTTAGGGTGAATAATTCTACAAAATTATTGCAACATAAAGTGTCATCAATTCCATTAAACATGTCACATTGATTTGTAATATTAACAAATATAAAATAATGTAAGTAATATACAAGGCTATATTTTATCTCAGTGCATTGAGTTTTTTTATAGATTTGTTTTGTTTTGGGGCAATTGTCTACTTGAATAGCAGCCTTTGCTGAATTGTACTCATGGTGAAAGAAAGATTACATTGCATTACCTTATCTCTGGTGTATTCCTCTGGCCATTCCAGATGCTTAAGACAGAATTCCTTGAAGAATTCACAAGTAAATCACTTTTAGCAAGTTGCATATTATTCCAGTTTTGGCTCCTCTCTCTCTCTAACACAATGCTATGCTCTTCCAAGAGCATAGCCTTGCATGACGGAGAGAAGGCCAGAACTGGACTAGTTGTACAATTCAAGAATGTAATAAAACAATTTGCTTCTCTACTGATGGCATAGTTGGCAGTGCTTTAAGTCCAGAAGTAGGAAGAACAGAAAGAGCAATCTTGATATTAAAGCTTAAAGGCCACTGTTGGTGACTGAAATTTTAACACCCTTCATAGAAGTTATCAGAGTCAAGTGAAAAAGCTCCCTTTAGCTTTTGTGAGTCTTGTTAAGTTTATTCTTAGATTGTTGAAGATATATAATACGCATGGTAGCTCCTTCACAGAGTCACTCCCTTCCTGTTTGTATGCACCACAGAAACAAGTTGCTAATTAAATAAGAGATGCTCAAAAAGATGTTCAAGACTTAGTAGATTATCATTGCATGTAACAGTCACCTGCAGTCCCTGTAGATCTGGATTGGCAATCTTGAGAGAAACACGTTGAGGGACTACTTTTGGAGTCAGATATTCCTGAATGACCTGATAATCAAAAAGGATGGTGCAAAATACTAACTTAAGAAGTCAGTTTCCAAGCTTGTCACTGAAACAGCAGAAGCTGGTGGCAACAAACCATACAGTATTCTTCCCTGTGTCAAAAGAATCTCATAGTAAAAACAATTTTCTGATGAGAAAAATATTTGCATTAAATCACCTCTGTCAGTGATCGGTGCATTTACGCAGAAGCATATTTTCTGATTTGGGATGCACGGTGGCCTCATGTTTAGTGCATTTGACTCTGGAGCGAGTGGTCTGGGTTCGAGCCCTGGCCGAGGACACTGTGTTGTCTTCTTGGACAAGACACTTCCCTCTCACAGTGCTGCTCTCCACCCAGGTGTATAAATGGATACCGGCAAATTTAATGCTAGGGGATAAACCTGTGATGGACTAGCATCCCATTCAGAGGGGAATAGAAATACTCCTAGTCGCTTCATGCTACTGAAACCTGGATAAGCTTCAGCCTGATGAGCCACTTAGTTTGTATCCAGACTCGTATGCAGACCTACCTACCTACCTACCTACCTACCTACCTACCTACCTACCTACCTACCTACCTACCATATACTTCTGATTTAATCTTATGATTATAATAGCAAGATTAGCCTAGGATTGGGCCTTTAGGGAAGTAAAAATACTGCTATTATATTTTTAAAATCACTTTCTTGATTGAAAGACATGACTGATAGTGAAAACCTTAGCAGATGTCTGCGGTTGCATGATTTGCAGAGCCAGTGAAAATCATATGGCGCACGTTATGGGCACAATATTTCAATTTTTTTCTCTTAGTACACATGACTCTACTGAGGATTTATAAACACTGATCACTGCACATACTTATATGCTGGTTTAACATTGTTCACTGGTAATGCAAACTATTTATTTGGCGACACAAATCACTGCTTTGATAATTCAAAAGGGCCTGTCCATTAAAATTTACATGCTTGTATAATTACTATTTTACCTCAGGATGTGGAAAATTCTTGTCTTTTAAAGCTTTGCTGTTGAGCAAGAAATTAACCATTAAATAGACAGAAGACATTATTAGATTAGCACGCTTTTTAGTTAATAAGATTTGCAAACTACAGTGTGCAGTATACCGGGCAGTGGCTCTTACGATCACTCAGATGTATACATTTGTTGTGATTTTAATTTATTTAGTACTTTTTTCCTGGTTTGGCCTTTGTTTGTTTCACGTTACCAGTTTGAAATAAAATTCTCTTTGTCTGAGAACTGGCCACAAGGTTGCACACAATATATTGATGCAGATTACTACATGTCTTTTCTACTATTGTCAACAGGCTATCATTTTTTACATAAAACAGAGTACATGTAGGCAAACAAGATGTGCTAAGAGACGTATCTAGCTGTACGCATTCTTAATCTATAATGTTTACCATTTGACAGATTTCTCTACACTTGAAACATTCTCATCTAGTTCTGTCCCTTTAGTCCATTCATAGAACCTTGAATGTAGAACGGAAAACATATTACTAAAATTATAAAATGTGTCTAAATATTTTCATATATAGACAAATGGTATTTAATTCTGGGAGGTCTATTCCCCCTGGATGGGAGACTAGTCCATCACAGCATTACCCCCCTCCCCCACATCCCCCAGCATCAAATTCACTACTACCCATTTATACACCTGGGTAGAGAGAGGCACTGTGAGAGTAAAGCGTCTTGCCCAAGAACCCAACACAATGTCCCTGACAAGGGCTTGAACCTGGAATGCTTGAATCTGGTGTTGAGCACAATAACCATGAGGCCACCACGCCTCCAAGTCTTAAATTCCAAACAGCTCAAGGTCAATATATGTGATTTTTTAGTACACACTATATTCAACATAGTATTAAAATGGTTCAAGTAGCAGAGCACATTTCCATATTAAACCTCACAGGTGTTGTTATGAGCTTTCCAAGACTTATAAGCTTTAAAATCTTCAGTTCATTCTCAAAGACTGGGTCAAATTGGGCATCATGTTAAGAACTAACCATTAATTTAAAAGTCACCGCCAGTATCAAATTCAGTAAATGCAGTTCTATGCAATTTAACAGAGTTAACAACAACGAGGGCCTGTGTTTCCATGGTAGTCAGAAGAGCTTTTGATATGTGCATGTACCAGGATTTCATGTGCTCTTGGACTGACATGTGTTGCCAGCCTTCACAGCCATAGCATTAACAGTGAACGTTGTTTTGCATGGGAAAACATCTTCAAGCATTCCCCCTTCCTTTCCTCCCACTTTCCATTGTTACTTCAGTGTGATGGGTCTCTCCCTCCTGCATGGGGGCTCATGCCTCGGCTTCAAGGATTTGCCAGCCATGGGAGCGGTCTTCATCTAGGAGCTGGCTGCCAATAGTGGAGGCTCCTAGATGTCTCAGGCACCCAACCTCTATTAAGCAATGTAGTTGTTAACAGAAATTAAATTTACATGTTTTATTCCCACCCATAGGTAATAGCCAACCTCACCTGTCAATTAAGTTACTCTGATGAACATTTTTCATTAGTCTCATAGAAATTTCTTTTCCAACTCCTGGCACACCTTGAGGGAGATAATCACAGCCAAGAAGGATTCCAAGAGCAACCAGCTTCTGCCTGTTGAGATCTGAAAAAAGGGTTGCACAAACCTTAAGGCTGAAGAAAATTATTTATTAATTAATTAAACCAAATTGGAATTACTGGTAAATATACAAAATGAGCATGATCATTGCCAGCTTGGTTTTTTGGGCTAAAAAACAAAGAGTGCAAGAAGGTCACTTGTTCTAAGTAATTCTCAGTAATAACTGATCACAGACAGTTGTACACAAACTTATCTCAAGACTCAACTTCTGTTAATTAAGTGACATTATAACTATAACAAATGAATTCGGTCAGCAAGTTATGTAAAATGAAGATCTGGAGCAGCTCTTATGAATGATTGGAAAGAGTTTTAAACATTTCCTGAGGCCAGTGTTCTCATGGAGGGAACTCACATGTAAATTTGACAAGGGTGATCTTCACATCAAATCATGTGATTGCCTTTAGGGGGACTCGGGTTCTGAGCTTCCCATTCCCAAAACGCTTTACCCCTTGATCCCATTCCTTGCGGCTTCCCTAATGGTTTCTACGTAGTGGTGTTTTTTATTGCAAACTGTTGTGCAACGTAGCAGTTCCTGCCACCTTGGCAATCCCCCTTTCTACCCTCTCTTCTCCTACCTTCCACATTCATTATGTTTCTGCCCTCTTTATTTCCACGTTTCAGACCCCTGCCCCCTATCCCCCCCCCCCCCTCCTTATGTGGGTTTAAATTTGATTCTTGGTACCACTAGGATGTTAAAATTTAGAACAGTTTTGTTAAAGGAATATCCTGTTACCATTAAGAATTAAGCCGGAAAGAATGACATTAATTATTAATAGCTACATGTATTAGTAACCCTTTAGGGAGGCTTTCTACTCATTTTAGGGGCTCCTTTCCAAATTCATGATACTCAACCTTGACACTTTTAAAGGGGCACCCTCTCCTAAGGCTGTGCTCTTCTAAATGGCAGGCAGCCCTCCCTCCCACTTATCTAAATCCTATCCCAGGCAGAAAGCAGGGTGTCCAGCAACATGGTTGTTCAGAAAAATAGGAAAGTAGGAAACTCATGATTGAAAAAGATAGGAAACAATAGGAACTGGACATCCTGAAAAAGGTCCATCTATATGCTGCCAGTAATTTGAATCTATAATGTGACAACTATGATGCCAGATTACTGCAATACATACTTAGCTCGGTCTCAATCTCTTCCATTCTGTAACACTCAACTGATGCATCCTGTAACACAAGAAAAAAACATTAATTTATCTGGAACACATGTCTCCTTATGCAAGGGGTTACAGGCAACATTGTAATGCCCTTTCAAAGATAAAGAAGGCACGAAAACTAGGCAGCACCCATGATTCAAATTGAACCCTCTGACACCTGGTAAGTACGTCTCAGGTAAAATAATAACATGATATCTGTAAGGTAGCACTGACAATAATTAATTGGTTTGAAGGTATCTTACCTTCCCACTGATACAGAGATCTTTGTAGACAGTTCTGGCTCCATATAGGAATGCATCTCCATCATTAGTTATACAGCCATCCACAATCTGTGATTTACATAATTTTTTCAAATGCGGTTAAATGTAATTTAGTTGAGGATGACTTGAGCCAATGCTGGTAAGTGGCCCCTTAAGGACAGCCATGCTCTTTGGAGTCTCATATAGGGCTTACACTGTATGTGTTTCTCTTGCCAGCTATGTAAGAAAAGCTGTCATGTGTTCTGCAAAATACCTTTGTCTTACCCTTACCACATCAAGAAGAGTTTGATACTACTATAAATCTTCAGCGGGGGGGGGGGGGGGGGGGGGGGTACTTCCTATAATGACCTGAGGTTCTACCCGAAAGGGGACCTTTTCCAGGCTTCAGGTATGTGAAAGGGTAGGGATTTCACAAGTTGAGGTATATGAAAAGGTAGGGAAATTTGTCATTTCATGATTTTAAAGGGCCTCTAAACAGAAATATATTTCAAACAGATGTACCTTATGGCTGTAACAATTTATTTTAGTAAATTGAAAGCACTACATGAAAATGACTCCTTTTTCGGGGGATATTTTCATAATGCAGGCCAATTACGAAAGCATTTGAAAGGGGTACCCTTTTGCAATAAAAGGTATACATAAGTCAAACGGGTACCTATTTTGTCAAAATGGTATACAAAAGGGTAAGAGGTTGGACCTTGGGGCAGAACCTTCCAGGCTGTATAAAACTTTGTAGAGTATTCCTCCACCCCCCACCATCTACCCACCTCCAGGTCAACATCAAGACAATATCTCTGCCATACACTGTTCAGTAGCTGCTATATTTCCACTATTCCTGTCACCTGTCTGTTATGATTGATCATTACAAGCCAAAATTGATCACTCTACCTGGTGGAGATCAAGCCAGGCACAGAGTGCTTCAGCTTCTCCTGCACTCTCAATACACGGCACACCCAAAAGGTTTAACAGAGTACGACACTGGAAATAACATAAAAGTTTTCATCAGTCATACTATCTGCAGCCTCTGGTTTTGGTCATTTAAGAGCTGCCACCCAAGGGATTTTGAATAAGGTGTCCTTGTGTGCGCGCTCGTGTGCGTGCTTCTGCATTCTATGCGTACTTTGCAAGGTTCATATCTTTTCCCTAAGCTATATACCTCTATATACTAACCAAGTTCGAGGTCCGTACTGTAAGTTAGGGACTGAGTTTTTTCCCCTTCGACTTATGGCCCAAGCACAAAGCGCGCGGGTCATAAATTGAAGGGGAAAAAACGAGGATCTGTACCTGACAGTACGGACCAAGAAGACGAGGTTAGTAAGATATTTATTATATCTCTACTGTGATCCTGACGGGTTTGGAAACGATTTCTGTTCACACGGACTCGGAAAGGCTTCAAATTTCTGACGCACCTCGAAAACAAAACGAGTCAGTTTGAAACTGTTTTTAATTCGTTAGTACGCTTTATTACATAATTTAGAGCACACAAAAGTGTTAAACTTTCACTGGCTATAAAAGTTAAGAACACTTAAGTAGCGATAAATCATGAAACAGTTTGGCAACAAAACCAACTTTAAATTTTAGCGGGTCGTTCAGGATAGTACGGCCCGCTAAATTGACCAATCACAGCGCGCGTACTAACTGAGAGATATAATAATGTAAGAAATGTGTATTAAGTGTAGAGTAAATAAAGCATTGCTGTTGTTGTTGCTCATGATCAATCAACTCTTCCAGACCTATGGCGGTACTCAGCTGTTCGCATCGTTTTTTCGCAATAAATAAACGTCAAACAGAAGTTTCGATGTAAATCAAACATAAAACAGAATGACATTTACCTCTCTCACCCAGACCGCGAAGTGAGATCGACCAACGCGGGCTCCTGAACCAGCCTTTCCCCTCCAGAACTGCCCACCATTTCTTGCCTGAACCCTCTTGGCGATTGCGTTCCATTTCAATTCAGGTGGTTTACCGTCCACGACAAATACCAGCTTCACTCCAAGTCGCGTTAAGTGAAGCAAACGAAAGAAGAGGTTTCTAAGATGAGGTTTACTGACGTTTTGTTTCAGACCTTTTGCGCATTGCGCCTCGCAAACCCATCCACTTAAATCAACACAAAGTGTCTTGCTGCTAAGCGCAGAGAGGTTCTCCTTTCTCTTAACTGGCTCCAGGATACTCCATAGATGATTTACTCCCATCTGAACTGCCACAAATAATTTGACGAGTACGATTAGACTCCACATTCAACCTCCCGCCATTTTACCGTAAATACATTAGAGTCCAGGCTTTCTCGTTTGATCACATGTCACCACCTTGCACTTAGGTGTGTTGCGTGACAAATTCAGAGCATGACAAGACCCGGCGTGCCCAGTCGATTATTAAAAACCGATAATCAATTTAAGGCTAATATAATCGATATCAATCAATGTAATCGATAATAATTAATGGATTAATATCGGAAATCGATGAACAAAAAAGTTGTGAGTATCGATTTTCATCGATTCCCATCGATATTCATCAATTTTATCGATTTCTCTTGTTTCATTTCAATTTCAGCGAAAACAAAATGGACAAGAGATTTGCTTTGTTCACGATAAAAGAACGGAAATTGTCAAAGAAAATTTATATTAATTGTTGGAGACCATTTTCCTTTGATCGACTTAATTGCTCTCATTCACGTTTTTTAACTCTGTAGGACGGTAGCATCATACGGTTAATGAAGTATTTAACGTCTCAACATCAACAACAAGTTTATTGTGTCATTAATCACTTAGCTTTTCATAAAGTCACCTGGACATTACTTAAGTTGATGGTGGAAACTTTTGCTTGAGCTTAACTGAAAGACAGATTTCATGTGCCTTAACAATCACGTACACCAGTACCTCGAAAAAAAACAACTTGCACATTAAAGACAATAACAAGTTACATATGTACCCAAGCATAAACGCATCCAAGAAACTCAAAAACAAATCAAAAATAAATAATGTAATACGATAATCGGTTTCCTTTCCTTTCTGTCATCAAGGTAAAATATAACAGGGGGGGGGGGGGGGCATCATCTTAACATTTCTTCTTGAACTTCTTTCAAGACTTGCCAATGACAAGCAATATAATCAATAGCAATTACAAAGATTTGAATTGTGAGTATCGATTTTCATTGATTAATTGAGGAAATCGATAACAATCGATTAATTATTATCGACTATATTATTCTATTGATTGCCTTCCAATGTTCAATTTTCATTGATTATGCATGCTGGGCAAGAGGAGAGTCGGTGAATTAAATTTTCAAGTGTGACGCAAAGCAAAGTCTGCAACATCTATACAGCAAACTGTTAACATCATGTCCCAACTGTCTTGGGGTTGTACAACATTAAGCTTTGATTATCCTGAAAATGGGCGATTCCAGAAAATATTCGTACCTATACCAGGACGGCTGTCAGGAATTCAAAGGGTAAAGGGGGCTCTTTGAACTAGTACTGGAATTCCAAAGGTATGGGGGGTGTGCTGCTGCACTTACAATAAATTGGAAAGCCAAAGGCATGGGGGAGGGGGATTTCAGATCTGGAATTTCCAGAGGGAAAGACAAAGAGTGTGAAATAGCATGTAACCTACCATTTGATTATTCTGTTTGTTTGTTCTTCATTTAATGCACCAAGAAGGAGATTAATACTTGTATGTAGGGCAGGTTTTTGTTTCTTGAATATCTCAAGACTACACAGCACTCTGAGAAATTATGACAAGCTTAATTAGCTCACTCAGTCAATCACAGTAATTATATTTACCTGGAAGATTCAAGTAAAAATATTGGCATTATTAATCAATGATCAATTTTATAATGTAATGAACAAAAGTAGTTTTTTAGTGCAGAGTGCACTATTGGGATGGTTATGGGGGTTGCCTGCCGCTAAGGAACTAAGGCACTATGGCACTATGGCCCTATGGCCCTATGGCGCTAAGGTGTTTAATTAATTAATTTCAATTAATTAATTAGTCTAGAGGTAAGGAAGTAATGGGAGTACGGTGGGAAAGGTACATGTGTACTCTACGTAAAACACATTCCGTCGCCGTCGCTTAACTTTGAACATCGCAAAGCTATATATTTGTTTCAGGTAACCCTTTGCTCTCCTTGTGGTACCATTCTCCTTAGAACAAAACTAATTTGCCCTAAACGCATGCGTAGATTAGTTAAGGTTCATGGCTTCTATATTAGGTGAAGGATACATTGCATACGGAATCACGCACAAATGTTGAGTGGTTTTCCTTATGGTAGAGCTCAACATGTAAGACGCATGCATTCTAGCATTGTTAGTGTTATACACTATCTTTACACGCAGTATTTTATATATCGTGTCATGTGACCAAGGACGGCAGTTATTTTTCAGGAAGCGCCAGTTGTCCCTTTTTATTGCAAAAGTGAAACGTTACTGTGGCTGCGTAGCTTTTAGAATTACAAACAGATCGGTTCAACAAATATCATCTGCTGTTTTCAATCTACAATAGTGTGCTTGTCAGAGTTCAAATATATTGCTTCTCCTTAGCGACTTGTCTATTTCTTGCCTTAATTGTGTCTGTAAGAGAGACCAAAAAGTTCTCAAGTTAGTGGCGTTAATACTCCCCAAATTGTGAATTTGTAACAAAAGAAACCAGGAAAATGCTCAAATATTGCTGCAGACGCCGTGGCACCTAATGAAAGTGCAAATTAATTTAATCAGTCTTTGAGGAGACTCATTCATATCGGCCAAGTAGCGCTGTTTATCTTCAATACTTTTCGTTGAAAAGCTTCTCAGCCATCAATATCGTTGTGTGTTAATTTTGAATTGTTTTATTGTTAACAACAAAGGTGGCAACAGAAAAAGAAAGTGGTATTTCATGACTATCTGATAATTAAATTAGTTCTTGTTCATCGGTAAAAATTTGCATTTTCAGTAAAACATCGTCTCTGTTCCGTTTCTTCATCACTACATCAGATATTTAACTTTCTTTCATTTATCTCCAAAAAACAAGGACATCTTCCGTATGTTTTGGAGAAAACAGGGGTTTCATATTACATGGCTTTGCGAGGAAAACAAAAGTATCAAGTTACAAAGTTGGCGTGAAGAGCTAAATTGTCACGTTTGCTGCTTCAGCGTATTGTTGAATTTAAAATGAACGAAAATCAACTTAAAGCACCAGTAGTAATTAATTTGTGCGTAATGTTTGGACCTTGAATATAAAAATGACCGGGGTGCTCATTGTACCTTTTACAAGTTAAAAAAGTGGTTTTAGTACCTCTTCGTATGTTCAGCCTCAAAAGATCCACAGCGGGAGATTCGTAGTACCTTTTAGGGTATTGAGCCGAAAAAAGTTGACAGGAGGTTATGTGTTGTTTGTAGGATTGGTACCTCTTGGGGGTGAAAAAGAATTCAAGCCACGCCCACAAAACAGGATCTTAGTACCTCTTCGGAGTTCTTTTCAAGATTTCAGACGAGCACCTCCATCCTTTTTATACGAGAGTCTACCCCCCCCCCCCCCCCACCCCTTGGCTCTACGTATTGAGAATCTTCGGGTACAATTTCATGTACTCCTAGTTGCAACTTAAGCATTTAGGTCACTTTTTGACAGTCTTCTTTTATGCCTAGGTTTTTCTCTTCTTTTCTCCATTAACTTTTTTCCTAATTTAAATATTCATCAAAATTTGTTCCTTCCAACATAATTATTGGGTGTCCATAGTCAATACTTTTAAACTTTCCAGTGATATCTGTCCATAAATTTTGTTTGTTTTGGCCTAAACATTGTCAGCCTCTACCCACCATGTGCCCTTCCAAGCATATTTATGCTCAACAGTCAAGAACAATTAATAGCATGACTCTCACAGGCAGACTCAAGTGTCAGTAAAGTCTGTCAATGAAGTGTCATTGAAACTTCGGCATGCTGGTATGACGTTGATTGACTGCCCTGCCCCATCCTGCAGCATGATTGCAAGAAGCTATTAAACATTTCCATTTCCTCAGTGACTCAGGGCCAGATAGTTAGGTAAAGAAGAGATCAGTTGGGCCAAAGCAGTACAAATGAACACGTTTGCCCATTGAACTTCCTCCTGACCCAAATCTCTCACCCTGATTCTCTGAGGACTACTATATTTTTTAGTATAAGAGCTCAATATGTATTAATCTACAACGTACTAATCTGCTCAAAGGATTGTCAAGAACTAATATTCAGTTAGACTCAGTTATTACTTACAATCCTTCACCTGAGTGTGCATGTAAACTGACAGTTACTTCCCCCATTTAGTCAGAAAAAAAAGTTCCTGGACATTTTTATCAGTGCTAGTCAATTTGTCTTCAAAATTACCTAGTATTCCCTTGACAAATACAAGGAGAGTCACTAAGGGCCTTATTCTGTGTACCACTTCATTTACTTTACAAATTTGTCATACTATCAGTACAACAAATAAAAATAAAGAAAAAAAACTATTCCAGCCTGGTCCAAAGCCATGTTCTCTTTGGTTAGTGTACAGCATAATGAGTAAGACCCTGTGTTTGGCCAACCAGTAAAAATACGCACAATGTCCCATAATCATAACATCAACACGTTGTAGGATTAAGGGAATGCTGGGATACTACACTGCATATTCCAAATTTTTGTGTTTGTCAATCAGTATGCCCTATCTATTCTCTACTAACATGGTCATTACAGCATGTCTCAATTTTGGGTTTACAAGCTGTAAGAAAAACTTACAAAGCTCTCTTGGTATACTGTTTGATGATATCATTAACATAAAACCTTGCTCTAATCTCTTCAGCATCAGAATGACCTCGGCTTTGAAGAGCTAATAATGGCAACCCGCCCAGTAGAAACAGTGCCAGGCCTTGGACGATGGTGCTCACGGCATGATATTCCTTCAGCGACATCACAAATAAGAATATTACCACCAGGTAACACCCCAGGGTAACAAACTTCAAGAACTTTGCCAACATGATGCGCTTGAAAGGCATAAGTTGATGCGAGGAAGCAAGGAAGATATCTAGTGGAATGCTAGGGACACCGTAATCATCCAGCGTCACAAGGAAGTTCACTGACTTGGACCTCTGAAGGGACGACAGAGACGATGACCTCCTCTCGCCAGTAATCGGTCCACTAAATGATTCTCTGATGCTTGCTTCTGTTCTGGCCTCTTCATCATATTTTTCACACTCTTCAAAGACAAGGGTCTTTAAGTATGTAAACTGGGCATAATATTTGTTTGTAGCTCTCAGCATGTACACAATTACCCATAACCCGAGAACAATGTACGGAAGGTAAAAATCAATGTAGAACAGCAGACCCATGGTCGTAAAACCAGCAACACTTCCAAGAAACATGATGTTCACAGTCAAGGTGACAACCAGCATGATGTATGAGGCTTCGACGCACATGCAAAATACAAGGAACAAGATGTACAAGATGGGAAAAGATGTTATCTTTACAAAGGAAGGAATGGCCTGACAGCACTGTGATTCAAATTCAATTCTGAACAACATCTTCCAGATACGAAAGGCCACATAAGTAACTGGGATGATATAAAGAAGAAAAGCTGTAGTTATGGTGACAGCCCATAATGGGAAAACTAGCAGCAACCAAACTATCTTGCAAATTTTTGAGCATAGTTCACATCTTTTTTCTGTCTCCTCTGACTCAGCATTGAAGCTCGAGTCCATGGGTTCATCAAAGACATTTATGCCGCAAAGCTTCTGTAAGGGATAGGTCACAACCAAGAACACAAACTTCCAAAACTGCCACATGAGTAGGCAATTAAGATGAAAAACAATGTTCTCGTAAATCAGTTGGAAGCCACGCTTGTCTGAAGAGCAAATGATCTCGTCTGGTTTCTTAAAGCCAAGAAATGAGCGCTCATCTCTCCTCCCTGCAAGCCGTCTTGCCAAGTCTGACAAGGTTCTAGGGATTGCGATTACAATGCAGATTAGTAGAATGCAAAAGCAGTAGGCTGCGCTCAATACGAACTGACTGTTCTTCTCCAACAGTGTGATGAAAGCATCTCCAACTCCAAGCAATTTTCCAGTTGAAATTCCCACTTCCGCTTGTTTCAAATAGGCATAAATAAAGCCTTGAAGAAGAGGGAGACAACTTAGTAAGATTACAAAGAGACAGCGGCTCAATCTTGAGAAGAATACTGACTCAGTTTGCGTTCGCAGCACATCTAATAATCCGCCATCCAAGGCAAATAACAGTGGGCGGGTAGATAGCGTCATCAGGTCCACTGATGATGTCTCAGCCTCTGGAATTTCAGATTCTCTCCTCGCAAACGTTGCCTTTGGTCTTATTCTAGGTCCTTTTTTGAATTCTTTTGGAAGGTACTTGAGTAAAAGAGGTGCAAAAAGACCGAATCCAAATGAAGAAGCCCAGAGAAATCTTATTGCAATTTGAATCCACTGGTTGTTCTCAACGGGTCTATCACAAATCAAAGAGTTGTTCCTTTGTTCACAGCAGCGATACCCCACGTCTCTCACATCGCCATCCTCCTCAGTCTCTACAGTTCTGACACAGACATCCCCATCAGTGCCTGTTACCCTGTCTATAACAGTGGCAGCAATCATCCCATTCAAACAGTTTTGCGACAAGTTTGCAAAGCAGTTCCGAGGTTTCGCATTTATGTTTAGGTCTACGCTAAAAGCGTCCCTTTGTAACGTAGTCAGAGAAAGGATGTCAAAATCGTAGGGAAGAGTAGCGAGAAAGCGACCTCGCTTATTTCGTAACCAGGCCCACTTTTGCTTGATTTGCAGTTCAACGGAAGACACATTCTTTCCATCATTTTGCGAAGGAGCTGTGGAATTTCCAACGGTGACGAAAATGAAAACAGCCAACGCATTTTCGTCGAATATCGGTTCTTTCAATTTGTCTGCCTCGCTTTTGTCGAGGGCCAAAGAGCAATTCAAAATATTGCACTTCGTTCCGTTTACGCGGACATCTGATGTCGAATTTTGAGTCGAAGGAGTCCTTGAGGTTTCTTTTATGAGACCACTTCTCACTACAGAAGCGTTTAAGATACAAAAGGAAAAGGTAACTACAAGTAAAACGCTGAAGACATCACCTATCCCAGACATATCTAACTTGTCCGTACAGTTGCCTCCATCAACGAGCAAGAACAAGCTCAGATCTGCATGTGCAGCAGTCACGCGACCTCCCCCAAGAGAATAATTTCGTCATAGGTGCGCAAGGCGTACGAAGAAGTACCGGATTGGAGGGTTCCGGTGTGCTGACTGCCCGGGGTGACTGCAGTCTGCGCAGTCTGCAGACTACATTGAGACCATTTAGGCCTAAATAACGATCAAGTTCGCCTGAATATCACTCATGTTACCCTGAATTGCGCGCAGTTTTGCCTGTTTACGGTTAGCTTTCTATATCTAGAACAGTCTGTGGTCTGCAAATACACAACGACGATTCGAGGTAGCATACATACATTGATAAGGTGTGACGCAATATGGACGAAAGCATAACTTCTCGGGCTTCGCCAAGATCTTTACACTCAAGAATTGGAACGCCAGTTAGATTCATCAACCGTTCGAGAAGCCGTGTTAAAGTATTATGGTTAAATTATCAGGGAGAACAAGTTCTGTATTCAACTCTTGAACCATTAAACGGTCGTTACGATGTGAACACTTACGTGACACATCCGTGGATAGCACGCGAGGAACCAACGAATGCTGTTATGCTTTTGAACTTCAGAAAAATTTACTTTCCCGTGGCGCCTGAAGTTCGACGTATAGAGAATGAGAATCGCAATGTACATGTCACAAGCGAAGTTGTCATCACACCCAACGGTAAGGCTATAAGGGATTTATAGTCCTGAGACAGGTATCCAGAAAGGTCTGGTACAGGGCATATCGTATGTGTTCCCTCTTAAAATCGTGAATGTGACTTGAAAACACTGGTGCATTGGCATAACTCCTTATTTCTTGTATTAATTGGTTTATGAAAAAAGCATCACGGTTGCTGTCACCTTGATGCCGGTACAGCACATCGCGAGATGTTTGACTTCCCATGGACCGGTGCAGTAACAGTCAAATATTCACTTTATTAAAACTCGCAAAGTTGGCTTAGGAAGTAGGGTGGACCTTATGGCCCTGCCAACTCCACTCAGACTTGGTACGTTTTGTATTGAAGGTAATCAGCATATTTAAAAAATAAATAATGAAAGATGTACATCATAATTTTAAAAACTGAAAGATAAAATTGCCTTTGACAATGCCCCACCCTCCAGCTAGACTGACCTTAAGCTTGTGGCCGGGAGGGATAGAGACTTGTCAGAGTCATTACACTCATTGGCTCCTGGTAGATTCAATGGAACCTTTCAGTTTCAAGTAACCAGGGAACCTGAATTTGAGGTGCTTTCCACAATTTTTCAACCCAAAATTCCGAAAATGTCAAAACAGGGACAAATGGTCCCGGGGGGGGGGGGGGGGGGGACTCCCATATGGAGTGGACGGGGATGCTCGTCGGAAATTTTGAATTTAACCCCTAAAAGAGACCAATCTGGCCGTGACCGAAGCTTATGCAGACCCCTAAAAGAGACCAGTTTACAAAACAGACAAATAAAAAGTACTTTGTTTATATGAAGAATACAAAAGCAAAAAGTGACACAACGTAGAATGATTTTTTGAAGGTGTACTATATGAAGGTGTACTGTATAGTGTACTGTATGAAGGTGTACTATATGTTTATATCAGTTGAGTAAATATAAAGAATCAAAATTCTTTCTGTTTTGTTATTTCTTCATGTGCAACCCTTAACGAGACCTTGACGGCTAAAAATAATGACATTTTGCCCAGAACACCCTAAGCGAGACCAAAATCCAAAATTTACACCCCTAAGCGAGACAACGAGCATATGGGAGTCCCCCCCCCTCCCCCCCACCCCCGGGCAAATGGTACTTAAATTTCCTGGGTAAGTGCAGAAAATACAGAAATAATTTGTGAATTTCTAAAAAGCAAACCATTTAACTGAAAATTCTGAAATTCCTCAATGAT